>NC_051073.1:29168148-29486006 GCF_004664715.2 Peromyscus leucopus
AACTGGAATTTGACATTTTATTTCAGTCCTTTGGTCCTGGAAGAGATGTCAGAAGAAGACATTGGTGAAGGTGCCACTTCAGTTACAGTGGAGAGCCCAGAGTATTGGCGATACAAGGACTGTGAGACAACCATCAAGGACAGCAATGTCTCTTGGTCTCTTGAATGGAGTAGGCTTGAGCCTTAGAGACAAGCTGTGAGTGTTGTGCTTGGGATAGATGAAGAAATGGGGCACTTTGTAGCCAAGAAGACAGTGGGTCCCAGATGTCAGACATGAAGCCATTAACACTGTTGGAGTATGATTTTGGTTTAATTTGGTTGTGCCTGTGCCTAGGTTCTTCCCTCTTGGGGAAAGAAAGTATTTATGTATTTATTATCATTTATTTTTAATAGGAACCTACAGTTAAGAAACTAGAGAGTATAGAAAAACTTGGATATTTTTGAGAGACTGAACTTTAAGGAGACTGAATGTTTTAAAGAGGTTGTACTTTCTTTTATTACAAGATCTGGTCATGTATTTCTTATGCTTAAAAATCCTTCTTTTGTATTCGACTCAGATTCAGAAATATAAGGTCTCAGCTCAGAAGGGACAGCTTATATCTCAAGGCAATTGTTCTTGGAATTTTTCTTTGACTTTCTATATTCTCTTGGTTTGCTAAGTCTGTTTCTTCTTCAGAGCCGTATGCCAGCAGACTTATTGCAGGGCATGTTCAGTAACAAGACACCGAATCTTGGGTACTTTGGTCCTGGGGTTTCTACCTACTTTGTTAAAGAGATTTCTGACAACATATTGGGGAATATTATCTTCTTTAGTAAAATTGCAAAGTTTTCAGGTTTTGTTCATTCTTTGAGTTCCAACCACTGAGGCTCAGTAGCATTTGCCAGTCTAGGAAGACCCTTCACTTAATCACTAATTTGAAAACACTCAGATGAGCATTCACAATGCATTCCTGAATAGATTAGTGCTTTTTCTTCCCAGTTTTCCTTAGTCAATTACAAGAACATCCCTTTATCAATAACAGGCACACTTTGCCCTATTCAAGGAATTTTTACATCATGGGAAAACATTGTCAATTTTATAGCTGATCCCGAACCATACCACACTGCCTCTCTTCACCCACAGCATGAATAGCAACTTCTGTGGCCCAGTATTTCTTATAAAAAGTATAAAATTTGTGTTCATTATCTACTTCAATGCGTTTCTGACAGCCAGTGGATGGGAAGGAGAGATTCAGCTTCATTTTGACAAAAACAATGGTCTGGGAGGAACCAAAAGACTAAGTTTTTATAGTATTTGAGTATTTAAAGATCGGCACTTTTGAAATTGGATATATTTTATTTTGTGATAGTAATATGAATGTAAGCTCTTAGGAAGAAATAAGACAGGACATTTATGGTTTAATAGTCATGTATTTGTGTGTAAAGTTGACAAGGAGTCAATTGTTTCAGATGGATTTATGTCAACTTGACCTAAACCTAGACATACATGATGGACCTGTGGATTAGTCTATGTGGGATTTATTGTAGTCTATATGCGATTTATTAATTAATGGTGACTATGGGAAGGATCTCTAGGAATTGTACCATGCCACAGCAGGTGGCCCTGTGGAAAGCAAAGCAAAGTGAGTGGAACAAGCCATGCCTCTGCTTCAGTTCCTGCCCAGGTTTCTGACTGTTGCTATCCTGACTTCCCTCAGAGATGGACTACAGCTCAAAGCTGAAATTGCTTTCGTTTCTTGTTTCTTTATAGCAATAGAAACATAATTAAAATGATAATAATAATGGGTGAGAAAAGTTATGTACACTTTATTTATCATTTAAAATATGTATTGAAAATCCCAAATAATCACTTTATTTCTTCTAATAAAATATCACATCAAATAATATTTATTTCATACTAAAAATGTATTTCACAGATATAGATATGTACAACTCCTCCAATATTAATTCTTTGAATTTTGTGAGGTGAATTTTATTATCTGCCATTTAGAATTTGTAATTTACAAATAATATGTTATCTGACTTCAAAACACTCATATTTATATTTAATCTTCTAATTTCTATATTAGTATTTATTAGAATGCTCTCCAACTCTAAAAAAACATGTTCTTTTTCTTTTGTAAAAAACAACTTTTAAAATAGTAATTTGAGTTCATCAGTAGCTAACATTTATTTTCAAACCTACTTTAGTAAAGTTTCCCTTCGTTAAAATATGCATGATATTTCAAGGAAAAATGAAAATATTATGTACACTATTTATATTGTATTTAATACTTTAATTATATTCTGCTCCTCAGAGAGTGCAATATCTCTTAACAGGCTCATCTTGAAATTGAGTCTGTGCTTTCTTATTATCTCAGATAAGCAGGAAGGCTGTCATATGGATCACCTTCAACCTGCCTCAGTAGAAAGGATAAAGGTTATATCATCTTGGAAATGAAAATGTCAAATATCAGAGTTGGGTTCAATTATCTCTGGGATGAGGTATCTATACAGGGGAAATAGGTCATGATGAAATTCTCATAATAGAATCATAAACATTTTTGCTTTTTAAATGAATCTTGTAAAGACATATACTACTGTCCACACTTTAAATAACACTTTTAAATAACTCTGAACACAGAATTTGTTTTCTTCTCAAATGAATCATCATTTGAAATACATAAAATTTTCTTCCTCATCATGCAGATTTCTTTCAAATATTTTTATTATGACATACAGTGATTTAAATTTGAAATTGGTAGCTAACTTTCTCTTTTGTGTGTTTGTATTTTCTATAAAAATATTATTATTCCTGTTGTATTATTGATTTATAATCTTAGGGATATATGCCTTATAAAATTTGGACAGTATCTCTAGGCATTTCAATGTTTGATAAAGTGATAGATAAAATTATTTGTGACAATGTTACTTTCTAGCTCAATAAGTCCTCATGACACAATCTAGCTTATTTAGGATAACTAGGGTACATTCTTGACAATATAAGGCATGGTAAGACCACTGCTATTACAATAATATTTTGTTATTGCTATTTCTTTGATAAAATTCCTTAAGTGATTTTAAAATTTTTCTAATTATTTGGGAGAATGCTATATGGATAACACACATTACTTAGATATTCATATGACACTAATTTTTAAATATACATTTGCCTACATATACATTTAAGTGAGAAAACTAAGAATAAATATTACTAATTTTAAATTAGTAATTAATTGTAATTACTGAAATTTCATTTCTCCAGCAGAAGAACTGAATAAGTCAAGTATGTGTGTGTATGTATGTGTGTATTCATGGTGTGTTAAGGTATAAAATTTCTTTTTAAACTACTGGCCTAAATTTGAAAGGCCTGTAAGATCAGAAAATTATCAGGCTCTGAAAAACACTGTGTACATTTCTGATTCACCATGAAACAATATTTTTCTACATGATTGTACCAGGAGTCTCTTTAGGGTATCCTATCTTACCTCAAATATAATAGTTTTTAGCCATGTTTGATTCTTGTTCTTCAAATATAGCTTGAATAAAATGTTATGAGTTTGTTAATGTGTTTGTTCCAACCTACATCAAAGCTTAGTTCATAGACAGGAATATTTCCCCAAACAGTGATGTGTTACAAGAGCATACAGCACAGTAACAAGACAAACTCATTTTGGAATCTCCAGGTTTCTAGACAGAACTAAATTTTTTACAGAAATAGGAAAATACTGTTTGGTATCAATGGCTTAATAACAGGTTGTGTATAGAAAAAAACTAGAAACTAAATACATGAAAGCATTCCAAGTGTTTCATTCAAAGATGACTTTCTATCAGAAAATTGCCCTAAATATTCCATATGTGAAGAACTATATTCTGTACTGTCCCTAGAATGATCTACAACATTTATGCTTCTTGTTTCTAATGAGTGAGATTATTGTGTATATACCAAGAAAAATTGAAAAAAATAGGTGACAAGTAACAAATAGGCAAACAGCATATACTTACATATATATATATATATATGCATATATAGATAAATATCAACAAATTAAATGCTCAAAACATTCAACAGAGGAATGAGTAGGCTGATTGAGAAGGAAATAATAATAATGATAATAATAATCACCAAATCTAAGATTATAAGCATATAGAAACACATAGCAGAATTTCAGAAATTGACCAGGAAGCTGCACTTATACAATCAGGTAAAATAGCAGTCCCTGATGGACTGAGTCCCAGGTGGACTAGGCTTCCAAGTAAAAGGAAAAATAGTTGCAGAAAGGTAAAATCTTATAACTGGGAGTTTACAAATATGCAGGATAAATTATCTGGAGATGTCCTAGAGAAATGGCCTTTCAGAGTCTCAGACCAGAGCATTCCTTCACGTATGAGCTTCCTGCTTCTCTTTCCTGCTGCAGTCAGTACTATTGCGTGAGATAAACAATGGTAACTAACCTGTGTTGGAAATGGTTTACTGTCCAGTTGAGATTAAGAGCACTATGTTTTTAACACCCTTGATGACTGCTTTTCTTTGCTTTCACTGTTTCAGAGTCAGGGGACCAGCTTGAAAGGACAGGGGCATTTGGAAGACACTTGAAATACACATGCTTGAGCTTGAAGTGTAGATGAGGTAGTAATTCCTCTTCCAGAGTCAACTTTTGTATTTGCTTATAAAGCCCACAATAGTTTACCAATAAAATCCACATAACAAAATTTTAGCACAAAATATTGAAACTAAAATTTCCTTATGTGAGATGATTAAACTTTATCCAGAGAAGAGCAAGCTGATTTAAATAAAATAGATTATATGTTTTGTGTAATTCATTATAAGCATTCATATTTTAAAAAGTATACATGTAGCTAACACCCTATATGGAATTGATTCCAATGGCATGGTAATTGACTAAAATAGTGGACACCAGGTACTTACCACCATGAACTTCACAGTGTCTTTTCTTCATTGATTTTAGTTGCTATGGACATTTGTGGATGATGAAGTGCCTGTCTCAAAACACTTCATAAAGCACAGATAACATTTATATTTTGTTAATAAAATCATATTGAATGTAATTTTTTCAAAGTGTATACAACTAAAATAATATACTATTGCTCATTAATATTAGCAATTTCTAAAGCATAAAGGTAATATGTATATAATAAACATAAGCCCTAATTCAGCTATCATAAATGAGACTTTTTACAACTTAAAAATCAGCACAGATATTTTTAGCTTCAGTTTAAAATAAAAGACTACCTTCAATGAGAAATGTTTGTTATTTCTCAATATTTGTATAACTCAAACTTATTTTCCAGTATTAACAATATAATAGTACTACAAATAATTAACAACTAAATCTGAATATTTGTAAAAAGCATATATGAAAATGAATTAAAGTAAATATAAATAAAAATCAATAGAGTAATAATTCAGTTCTGACATTTTGGAACTTAATTTTTGTGAATATATTCATTATCATAACATATAAACACATTCATTTACTAAATATGTGCAATAATACATCCAATTGTAAGTACAACTTATTCAAATACTACTTTGAACAAATTACATTAAATTAACTAGAATAATCTTAAGTATTATTGGTTTTTAGCTCAAGGTTTTCAGTTAAAATTGGGGAAAAGGCACCTAATATATGTCTATTTAAAATATTCATCTAAAAGTTTTGTGAAATATCTTAAAATTAGATAAATTATAAATAAAATATTTTCTTAATTATTCCCATACATGTATATGTATACATACACATACATACATACACATACTGTTTATCTTAGACTCTAGAAAACTTTGAATCTATATGCATACTTTCCAGCCTCTAGAAGTTGAGAAGCCCAGGGGAATAAATACTCAGCAGATGGCTACAGAGACATAGCACTCCAATAGTTGAGTGGTTCCTTTACATTGCCATCTGCCATGTAATACTCTCAGAGATTGAAATCTTTCAACTATAAAATGTTCTGCCAAGATTTTAGAATGCCTTATTAGGGCAAACAACAGGTAAGAAGAATTCTGTAAAGGATGAAAGGTCTCCAAAATATTTCTTAATGCATTTTTTCTAGTAAAACATTCCAATGTTTAAAATTAATTGAATGCATCACTATGTCAACCTTTATCTGAACAACTGCATTTACATTTACATAGCCATCTGTGAGTGTTTGCATAGTCATACCTCCTGGGGGGCAAAAACCTATTCTACAAAGAACCTAGCATTTGTGAGCATACTTGCACACCTGCCAATCAGTTCTGGTCTCTAAACAGGCAAAATGTAAATGTAGAAAAAGAAGGGAAATAGTCCCAGTTATCTTAAACCATCAGCAGTGACTCATAGTTCTAATCGACAATCTACACAACTCTTTAGGGGCCTTAATTAGACAAGTTTTAAGATATCAGAAATATTCTTATTATTTGTTTCTATTTTCAGTTAGAATTGGAGAAAACATGTCTCTGTATAAAACAAGTACCAAATAATACTGGAAATGAATGATAATGTGAAAGTGTTTTGTGAGGAAATGATGATACATATTCAATGAAGAACATAGATATAAACATTATTTATCATCTACATCAACTTATTTGTGAAATATTTACATTTTTCCCCTGAGATCATAAAAAAGCAAGTCCCTGGTTATCATTATTTCTATTCAGGTTAAACAATAAAGATCAATGACCTTAGAAAAAAATCATATTTAAAAAAGAATGACTATACTATTATTACAAATGGCATGATTTCATCATTAACTAACTTTGAATTGTTGGAGACATTTAGCAAACACCTGGAGCAAGATATAAAGTATTCAGCTTCCTATTACAAAATACTGTAAAATAAAGCCTAAAACAGCTAATAAAATGTGATGAAAGCTTTACATTAGTATCATAAAATATTTGAGAAAAAAACATAAGCACAGGGCTATTGGACTTAATATACTTATTAATTGAAACATTAATAGTTTGCATTAGAAATTGTATATCTTGATCTGCTGAAGGGATCCCCTGGCAGTAGGATCAGGATCCATCCCTAGTGCATGAGCTGGTTTTTTTGAGCCCATTACCAATGGTGGGACACCTTGCACAGCCTTGCTGCAGGAGAAGAGGCTTGACCCTGCCTCAACGGAATGTACCAGGCTCTGCTGACTCCCCATCAGAAGCCTTCCCTTGTCGGAGGAGGGAATTGGGACACAAGGCTGAGGGGGGTGGGAAGAGAGAAGAGAGGGGTAATCTCTGATTGGTATGTAAAATGAATAAAAAACTTCTTAATTAAAAAAACAAATAAATAAAAAGAAATTTGTATATCTATTGAGAAGAAGGACTTCTAATCTTTCCATGTATATAGACAGAAATCTATGAACAGAACTGTAATCTTCCCAGCTACCTATAATCTATGTCATATAGCTATATACATAATTTGGTGAAAAGTATCCAGTTTTTATATGGAGATTTACATATCCCTTACATCACTGCATATTATGGCCAGTAAGTGTTTACTCTAATATTATATAAAAACAAAGTCACTGCTTATAAATACAGTAAAGTTAGAGATTTCAATCACAGGAAAACAAGTCAATTAATAAACATTGTTGTTGCTGGAGGGCTTCTCTCCAGATTCCCCAAGCCCCGAAGTCCCACAATCCACTTATAAAATAATCACTCAGACGCTTATATCATTATAAACTGTATGGCCATGGCAGGCTTCTTGCTAACTGTTCTTTTATCTTAAATTAACCCATTTTTATAAATCTATACCTTGCCACGTGGCTGGTGGCTTACCAGAGTCTTTACATGCTGCTTGTCCTGGCAGTGGCTGCTGTGTCTCTCCCCCAGCCTTCTGCTTCCCAGAATTCTCCCCACTCCTTGTCCCACCTACTTCCTGCCTGGCAACCTACTTCCTGCCTGGTCACTGGCCATCAGTGTTTTATTTATATAGAACAATATCCACAGCACATTGTCCTAAGAATCTCTTAAGAGATTCTCAGAACCAAGACCCTAATTGTATTTGTGATAATGAGGCAATATAATTATGAGAAAAATCTCAAAATATTTTCTTGTACTGTAGGAGTTAGGAGATCCTACAATACAAATGGGAAAGAACAGCAAGTTTGAAAAAATATATAGTAGCAGTGTTAAGACAAAATAAAAAGTAGTAATCTCTTCGCATCTCTAATCGCTGGATTCTAGCATCACCTATGGATATCCATTGGGCAAATGGTGAAAAATGTATGCTTCATTTGCATATAAATATGTGTGCCCTACCCTATACTTCAAATCAAAACTACTATGTCATACATAACCTATAAAATGCAAATAGTGTACAAATTGTTGTTATATTGCACTGTTTAAGGAATGTTGGCAAAAATATGTGCATGCTTAGTATAAAGGAAATTGATTTCTGTGTTTTCTTATTTTCAGAAATCTAGTTGATTAAAGCCCTGTCCATGTGGAATTCACTAACATGGAACAAGACTTTTAAGTTATGAAAATGCCTTTTTACCATGAGTGACTGATAATAAAAATGCATATTTGAGACAAGACTCAATTTAAATATCGGCCTTTTCTCATTGCATTCATCGTTATGAGTATCATGTTTCTGAGGAAGAATTTACTCTGGTATATGCTAGCCTGGAGGTTACAATCCTCTTGCCTCAGCCTCTGATTGCTGAGATTACAACACTGCATCTTACTGTGATTTAACTTCCTGGTTTTTTTTTTTGTTTGTTTGTTTGTTTGTTTGTTTGCTTTTGCTTTTTTCTTTTTGGTTTTTTTGAGACAGGGTTTCTCTCTGTAGTTTTGGTGCCTGTCCTGGATCTAGCTCTGTAGACCAGGCTGGCCTTGAACTCAAGAGATCCTCTTGGCTCTGTCTCCCAAATGTTGGGATTAAAGGAGTGCGCCAACACCACTCTGCTAACTTCCTGTTCTTAATGGTGTATTATGATAAAAAGAAGTGCATAATGACCCAGGGTGTTACCTTGTTTTCCATGGATAGTGAACTTCATGGATTTTTTTTTTTTTGAGATTACAACATAATTTCTTTTCTCCCTTCCCTTTCTTCTCTACAAGCCTTCTCATATACCACTCCCTATGATCTTTCTAATTCATGGCCTCTCTTTTCACTAATTGTTATTGCATGTGTGTGTGTGTGTGTGTGTGTGTGTGTGCACATGCGTGCCCATTTGTTTGTTTCTTGTGCTTCCTCTTCATTATTTTTTTCTTTGTTTTAAATTCTGGTTTGATTGACTTTTTGCTTACCTGTTTATTTTCTTTCTTTCTTTTTTTGAATTTTATCTCTCTTTTTTTCTTTTATTTTACAATACCATTCAGTTCTACATATCAGCCACAGATTCCCTTGTTCTCCCCCCTTCTGCCTCCTCTCCTTTCCCCCAGCCCACTCCCCATTCCCACCTCCTCCAGGGCAAAGCCTCCACACGAGTAGGACTGATATCAACCTGGTAGACTCAGTCCAGGCAGGTCCAGTCACCTCCTCCCAGACTGAGCCAAGCGTCCCTTCATAAACCCCAGGTTTCAAACAGCCAACTCATGCAATGAACACAGGACCCTGTCCCACTGCCTAGATGCCTCCCAAACAGATCAAGGCAATCAACTGTCTCACCTATTCAGAGGGCCTGATCCAGTTGGGGGCCCTTCAGCCTTTGGTTCATAGTTCATGTGTTTCCATTCGTTTGGCTATTTGTCCCTGTGCTTTATCCAACCTTGGTTTCAACAATTCTTGCTCATATAAACCCTCCTCTTTCTCACTAATTAGACTCCCAGAGCTCCACCTGGGGCCTAGCCATGGATCTCTGCATCCAGATCCATCAGTCATTGGATGGGGTTTCTGGCACGACTATTAGGGTGTTTGACCATCCCATCACCAGAGTAGGTCAGTTCCGGCTGTCTCTCGACCATTGCCAGCAGTCTACTGTGGGGGTATCATTCTGGATTTCTGTGGGCCTCTCTAGCACTTTGTTTCTTCCTTTTCTCATGTGGTCTTCATTTATCATGGTCTCCTATTCCTTGTTCTCCCTCTCTGTTCTTGATTCAGCTGGGATCTCCTGCTTCCCAAAGCTCTCTTTCCCTCGACCCTTGCCCTTTATTACCCCCACTCATGTCCAGGTTGTTCATGTAGATCTCATCCATTTCTCTGTCATTGGGGGATCCCTGTGCCTTTCTTGGGGTCCTGTTTTCCAGGTAGCCTCCCTGGTGATGTGAGTAGCAGTCCAGTCATCCTTGTTCCACATCTAGTATCCTCCTATGACTGAATACATACCATATTTTGTCCAAAGGTTGTGGATTATTGTTAAGCTATTTACCTGTTTGTTTTCTACAAAGAGAGAGTAAGGAGAGAAGTAGCTGGGTGGAGTAGAACATGAAGGATCTGAGGGGAGTTGGAGGAGGGGAGAGCATGATCAAAATCTAGTGTAAGACAAAATATTTTCAGTAATTAAAAAAAATAAGTTCATTAAAATAGATTTAGCAATACAAAAAAAAATGTTTCTATGACCTCTGTAGTTAATGTCAATCATTGACCAAAATTCCCTGGTAGTTTTGTGGCTAATAAACTAAGACAAACTAAGTACATTGGGGAATGTCTGAAATCCCATCTATTCAGGATGTTGAGACAGGATGATCTGCAGATTGACACCAACCTATGTAACTAAAGGAAAAGAAAACCTGTTAATTCATTGAGATTCTTCACAAGCAATCCTAACTCAAATGTAAGAAACATTACTAAAAAGGTAACACAAAGCTATTTTATATTACTATTCTGTGTTCCTTGATCTGATGTAAGGGTCATCTTCTATTTGCCATTTTTTGAACACAAAATGACATTACACTTACCTAGAATTGCTTAAAGTTTTTGAACAATATTTTATTATATATATACATTTTGAATTGTCTACTCAATTTATTCATAATTAATATTCATGATACTATAAGTGTTTTCTAGTGCCCCATTCAAGAATTTAGAAAAAATAGATCAAAGGATAAATATATTGTTTTTTAAAATAAGTATTATCAATTCTCTTGTCAATTAGTGTTTTGTTTAGTGCTCTTTGTCATTTGAATTAAAGTAACAAGAGTCCTTCATTTAATGAAGGTAAAGAAGGCTAATTGTTGCATGCTAATGAATGATTATGTTGATGTTACTATATTAATACACCAATTTGTTATTTGCAAGGATTATTCATGTTCATTGTTCCTGTAAAAATTTTGTTATGATGATATTTTAAGTTAGCATTCCGATAAAGAAAACCTAAAAAATAATTCACACACAAAATATATAATGTTCTAGAAGCCATCAAATAAATTCAATTCTTATATCATGTTTCATGAAGCAAATAGTACAAACAGTTATCCACAGTTTTTAACCTCTAAAGTAATATTAATTTTTTTCAAAAAATAGTAACACAGCTATCAACTTTATCTCCCTTATTTTTAAATATCCCAACAATCTTTATATACCCATTGTTTTGTCTCTAACCTCAATGAGTATTTAAATGAAACACATGTACCTGAAAAGTAAAAGCTACCATATACCTATGAAAGCAATGGTATGTTTGTTTTGTTGCTATGGGCTACCTCACTCGGGCTGATTGTTTTAAGCCTTACCTATTGCTTGTAAATTTCACAATTTTATTTTTCTTCATAGCTAAGTAATATTCCATTAGGTAAATACACCACATTTTTATTAATTTTTTATCACTTAATGAACATCTAAATGTTTCCATATCCTGGCTATTGTAAATAGAACAGCAATGAACTTGAATGAGATGAACAAATATCTCTGTAGAACATGGTCTATGTCCAAGAATGTTCTTAATGACTTATGTGAATAATCTCTTTCTGACTTTTTGAGGAACCTCTACAACATTCATTTGCAGAGTGGCTACGTAAGTTTGCATTTTAATAAACAGGGAATAAGTGTTCTGCTTCCCCAAATTTTTGCCAACATTTGGTGCTTGTGTTGTTTCTTTGCTGTTTTACTTTGCCATTGTCACGTGGGAAAGATGAAATTTCAAAATAACCTTAATTTTAATTTTCCTAACGATTCAAGATATTGAACCTTAAATATTATTTCTCAACCATTTATCTTTATCTTTTGAAAACTCTATTTAGTTCCTTCCTCCAAACTGGTCTGTTTGTATTGTTTATTTTTTGTTTTTTGTTTTTTGTTTTTTGGTTTTTTGTTTTTTTTTTTTTTTTGTTTGTTTTGTTTTTTGTAATTTCTATATTCTAGATACTAGCCACTGGGAAATATAGCCTGGTAATGATTTTGTTATTTTGTGACTGCTTCTGTATCAGTTTTCTTCAAGTGTATGACTCAAACACGTAAACTCTCTGGGGCTGGTCCCAAACCAAAGACTCTTTGGACAGCACAAATGGTAGGAATGTAAGAGGCAAAGTAAGATGAATAATGGTAGACTTGGAAGATTAGGTTTGAATACATTCAAAATATATTATATGAGCAACTCAAATAACAGTTTTTCTTTCTTATATTTTACATACCATCCACCCCTCCTCTGCTCTCATTCCTTTTTCTCCCTCCCTTCTCCCCCACCCCCTCGGTTCTCTACTTTTCCTCCTTCACCATTCAGATTGAGTAAGGTCTCACTTGAAAATCTATAAAGCCTGGCATACCATGTTGCTTCAGGACCAAGCTATTCTCCCTGAATCAAGGCTGAACAAGGCATCCCACTATGGGGAACAGGTTCCAAAGAGCCAGCTCATGCTTCAGGGACAGGTTCTGGTCCCACAACTAAGAACCTGTCCCACAACTAAGGGCTCCACAAAAGACCAAGCTACACAACTGTCACCAATGCCACGTTTTTTCAGACCTGTGAGAATGGAGCCTACAAATGAGACTGACTAAAGTCTCATGCAATAGCCAACCTTATTTGCAGCATCATATAATTTTATATTATGGGGGTTAAGCAAAGTCACATGAATGAAGTTCATAGGTTCAAGTTGTGTACAATCACAAGGAAAAGCCTTGACTAGATAAAAGCAAGGTCATATGAGCAAAGTTCACATGAGTTCAAGATGTATATAGTCCCCAAATAGGTCTTTGATTTTAAGCATTTTTTAATAACAATAGTATGATAATGGATAAACTAAAGTAAATCCACTAGTATTTCCTGCACCTCCAAGGGGCATGAAAATATAGGCCAGCAACAAAGCAGTGTTTAGAGGGAACAGAGATCCTAAGACTTGCTTTCTTGGAGTTGTCTCACAAGGACTGAGACTTCTCCTTACACAGCTCCACTGGACCATGTCCTGACTCTCTACCATGCATGGCTTCATCAGAATATTTTGATGAATATTTGAAAATAGTGAAAATGTGGCTTCTAAACTAATGAAATATTCAAATAGCAATTTTCCATAATATTTCTTTTAAATAAATCAGAACAAGTTCAATTTTACAGCATCTTTTTTTTTACTTTTAGACTAATTATTTTCTTAAATTTTTTAATTTATTTTACATCCTGATCTCAGTTTCCCCTCCCTCCTCTTCTCCTCTTCCTGCGTCTGCCTACTCTCTAACTCACCCCCCCCCGACCCCGCCATTCACTCCTCCTCAGTCTCCATTAGGGACAAAGCAGAACTACCATGGCAGTCAGCAAAGCATGGCACTTCAGGTTGAAAAAGGACAAAGCTCTTCCACCTGCATGGAGGCTGAGTAAGGCAACTTAGCCTGGGAAACAGATTCCCCAAAGCCAGTTCAAGTGTCAGGGACAGATCGTGATCCTGTTGCCTGGAGCCCCACCTACAGACTAAGCTACTCAACTGTCACATACATTCCAAGGGCCTAGGTCGTGCCCACACAGGCTCTCTAGCTGTTGGTGCAGAGTCCATGGGTTTCCAGGAGCTTAGGTCAGCTGTCTCTGTGGTTTCCCCCATCACGAGTTTGATCCCCCGTCTCATAAGTCCCTCCTTCTCTTCAACAGGATGTTTGCTCATACAATCCCTCCTCCTTGTCTTCAGCAGGGCTCCCATAGATTGAATGTGGATTTCTGCATCTGTTTCCACCAGTTTCTGGATGAAAGCTTTCTGATGAAAATTAGGATAATCACCAATATTATTAGAGAAGATGGTCAGCTTAGGCACCTTCTACACTATTGCTAGGAGTTCTAGCTAGGGTTATCCTTATGGATTCCTGGGAGTTTCCCTGGCACTAGGTTTCTCCCTAACCCCGAACTGATCTCCCAAATCAAGACATCTCTTTCATTACCATCCCAACCCCCACTCAGTACAAACCTGCCCAACCAAATCCATCATGTTTCTAATCACACCACCTTGCCCCCAAGTTACCCTATAGATCTCTTCTTTTTCTCCTTCCCAGGAAAACGCATGCATCCCTCTTTGAGCCCTACTTGTTACCTAGCCTCTCTGGGGTTGTGGATAGTAGCCTAGTTATCCTTTACCTTACACCTGATATCAACTTATGAGTGAGTACATGCCATGTTTGTCTTTCTGGGCTTGGGTTACCTCACTAAGGAAGATTTTTTCCTGTTCTATCCATTTATCTGCAAATTTCATGATGTTATTTTTTTACAGCTAAGTGTAATTATATTATATATTATTATATAAATGTACCACTTTTTCTTTATCCATACTTTGGTTAAGGGGCATCTAGGTTGTTTCCAGATTCTGGCTATTACAAATAATGCTGCTATAAACAAAATTAATCAAGTATCCTTGTGGTATGATTGAGCATCCTTTGGGTATATGCCCAAGGTTGGTATAGCTGGATGTTGAGGTATATTGATTCCCAATTTTCTGAAAAACTGTCATATTGATTTCCAAAGTGGTTGTACAAGTTTGCACTCTTACCAACAGTGGAAGAGTGTTCCCCTTCTTCCACACCCTTTCCAATGAAAGCTATTGTTAGTGTTTTTGATCTTAGACACTTTGACAGATGGTATCTCATGGTTGTTTCGATTTGCATTTCCCTGATGGCTAAGGAAGTGGAACAATCCTTTCAGTGTATCTCTATCATTTGAGATTCTTCCATTGAGAATTCTCTGTTTAGATCTGCACCCAATTTTCAGTTGGATTATTTAGTATTTTGATATCTAATTTCTGGAGTTCTTTATATATTTTGAAGATTCCTATTCTATAAGCTATCTTTTTGTCTTACTGACAGTGTCCTTTGCTTTGCAGAAGCTTTTCAGTTTCAGAAGGTCCCATTTATTAATTTTCAATTTTAGTGTCTATGCTGCTTGTGTTCTTTTCAGAGTTGTCTCCTGTGCCAATGTGTTAAAGGCTACTTCGAGATTTCTCTTCTATCAGCTTCAATGTAGCTAGATTTATGTTGAAGTCTTGATCCACTTGGAATTGTGTTTTGTGCATGGTGATAGATATGGATCTATTTACAGTCTTCTACATGTAGATACCCAGTTATGACAGCACCATATGTGGAAAGGCTTTTTTTTTTCCATCGTACAATTTGGTCTTCTTTGGTCACACAATTCATAGTTGTGTGAATTAATGTCAGCATCTTTGATTCAATTCCATTGATCCACCTGTCTGATTTTATGCCAATGCCATGTTGTTTTTATTACTGTAGCTCTATATTAGAGCTTGAAATCAGGGATGGTGATAGCTCCCAAAGTTCCTTTATTGTACAGGATTGTTTTAGCTATTCTGGGATTTTGTTTTTCCAAAGGAAGTTGAGTATTGTTCATTCCAGATCAGTGAGGAATTGTGTTGGAATTTTGATGGGGATTACATTGAATCTGTAGATTGCTTTTGATAAGATTGCTACTTTTACTATGTTAATCCTACCAATCCATGAGCATGGGAAGTGTTTCAATTTTCTGATATATTCTACAATTTCTTTCTTCAAAAACCTGAAGTTTTTGTCATACAGGTCTTTCACTTGTTCGATTAGTTACCCCAAGTTATTATTTGTAGCCATCATGAGGGGTGTTGTTTCTCTGATTTCTGTCTCAGCCCATTTATCATTTGTGTATAGGAGGGCTACTGATTTTTTTTTTTGAGTTAATCTTTTAACCTGCCACATTACTGAATGTGTTTATCAGTTGTAGGAGTTCCCTGGTAGAATTTTTGGGGTCACTTATTTATACTATCACATTATTTACAAATAGTTAATGGTTGAAGTTTTCCTTTCTGGTTTGTATACCCTTGATCTCCTTTTCTTGTCTTATTGCTCTAGCTAGAACTTTGAGTACTATATTGAATAGACATGGAGAGAGTAGAAGCCTTGTCTTCTTCCTGATTTTAATGGAATCACTTTGAATTTCTCTCCACTTAATTTGCTGTTGGCTCTCAGCTTGCTGCATGTTGCTTTAATTATATTTAGGTGTGTTCCTTGTATACCTGATCTCTCCAACAGTTTTATCATGAAGGTGTGTTGGATATTGTCAACAGTTATTTTTAGCATCTAATGAGATGATCATGTGTTTTTCTTTCTTTCAGTTTGTTTACATGGTACATTACATTGACCGGTTTTTCTATGTTGAATCATTACTACATCTCTGGGATGAAGCCTACTGGATCATGGTGGGTGATTTTTTTGATGTGTTCTTGGATTCAGTTTGCCCAGTATTTTATTGAGTATTTTTGCATCAATGTCCATGAGGGAGATTGGTCTGTAATCACTTTCTTTGTTGCATCTTTGTGTGGTTTGGATATCAGGGTAACTCTAGCCTCATAAAAAGATTTTGGAAATGTTCCTTCTTTTTCTGTTGTGTGGAACGATTTCAGGAGTATTGGTATTAGCTCTTCTTTGAAATTCTTGTAGAATTCTGCATTGAAATCATCTGGCCCTTGGAATGATTTAGTTGGGAGACTTTTTAAGACTACTTCTATTTCCTCAGGAGTTACAGGTCTATTTAAATTGTTAATCTTGTCTTGACAATTTTGGTATATGATACTTATCAAGAAAATTGCCCATTTCTTTTAGATTTTCCAATATTGTGGAGTACAGGTCTTTGAAGTATAACCTAATGTTTCTCTGGGTTTCCTCAGTGTGCATTGTTCTGTCCCCCCTTTCCTTTCTGAATTTGTTAATTTTGGTATTCTGTCTCACCTTTTAGTTAGCTTGGATAAGAGTTTGTGTATCTTGTTGATTTTCTCAAAGAACCAACTCTTTGTTTCATTGACTCTTTGTATTGTTCTTTTTGTTTCTATGTTATTGATTTCAGACTTCAGTCTGATTATTTCCTGAAGTCTACTCCTCCTGGGTGAGTTTGCTTTCTTTTGTTTTGAGCTTTCAGTTGTGCTGTTATGTCACTAGTATAAGATTTATCCAACTTCTTTATGTAGGCACTTAATGTTATGAACTTTTCTCTTAGCATCTTTTTCATAATGTCCCATGAGTTTGTTGTGCATTTATTTTTATTGAATTCTAGGACATCTTTAATTTCTGTCTTTATTTCTTTCTTGACCTAATGCTAACTCACTTGAGCATTATTCACTTTCCATAGGTTTGTAGGTTTTCTGTTGGTGGTGTTGTTGTTGAACTCAACTTTTTTTGATTTGATCTTATTAAAAAAAATTTTTATTCATTTTATATACCAGTTAAAGATCTCCCTCTTTCCTCCTTCTGCCCCTCCAGCCTTCCCCTCCCAACCCACTCCCCCATTCCCTCCTACAAGAAGGTAAGGCCTCCCATGGGGAGGTATATTTAGTAGAGGTAGGTCCAAGCCCCTCCCCCTGCCTCAAGGCTGTATGAGGTGTCCCATAATAGGTAGTGGGCTCCAAAAAGGCTGCTCATGAACCAGGGATGGATCCTGATCCTACTGCCAGGGGGCTCCTTAAGCAGATCGAGCTATACTACTGTCTGACTATGCAGAGGCCTAGTCTAGTCCCATATAGACTCCACAGCTGTTGATCTAAATTTCATGAGTTCCCCCTAGTTTGGTTTCATTGTCCCTATAGGTATCCCCATCATGATCTTAATGGCCTTGCTCATAGAATCCCTCTTTTCTCTCTTGGACTGGACTCCTGGAGCTCTGCCTAGTGTTTGACTGTGGACCTAGGCATCTGCTTCCATCAGTTACAGGAGAAAGGCTCTGTGATGACAGTTAGGGTATTCACCAATCTGATTACTGGGGTAAGCCAGTGTTGTTGAACTCTAACTTTAACCCATGTTGATCTGAGAGGATGCAGGAGTTATTCCAATTTTTTTGCATCTTTTGAGATTTGCAGAGTTTGGTCAGTTTTAGAGAAGGTTCCACAAGATGCTGAGAAGAAGGTTTATTCTTTTGTGTTTGAGTGAAATGTTCTGTAGATGTCTATGAAGTCCATTTGAATCATAACCTCTGTTAGTTCCCTTATTTTTCTGTTAAGTTTCTGTCTGGCAGCCCTGTCCATTGGTGAGAGTGGGGTGTTGTTGTCTCCTACTATTAATGTATAAGATCTGATATGTGATTTAAGCTTTAGTAATGCTTCTTTTACAAATGTGGGTGCCATTATAATTGGGGTATCAATGTTTAGAATTGAGACTTCATCTTGATAGAATTTTCCTTTGATGAATTTCCTTCTCCATCTCTTTTGATTAATTTTAGTTTGAAGTCTCTTTTGTTAGATATTAGGATAGCTACACCAGCTGGTTTCTTAGGTTCATTTGATGAGAAAATCTTTTCCCAACCTGTTACTCTGAAGTAATGTCTGTTTTTAAAGTTGAGGTGTGTTTCTTCTATGCAGTAGAAGAATGGATCCTGTTTTTCTATCCATTCTGTTTAGCCTGTGTCTTTTTATAGGTGAATTGAGTCCATTGATATTAAGGAATATTAATGACCAATGGTTGTTAATTCCTGTTATCTTTTGAGTTATGTGGTGGTGGTGGTGGTGGTGGTGGTGGTGGTGTTGGTGGTGGTGGTAGTGTGTTCATGTGTGTGTGTATGTTCCCCTTCTTTGGATTTTTGCTGGTGTGAGAATAACTATTGCCTGTTTTTTTCCTGGGTACAGCTAATTTCCTTGGGTTAAAGTTTTCCTTCTAGTACTTCCTGTGTGGCTGGATTTTTGGAATGGTATTCTTTCAATTTGGATTTGTCATGAAATATCTTGTTTTCTCTGTCTATGCTCATTGAAATTTCTGGTGGGTATAGTAAAGTGGGCTGTCTTCTGCGGTCTCTCAGTAGC
Source organism: Peromyscus leucopus (assembly GCF_004664715.2). NCBI lineage: Eukaryota > Metazoa > Chordata > Mammalia > Rodentia > Cricetidae > Peromyscus > Peromyscus leucopus. The sequence goes on from NC_051073.1 coordinate 29,187,247, forward strand.
TGCAAAATGTCTGTCCAGGAACATCTGGCCTTTAGAGTCTCCATTGAGATATAGGGTGTAATTCTGTAGGTTTGCCTTTATATATTACTTGACCTTTTTCCTTTGTAGCTTTTAATATTTATTCTTTGTCTGTATGTTTAGTGTGAGGGGACTTTTTTTGTTTTTGCTCCAGTCTATTTGGTGTTCTGTAAGCTTCTTCTATCTTTATAGGCATATCCTTCTTTAGATTGGGAAAGTTTTCTTCTACATGTTTATTGAATATATTTTTCTGTGGCTTTGAGCTGGAATTCTTCTCCTCCTTCTATCCCTATTATTCTTAGGTTTGGTCTTTTCATGATATCACAGATTTCCTGGAAATTTTTGTTAGGAATTTTTTTGGATTTAACATTTTCTTTGATGGACTAATCTATTTCCTCTAACATATCTTCAGTGCCTGAGATTCTCTCTTCTATCTCCTATATTCTTTTATCTCTTGTATCTGTAGTTCCTGTTCACTTACCTAGATTTTCCACTTCCAGAATTGCCTTGGTTTGTGTTTTTTTCTTCAGTGAATCTATTTCAATTTTCAAATCTTGAACTTTTTCCTTCTTCTGTTTGATTGTTTTTCCTCGGCTTTCTTTAAGGAATTTATTGATTTCTTCACATTACTTTATTTATCTTTTCTTCCATTTCTTTAAGGGAATTTTTCATTTCCTAGTAAGAACCTCTATCATTTTCATAAAGTTGTTTTTAAGGTCATTTTCTTGTGGTTTGGTTATGTTGTAATGTTCAAGTCTTGCTGTTGTAGGATCACAGGGTTCTAGTGGTGCTTTAATGCCCTTTCTGTTGTTGAACATATTCTTACTCTGATGTTAATACATCTGAGTTTGGGATGATTATATGTATGTGCGTTTATTCTTGTGTTGTCTTTATTGTATGGGTGTTTTGTTCCTTTATAATCTGTTTCTTTTATTGTCTTGTGGCCTGAGTGGCCAAGGGTTCTGGCGATTGACAGGTCTTCAGGTCTAGTAGGGTTGTCTCATCTGAGGGTTATAAGGGTTTTAGTGCCTAGGTCCAGCATATCCTTCTGTTTTTCTGACTATCCTTGTCTGTACCTGTGCCTATGGAGTCTGTTCTTTCAACTGGTATATGTTGTACCTCTGCCTATATAGTCTGCTAGAGTTTTGTGGGAGGGCTGGCCATAGGGAGTATGATGTGGTGCATGGGGTTGGACTGTGGAGTGAGTCTTGGAGGGAACAGAATCCAATGGGTGGTGGTGGCAGAGGTTCATCTTAAAGTCAGGTCTCTCACCTGCTGGCCAGTTACTGGGAACTGTACCAGAGCAGTGGAGTTCCAACAGAGTAGGGACTTTGCTGGTGCTGATATGGGAGGATGAGGGGCACAGTATGTGCCCTGAGGCTTAGGGTCTAGATCTTGGGGCAGTTCAGCTGGGAGGTCAGTTGCTCACCTCTTCTTCCAACTGGTGTGGAATTTGACTGTGCCTAAGGAGCCTGCTGGAGTTTGCGGGGAGGGTGGGCTATGGGGAAGATGATGAGGTAGGTGAGGTTGGGTGGCAGAGTGAGTGGGGTTGGGTGGTGGAGTGAATCCTGAGGGGACAGAATCCAGTGGGTGGCAGTGGTTGTGGTACAACCTGCCAGAAGGGATCTCATCTGCCAGCAGACTGCTGCTGGGGACTCCACCAGAGCAGTCACTTTTAAAACAATGTCCATTCAGGACCTCTTAAAACTGAGAAGCTTTTGTAGAGCAAAGGATACAGTCAACAAGGCAAAGCAACAGCCTACAGAATGGGAAAAGATCTTCACCAACCCCACATGTGACAGAGGACTGATATCCAGAATATATAAAGAACTCAAGAAATTAGACATCAAAATGCCCAACAGTCCAATTAAGAAATGGGCTATAGAACTAAACAGAGAATTCTCAACAGAGGAAACTCAAATGGCTGAAAGACATTTAAGGAATTGCTCAACATCCCTAATCATCAGGGAAATGAAAATCAAAACAACTCTGAGATACCACGTTACACCTGTCAGAATGGCTAAGATCAAAAACACTGAAGACACCTAATGCTGGAGAGCATGTGGAGCCAGGAGAACTCTCTGGAATGCAAGTTTGTACAACCACTTTGGAAATCAATATGGCGCTTTCTTAGAAAATTGGGAACCAATCTCCCCCAAGATCCAGCTATACCACTCTTGGGGCATATACCCAAGGAATGCTCAATCATACCACAAGGGCACTTGCTCAGCTATGCTCATATCAGCATTGTTTGTAATAGCCCGAACCTGAAAACAACCTCGATGCCCTTCAACTGAAGAATGGATAAATAAATTGTGGCACATATACACAACTGAATACTACTCAGCAGAGAAAAACGATGACATCATGAGGTTTGAAGGCAAATGGATGGATCTAGAAAAAATCATCCTGAGTGAGGTAACCCAGACTCAGAAAGACAAACATGGTATGTACTCGCTCATAAGAGGATACTAGATGTGGAACAAGGATGACTAGACTGCTACTCACAACACCAGGGAGGCTACCTGGAAAACAGGACCCCAAGAAAGACACAGGGATCGTCCAATGACAGAGATTAGATCTCTGGATGAGATCTACATGAACAGCATGGACGTGAGTGGGGGTAATGAAGGGCAAGGGTCGAGGGGAAAGAGAGCTTAGGGGAATGGGAGATCCCCAGCTGGATCAAGAACAGAGAGGAACAAGGAATAAAAGACCATGATAAATGAAGACCACAAGAGAATAGGAAGAAGTAAAGTGCTAGAGAGGCCCACAGAAATCCACAAAGATACCCCCACAATAGACTACTGGCAATGGTCGAGAGACAGCCTGAACCCACTCTAGTGATAGGATGGCCAAACACCCTAATTGTCGTGCTAGAAACCCCATCCAATGACTGAGGGAACCGGATGCAGAGATCCATGGCCAGGCCCCAGGTGGAGCTCCAGGAGTCCAATTGGCGAGAAAGAGGAGGGTTTGTATGTGCGAGAATTGTTGAGACCACGGTTGGATAAAGCACAGGGACAAATAGCCAAACGAATGGAAACACATGAACTATGAACCAATAGCTGAGGAGCTCCCAACTGGATCAGGCCCTCTGGATCAGTGAGACAGTTGATTAGCTTGATCTGTTTGGGAAGCATCCAGGCAGTGGGACCGGGTCCTGTACTCAGTGCATGAGTTGGCTGTTTGGAACCTAGGGCTTATACAGGGACAGTTGGCTCAGCCTGGGAGGAGATGATTAGACCTGCCTGGACTGAATCTACCAGGGTGATCTCCGTCCTCGGGGGAGTCTTTGCCCTGGAGGAGATGGGAATGGGGGGTGCCTGGGGGGAAGGCATGGGGGGGGCAGGAGGAGGGGAGAACAAGAGAATCCGTGGCTGATATATAAAATTAAATTAAATTGTAAAAGAATTGTCCATTCATATTTTATTTTGTTTTATCTTTACAAAATTTAAAATTTCCATTTCACCTAAAAACAAAGGTTTTAACCTTCTGTGATTTTCTGTGTAAGTCAATTTGTAATTTTTTTTTCAAGATCAGTTTTTGTTCTTGGAAATTTTCATTATCTGGATTCTGTAATGTTTCTTTTTTGAGTTTTTTTTTTTCTTGTGCTTTATTGAATACACAAGTTTATGGTAGTAAAAAAGTACACTGATCAAGAAGCACTAAAGCCTATTCTTATACTTTTTTTTTAATGTGAACAGTATAGGATTTTTCCTTTATAGAGTGATACAGCCTGTCTTTCAATGTATTATTCTTTAGTTAATGTCAGACACATTGTCACAGCATATCATTTACGTATTAGATTAGATTTTATATAAAAATTGTAAGCCACCCATTGCCATCAAATAATCGTCCACATTGAAATATAAAATGCACTTTCCTTTGTAAAATTTCCTCTTTACAACAAATCATGGGGTGAGAAACAAGATGTACTCTTTAGTATATTTCTCTGTCAAACTTTGTATAAAGAGCTGTTTAAAGCTCTGTCTTTGGAACTAAGCTTTTCAGTATGCTAATGCATCAGCAAACTGCTTTAATGCTGTGTAGGGCCATGCCTTTCTCTTTATTTCTTTTTTCCATTTCACTTCTTATCTCCAAGATCCCTTCCCACACCCATTATCATGTCAATTAACATTTCTATTTCTACAGTATTTAGGTGTACTCTCAAGCTTTCTGTCCCCTCCCAATCACAGTATAATTAGTTTGAGATTTCACATTTTACATAATCTCTAAATTATAGCTGTAATTAAAATGAGAGAGCTATTTTTAAGGATTAGTTGAGTAACATATTTAAAAGAGAAGGATAGCAGGATTAGTGGAAAGAAAGTAGAAAGTGAGTGTCCTTAAATTTTGGAAATTTTTTTGAACCAGCTAATAGTGTTTATCTAAAGCCCCAATGCACTCTGAAAAACTCAGCATCCCTGTAGTAACCCTGTGGGTAGGGGCTGGCAGGAAGGGGAAAGAAGAGGTGGCTTTTAACTTTTATTTTCTTTATTTTTTTCTGATAACGAAGTTGTCATTTGTTGTTGCCATTGTTATTGTTACACTTACTTTTCATGTGTACATGTGTACATACACACCTACCATAGCAAGTTCTTAGAGTTCAGAGGACAACTTTGAATCATTTCTCTGCTTCCACCATTTGATCCCCAGGATAGAATATGCGTAGTCATGTGGAAAGCATGTGAGTTTGCCTGCGGAGCTATTGTTCTGATCATCCCTTTTGTAAATTATATAAAGAAAATACTTGTTCATTTGTATGTTTGTGCAGTAGCTTTTCCACGGCAGGTAGACAGTAGCTGTTTGGTGCCAGTTGTGATCTCATACACTACATGTTCTCAGATACAAACCCAGGTCACTAGGCCAACTGGAAAATGCTATTAGATCAGGTTCAAAGTTGTCATTTTTATTGTATAAATGATAGATGATGCATTTGATTTTTACTCTTTACATAATAAAACACATTTCTTTAGGCTATGGCAAATGTATATTTCTTTTAATTTTCTGTGTAACAGTGATTCCACAACATTAATAATTTACTAACACAATGTCATCTATCATTGACCTGAAAGTGTTTCTTAGATGTATCCATTAATCAAGCTGCTTGCAACTACAATGTAAAATTTAAAAACAATGTGTTTAGTGAGGAAAAAAAAGTGTGAATCAGTAACAACTATATAATCATGACTGATTTTTAAATTTGTTCTTTTCTACTTACTGTTTAACTTTTTGCAAGAGCTGAATTTAATTTAAATACTTTTTAAAAATTGTTGTCAATATTTTTTGTGTGTAAATAAGTGCATACATATGCACTTCTTGTATTAATGGACTTATTCCTGTATCTGGGAATGTGATGATCAACCCTGGGTGGTTTTTCTCAGGAAGCAAGCATTGTGTGTTTTGAGGCAGGACCTCTCCCTGTGTCTTGAGGCTAGATGATTAGGCTAGTGTGACTGCTCAGCAATGCTGCAAGAATCCACATGTCTCTGCCTCCAGTATACTGGGATTGAAGGAGCACAACACCATACTAGTCTTCTTGAGGCTCTCAATCAAACCAGATCCTCATGTCTTTCTTAATAAAGCTCCATTTGTATGAAAATAGTTAAACATTTGTAAAAAAAAAATTAATTTCACCATCTAACAATTATATACACAGCATGAATTAATTTCTTTCATTTTTATGTATGTGCATCCATGTGCACTCAGTGGTACATATCTGTCGTTGTTCACCTGACCATGTGTGTATTTGTGTAGAGACCATAGTTTCAGTGTTATGTTTCAGGTGCTTGACAACTTTCTGTTTTTGTTTGTTTGTTTGTTTTGTTTTGAAGACAAGTTTTCTCTATGGCCTGGACAATCTAAAGCAGGACCCAGGATCGATTGTCCTTTTTCTCTGCATTTCTGGGATTGTAAGCTCAGCACCATATAGATTATTTTTTAATACAGGTGCTGGGGAGAAAACTGAGGTCCCCATTCTTACACAGAAAGCATTTAAACTAACTACACCATTTTATTTTATTTTATTTTTTTCATTTTTTTTTTTTTTTTGAGACAAGCTTTCTCTGTGTAGCCCTGGCTGTCTTGGAACTCATTTGGTAGACGAAGTTGGCCTGGAACTCAGAAATCTACCTTCTTCTGCCTCCCAAGTGTTGGAATTGAAGGTCTGTGTACCAACTAAACCATTTTTAAGCCCCTGATTTTATCTGTTTATTCTTAGCACGATAGGTTTATATATACTGTCAGTACAGTCCTAGGATTATATCATTTTTCTTTTAAAGAACACAGATTTTTTAAATTATATGCTCTTAAAAGAAATTTTGTGATAAACTTAATTTAAATTCCTATTTAAATAAAATAACCAAAAATCTAAATTCAGTACTCATGAATTAATACTTTCCAATACATCTGCATTTCTACTTATATGTATTTGCTCTTAAAATATTAGCACATTTGTCTAACACTTTTAGAAGATGGTTACTCTTACGAGACCCAACCCAACAGCCCGAAGACACTGGGTTAAGCTCCCTGAAGCTCTTTTCCTGGGGCAAAGTAAGAGAGCTATTATGTATTGTAGCTTCTAAAGCTATTGATTTATTATATATTTTTCTTCTCTGTTTCTTTCAGGAGTGTTGAACTAAATCATGTGGTGTGAATCTGTCAGCCAGCCCTGAAAATATATTAAAGTCATTATGGCTTTTTCCTATTCTTTTCTTTTTTCTTTTGAGGGTTTCTCTTTATGTATTTCTCTGCCTCCCTGCCTCCTCTGTCTCTCACATCATCTTTTTCATGAGAGCTATCTGTCTTCTGTCTTCTTTTTATATCTTCTTTTACTTCTTTATCATCATCTTCATCAACTTCTTCTCAATGTCTTTACTAGGTTATTTTGGAATTTTGTAGAATACATTTTGAGAACATTCACCTGCATTTTGTGCATATTCACATTCACAATGCAGTTTTGTCTGCATTGACTGTGCATAGGTCTTGTGCACAGTATCATAATTGCTATGCATTCATATATGTAACTTCCTTGCTGTGTTCACAATGTTTCCTTGTGGTCATTCTTTTCCTCTAGCTCTTCCACACTTTCAAAATTCTCTTGCACAATTATCCTCAAGGTTTTAGAGGATGGTTGTGTGACATAGAGAAAAATGAAATCATGAAATTCACAGGTAAATGGATGGAGCTGAATAAAGTTAATCTGAATAAGGTAACCCAGTCTGAGAAACACAAATGTCACTTCTATTTTCCCACTTGTGGACATTAACATTGAATTTTCCAAAACATGTGTTTACTATGGAATACTAATAGGTTTTAGCATGTGTTTCTTTAGACTGACAATTACTGAATGATGACACAGAAACTTACTATCAATTATGAAAGCTTGACCTTAGCTTAGGCTTGTTCCTAAATAGCTCTTATAGCTTAAATTAGCCCATTTTATTAATCTATGTTCTGCCACATGGCTTGTTACCTCTACTCAATAGAGTGTGTATCTAATTCTCTATGTCTTGCTGGTGAATCTCTGTCTCTCTGATTCCTTCCAAGAGTTCCCATCTCTGCCAAGAATTCCCAACTATTCTCTCCTGTCTAGCTATTCATCATTCATATCTATTAAACCATTCATAAGGTATTTTGCCAGAGACACATCTTCACAGTGTACAAAAAGAATATCAAACAACAAATAGAGATCAAGAAGGTAGCAAAGGGTAAAGGGATTTCAAGGGGGCTTCCAAGGGAGGAGAGTAGATTTCAATGTTGTAAATGAAAGGGTTACAATGCAACATGAAAGGCTAAATTCGAGTAGGAAAGGGAGATCAGGGTGAAAAAGAGAGTATGAGAAGGAGATAAGACTTAAGACTTGAAAAATCAAGCTGGTGGTTACCTGGAAGTTTCATCTCTACTGGACAGTTTTCATACTGCAGAAGGACCCTACAAGTGAATCCACCACTAACCTGCTAATTAGCCACAATGTTGAAGCCACATCTAATGGCTTATAACTCTTTCCATAGACAAATGCATCTTTCAAAACTTACAAGAGAGGCTTCTATTCAAGTAGATTTCAGTAAACATAGACAACCAACTATTCAAGGTACAAAGAATAAAAGACTGTGGAATGTACAATTGTAATGGAACATTTATTCTCTTAATGAAAATCCTTACCAGGTTTTGGAGGAAAGTGTATCCTTATCTATAAGGTCCTTTTATATGGTTTTAAGTTATTGTACCTTTTCTTTCTAATGTTCTTCCAGATAAAGGGCTCACCATGATCTGGAGGTCTTTTCTCATAGGGATCCCCATTTTCAGATGGTAGTCAACTTCCTTCAGAAACCATCCTACTCTGTAGTCATTGGCATCTGTGCCTAATGTGTTTTATCAGGAAAGCTCTTATTGTAATTACATAGTGAAAATAAATATTATGTAATATGTATAAATCTATTAAATAGAATCCTAGAAAGGCAGCAATATTCATTTTATTCAAGTTAGTGAATTCTTGGGAATGACCTATCAAATTCATTTGCTAATTTATGGCAAAATCACTTGAAGTTATAGAAATAGTTCATAGTTAGGATTACTGCTTACATTTGCAGAGGAGTTGGGTTGAATTCTCAGCACCTACAAACATGTCTGACTCAAGTTACAGGGGATCTAATGCCTCAGAAGACAATTTTTGTATTAGTAGTTCATGTAAAATAACTAACATTTATGCTGAAGTGAAAAATTTAAACAAATAATAATTAAAATTTTTATTTTGGTTTATCCAAATTAGATTAAACAGAATAGGGATTACTTACAAAATCATGGGGAAATTATGCATCATATACTCCCCAACAAACATTATGGAGTGGGAGAGATTTTATGTTCTCTTCCCAACAGCAACCTTATGTTTTATGCCATGAGATGAAATGAGCATGGTGAAGTGTTTAATTACTTTTGGTTTTGGAATTGAAGAAACCAGAAGATGTTACACCAAATGCCATTCCATTCTTTCCAAGCTCCTCATGTTGTAGTTTTAATTGGTTTATGTGGCGGTTTGAATGAGCATGGCCTCCATAGTCTCATATATTTGAATATTCAATTCCCTGTTTGTGGAGTAGAATATTTAATTTCTAAAAGGATTGATTAGTAAGGCCTAAGTCGGGGAGTGGTTGTGCATGCCTTTAATTCGAGCACTCAGGAGGCAGAGCCAGGCAGATCTCTGTGAGTTTGAGGCAGCCAAAACTACACAGAGAAACCCTGTCTCAAAAAAAAAAAAAAAAAAAAAAAATCATAGGAGGTGCTGCTTTGTTGAATGAAGTATTTCACCAGAGTTGGTCTTTGAGTTTCAAAAGCTCATGCCTGGCCTCGTTGCTCTCTCTGACTGCAACTCATGGATTAGATGTGGGCTCTCAGCTACTGCAGCAGCTTCCTATCAACCTGCATGCTACCATGCTCCCTACCAGGTCAATAATGGACTGACCATTTGAAAATATGAGCAAGTACCCAATTAAATGTTTCATTTTATGAGTTGCCTCAGCCATCCTTTTTTTTTTTTTAATCACAGCCATAAACAATAACTAAGATGTAAACTGTTACCATGGATTAGTACATTGCTATGACAAACCTGGCATTGTTGTTTGTTGGAGAAATATGGAAGACTTTGGGGCTTTGGACTAGAAAAGTAGTTGAATGCTTTAGCAGAGCTTAATGCTCCATCCTAGAGAGCATGGGAAACAGTCATTCTGACATCAAAACAGACTCTGACAGCCCTCCTCAAGAGGTTTCAGAAAGGAATGATATTACAGAAAATTTGTGTGTTATTTTGGCAAAGAGTGTGGCTGCTTTATGATTTTGTGTCCCCCCACCACCAAAAAATATCAGCGACTTAATTGAAAAGGTTAGGACTAATAGCTTTAGCAGAGAGATTTGAAGATGGCCTAATGTTGACTATCATTTCATTGTTAGAGAACACTTGTCTGCAGATCTACAATGAGAAAGATTGAATGGAACAAAAAGAAATGCAAAAAATAGACAACTGGAGGATAAAAGGAGTACCAGGAGATATATTGCAATGTTGGAACCAAGTTTTATGATCAAATAAATAAGTTTAAGACAAGGTGAATGGAGGAATGCAAAAGAGTGATGCTCTCAGGGCAAGACCCCATTCAGATAAGCTTCTAATAGCTGAAAAGAAAAGTTTATTCATTAAAGAAAACCATCAACAAGTCAAATCATATGCAAATATAAGTCACATAAGTGGTCCAGTTCCAAGCCAAGTAAGCAGCTGAACTTGGCACCTTTTGCCAAGTGTCTCTGGCTCTATCAAAAAGGATACAGCAGTAAATGGGTTGTAGAATCTTCCTCAGTGTTGAAGAAACCCACTGAATTCATGAATGTTCCCAGAGATGTCCTTGCATAGATACTTGAAGAAATCATTGCGTGAAGCTATAAAAGTGAAGCCTGGACTGCATTAGGGACCCCAATGATGTTGGAGATGACAGAGTTCGTGTATACTAACTAACCAAGGATAGCTGCAGACAGCGTGTGGAAGAAGTCCAAGAGGTAGAAGTATGCTGTAGTCAACAAAGCTGGAAGGAGTAGGAGGTATGAAAAGCCATCTAGTAAGCCCTTTGAAATCGTGCGCAGATGTGGAGTTTATCCTGCTGAGTTTCGTTCTTGCTTAGGTCCGGAGTATGCTCTCTATGCTCCTTTGTTTTCTTTTGGAATGATAATGTATATTCTGTGCGATTGTGTATTAGAAATATGTAACTTGCTGTTTGATTTTGAAGGAGGGTATAGTTAAGAGCTTTCCTTGAGATTCAAAAGCGACTTTGGACTCTGAAAATGTGGAGACAGAATGACTGTGAAGACTTTTGAAGTTCGATTGAGTGCATCTTATATCATGATGTGGCTACAAGCCTGTTGGGGGTGAGGGAGCCATAAGTAGTGGTTTGAATGAGAATTGTTCCCATAGGCTTGTATATTTCAATGTTTGGCTCCCAGTTGGTGTATTGTTTAGGAAGGATTAGGAAGTGTGGCCTTATTGTGGGAGCTGTGTCACTGGGAGTGGCATTTGAGGATTCTAAAGCCCATTGCAGGCCCAATCTCTCTTTCCCCTGCTGCCTGGTGTGAGGATTACCCTGTAGGCTTTATAGCAGGCAGGAAAAAAATAATGATCCATGAATTGACAAGAAAGGCTCATCCCAATTTTATAGTAACCCACACTGAACCAAGACTTCTAGAGTCTGGCCCAGATCATTTTACTTTAGTCAAAATATAGCACCATTTTGAAAAAAATAAAGTATTCGCATAATAAAGAATTCAATTCCACTTCAAGAGCACTTCAATTTAAGACACATTTACACTGAGATTCTTTACAAAATAAATCTGGCTTCTTTCACGAGAATGGATACTGTTTACTCAGAAGTTTAGGGTCTAGGGTCTAGGGTCTAGGGTCTAGATATTTGACAGAGGTAAACATAATGCCTGAAGCAAACATGACTGATCTGGCCCTAAGATACCATGGAACTATAAGCAAGCTCCCATTTAAATGTTTCCTTTCCTAAGTTGCTTTGGTCATCTTGTCTCTTAACAGCAGTAAAATAGTAACTAAGAGAGCTTAAATTTATTTTTGAAAAAGGTAGAGATTCTGATTAACTTTCATGGAGTGAGTTTGAATTTTACCTGCCACAAACCTCTACTCTTGACAGTGAAATAACAGAGGTGTCCTTCAATTATTTTTTATATGGATTTTTTTATTAAGTGTTTATATGATGCACACACACATAGGTAGTATTTGTGTTTGGTTCTTTATGTACCACAGTGTATGTAAGAGGACCACATGCAGGACTTGGTTCTTTTCTTCTGCAGTGTGGTTTCCAGGGACAGAATTCAGGTTTAGTAGTAACCACCTTTATTGGCTGAACACTGTAAGTTTTTCCTTTGTGGTAGTTCTTTTAAAGAAAGAATATGAGTCAGGCGGTAGTGGCACACACCTTTAATCCCAGCACTCGGGAGACAGAGGCAGGTGGATCTCTGTGAGTTTGAGGCCAGGCTGGGCTATAGAGTGAGTTCCAGGAAAGGCACAAAGCAACACAGAGAAACTGTGTCTCTGAAAACCAAAAAAGAAAGAATATATATTCATGGTTAAAGACACCTGTAAAGGTAATTTAGTGGATAATAAATTGGTAAAAAGCAGGGGTAGTTTAAAACTATAGAAGAAACGGATCCTGAATTCAGGTATCATAGTAATGGGAGAAGCAGTCAATATATGTTTTTGTGATGAATTAAAAATTTAAAATGCAGCCAGACAATCATGGTGCACATCTTAATCCCAGCACTTGGGAGGCAGAGAAAGGTGGATATCTGTGAGTTCACGGCAAGTCTATTCTACAAAGAGAGTTCCAGGATAGTCACAGCTATACAGAGAAACCTTGTTTCAAAAAACTAAAAAAAAAAAAAAAGATGCTGATGATGATAATAATAATAATTTGAAAATGCATTTTGTGGAATTTCAGCCAAGATGTAGATGTGGAATACACAAACATGAACAATTACCAAACATACATTATGATATATTTGTTGCAATAATTGTCCTATTCTCAATTAGATATACAAATGTCCTGATAGACTGAGGAAGTTTTACAATAGAAAAAAAAATTAAAAAACAAACAAACAATAAAATCCCCCAAAACACAATATTTTGCCATGTGATCTATAATTGGATATAGTAGCTTATATTATGCTGTGATAGTAACTCGAAATGTCTACAGTTTAAATAAATATATTATGTATTGCTATTAATTTCTAATTTGGGTAACAACTACGATTATGAAAGTCTTATTTCATATATATGTATATAGGTATGTATATATATAATAATACAGGGGATGGAGACTGAGACATAGAAGCAAAGAAACATAGAAAGTAAGATAGAAAAGGAGAAATTAGTAGGATATAGGATAATAAAATGCTAGCATTTGTTAAATGTAGTAAAGATCATGTAGGAAGTTGTCATATGCTTTTAGTAATTATTAGATACTACATGGGATTATTTCTAAATCAAATTTTAAACTGCACTGTGATAGGTTTCTCTCTTAGTTGGAATTTATATTGCTGTGAAGAGACATCATGATCATGGCAACTCCTATAAAGTAAAAACACTTAATTAGGGCTTGCTTGCAGATTGAGAGGTTTAGCCCATTTTTGTCATGGTTAGAAACATGGCAGTACACAAGCAGACTTGGTGCTGGAGAGGTAGCTGAAAGTTCTTCATCTGGATCTGCTTGCAGAATAAAGAGAGAGAGAGAGAGTGACACTGGGCCTCGTTTGAACTTCTGAAATCTCAGATCTTACCTACTGTGACACACTTTCTCCAACAAAACCACTTCTTCAATAATGTCACACCCTGTAAGTCTGTGAGGGACATTTTCATTAAAAACACCAGGTTTCTCATTTATTTATCTTTCTATACATTCTAATGTTTGAGTATGTGTGTATGTGTATGTATTCTTGCAGAAAACAGAAGAGGTCATTGATGCTTGAAACTGAAGTTACAGGAAGTATTGAGATGCCTGTTGTGGGTTCCAGGAAACACACTTGGATCCCCTGGAAGAGTAGCAGATTTTCATAACTTCAGAGCCCTCTCACCTGGAACCTTTGTTCATTTTCAGAAGGAGAATGACATAGACATAAATATCAGAAACATAAAGTTTGTTTCAAACAAAAATAGAAAAAGATCACCTAATACAACTAAAATTAAAAAAGAATTAATTAGAAGAAAGCAAAATATTAAGAATATTCAAACATGAAATCAGTAGCAGAGGCTTTGAAAGGTAAATTTTTCATTGTTTTTTAAATTGTGAACTAATTTTCATTTGAGCAACTAAAATGTAAAAGAGGGAGCTATGTCTACATTTTCTGCATTTTTTGTCTATGTGATTATGCAGCAAAAGATTATAAAGTAATTCATAAATTCATACAAGAAGTTCTAAGTATCAGTGATGTCCATATTGTCCCAGAAAATGCACAGACGCGGAGCCAGACATATCTGCATTTGAATTCCTGTCTTCCAAATTCTAGCTTTTTGACAAATGTTCATTCCCTTTTTATAGAAAAGAAAACTGGCTAATTTTGTTGCACTCTGCAAAATTTTAAGATGAGTTTTCAAGAACACAGAAGGAATTCAAATCTGCACTTTTTAAGAGGCTAGCTAGTTTCATTCAGCTAGCAAACTTTTTGCCAGATCATAATCCATATTTAGCTACAGAAAATTTTCTCGGCAGAAATTCTGCTTCAATGAATGTGGAGGTGGATCCAAAAATCTGCCTGCTTAACAAGCAGCCCAAGATGAATCAGATGTTCATTACATTTTATGAATTGCTGCTTCAGATGGGGAAGCCTCACAGCAGTCCACGGGTCTAGATTTGTTCGGGAACATTAATGTTCTGTGAATACTTTCTGAAAACTTACTTTTGGCATATTACACTAATGCAATAAGGCAAAACAAAAAAAATGTTCTGAAAGTCTTTCTTCTTAATATCAAGAGTCATTATGGAGGTGGAATAAAAAGACTGCTGCTGTTTTAATACTTCAGTAATAAAAATAGGAAATATTGCTACAGTGTCACAGAAACCTTTAGGATGGTTCTTTGTACTAGAAATAACACGATCAAGAAAACTGCTCACAGGAGTGACCAGCAGCTTGTGTTTGAGTTGATTCCAGATGCAGGACATGGACAAGATGAGCCATCACAATGATACTATTTCTAGACTAGGTTCTTTCTCTCATTCTGATGTGATGAAACTTTCACCTGAATTTATTTGTTATAATTGGGGTAACTAGCCTTGGTGCAAATATTATTTTTTTATAAAGATCAAACAATTTAAGTTAACATGTACAAATGATCAGTTACAATAGCCACAGTCAATCACTATTAAACTGAGGAAGGATATATAGTCCACTGTGCCTTACCAAGCTACTTTAGATTAAGATGATATTCTTTCTTCAAGAGTATCAACTGTAACATTTTCGGGAAAAGCCCAGTGTTTATGTTCACTGAGCACATCTTTCAACATGAAAGCAATCTATTAAAAATACAAGTGATGTTGTACAATTAATTCCATTTTATTTCTGGTCTCTTTTACTGTCAGATTTGCATCTTTATAGATTTACAAATATATACATTTTCTTGATACAGTGGGTGCTTAGGAAATACTACATGAAAAACATGCAAAATATGAAGGCAGGCAGTTAGCGAGTTTTCAGCTAAAAAAAAGTATGTGCGATTTAATTATTTATACTTAAACTTACATTGACTATATCTTTGTGAGATAAGTTGTCTGAATATGGTCCATAAACTGATAAAGATAATTTAATAAATTATGGCAATAAAATATTTTAATTGTGACTTAATATTGATTATTTTCAATTTTCTTTAAGAATCTACATTTGTCTGTTAAGGTAATTTGCTCACTTGCATAAAATCATGCTATAACAGTAATGACATATATTTGGAATTCCAGTGGAGTTGGCCAAGTGACATTCTCTTACACAGACTATGATATAATTAATTATATTTAAATACTATTGTACCAATATTCACACGATAAATTTATAATATATTATATACTATTTATAGAAGATAGAACATAAAATACTTTGATAGAAAGTTTAAAGAATTGCTAACAAATTAGCCACATAGTTCAACTTGATGAACTAAGGTTATGAAATACCTCTGTTTTTGTTTTTAAATACACTTAGGATTAAAAACAACATTTCTCATAAATAATCTATTCAACTATTAACACAACTAATTGGCAAAATATAATGTTGACAACATTGCACTTATTCTAGTAAATAATCTCCCCCAACACTTGGGCTAGAAGCTCTAATTAAATTCAGCAGGGCACGTGGAAAGAGGTGAAGGACTAAGGAGGAAGAAGAAAAGAAAATCAGAGAAGGGAATGATGATGAAAAACTACTAAAATTAACTACAAAACAAGTGTCTTGTTAAGGAACATTACTAGGCTTTCAGTGCTTCAGCCCTGGTAGATAAATTGCCTTATTTTTCATTTTCTCCTACTTTGACTTTGTAGCCATGACCTCATTACCATATTCAATTAATTAGTGCACAAAGGTAACACTGTAGTGCTCACAATACATGGAGTCCCATTACTGACTTTAAATAAATAGGGCAGGCTCCTCATTCAAGGTGAGAATTCTGAGAGCAGGGACAACCAGGCAAAATTCTTCACACTAATGTGTGAAGACTAACAGCAAAAAATACATTCCCTAACCAAAGATTTCCAACAGCGACAAAGAAATAGAAATATACAAGTAAGGGACAAGGGGAGAAAGAGGAGAAAACTGATATTAAAATTAGATATAAAACACTGCATTTGCTTTTTTTTTAGTCTCACCTTGACCTGAACAAGTGGAATTAGAACAAAATTTGTTTTGTTTTCTTTGCTTCGTTCTTTTGCCTTCTTTCTTTTTTCATTCATTCATTCTTTTCTTTTCTTTTGGCAAAATCACATTGTGAGGGCAACAAACAAAACAAAACAAAACATAAATGTATGTTAGTAATGATTATATTAATGAGTCATTACATCAGCAATGCTGTGTAGCTTCAGATGGCACATGGAGCTGGAGAATTAATCACTTATTCATTTCTGATACTTACATTTTTTTTCTCTTTTAATTTATTTATTCTTACTGACATTTGAGCTTTTCCAACATGAGTACTATGCTAGTATTGTGTTTACCTTGTTCCTACTCTATTCTCTCTCTTCAGACTTGTTACCTGTCTCCCATACCTTCTCAAATTCATGACCTCTTCTGTAATTACTGTTAATGTTACACACACACACACACACACACACACACACACACACACAGAGAGAGAGAGAGAGAGAGAGAGAGAGAGAGAAGAGAGAGAGAGAGAGAGAGAGAGAGAGAGAGAGAGAGAGAGAGAGAGAGGCTACAGAGTTTATTTAATAGTGTTCCTATATAAATGTGTTTATGTCTCAGAATGATTATCTATCAGGAAACTCATCCCAAGAGAAAACTAAATCTGCTTCATGCCAATTGGTATTGTCATTGTGTTGGTCATATTTAGGCAACTATATAATTGAGGTTTCATTTATGTAGCTTTGTAGCAGCTATTTTTATTGTTTTATTAATAAATGAAGCTCTGGTGTGATATACCAGGGTATAAACCTGATAGAATTACAGAACTATAGAAAAACAATCAGCTGACTCTCTTCACCTTCCTAGATTGAAAAAGCCCTCGAATCTTCTCAAGCCCTTTATTCTTCTTCTCTGTGTCTCTCTATCTTCCTATGGGTCATCCAGAAAACTCTGTGGTGTATTCTGGCCAGCTCAACATGGACTTCCCCTCTCGATCAAGGATTAACTCCATTGGCATTCTCAGAGAGACAATACAAATAAGTCTCCCAAAACATTTCCCCTTCTTATCAAATAGAAAAGAAAGATTTTAGCTGGGCAGTGGTAGTGCCTGCCCTTATTCCCAGCACTTGGGAGGTAGAAGCAGGTGAATCTTTGTGAGTTCAAAGCTAGCCTGGTCTACAAAGAGAGTTCCAGGACAGCCAGGACTGTTACACAGAGAAAACCTGTCTCAAAAAATGAAAAAGGAAAGATTTTAACATAGTAAAACTACGTACAATATAAACAATTATCAGGTGTTGTCTAAACAAAGAAGAAAGGTACTCCATTTATCAAAGTGAAAATGTATACAATAAGAAAAGTTATCAAGTAAGAATTATATTCACAATGTCCATTCCATTTGTATTTTTGCAAATCCAGAGAAAATACTCCATTATCTGAATCATATGAATTAAGTTCAGTGGTTTCAATATGTAAAACAACTTTTTCTGCATATTGAGAGTTGGTAATTATAATAAGAATTTCTGGAAAATCTCATAATACCATGAGAATAGCTTATAATTCTAACTTTTGAATGGAATCATAAGGGATTTGAGCCATTTTACTCTCTTTCCCTGACTTATAATTTGCCTTTTCTGATTTATTTACATCAGTATTGAAGGTAGGGGCTTCAGGAATTGGTGTGCCTCATACCATGTGAGGAAGGATCCAATTAGTTCTTTTTATAAACTGAACTCTCTAGCTTTTGGGATATTTGTAGCTAATTGTTCCCAAAAAGTTACTGCAAGCTCTTTGCCAATCTTCATTTCCTGCCCATAATGAGGGAATTTCAGCATTAGTAAAAGAGACCACAATTTCTGCAGGATTTATTCCTGCTAATTGACAAAGTATTAATTTTCCTTTGAGAATCAATTCAGAAATCTTTTCTACATAGGTCTTTAATTTTTTGCTCTTTTTGTGTGGAAAAATATCCATTCAAAAATATTATCTTCTCTCTACATCAGCATTTCTGTGGGAGAATTATTAGAAGGTAAAATAACCAGAGTACAATAAAGCTCTAGATTCACATGATCCACATGGACATCCTGTAATTTCTTTTCTGCCAAATCTAACTTTATTTCAGCCTCAGCTGATGTTTTTTGGATGGTTTAAGTCTTTATTACCTTGTAAGTTAAAATAGATTACTTAGTTGCTGAGTTGTCAACCCAGTTGTGGGCCACAGTCAGTTAATATCTCCAAGGAAATTTCAAAATCATTGAGAGTTCATAGTTGATTTCTCCTTTCTGCGGCTGAATCTTTTGTAAAACCTATCTTATATCCTGGGTGATTAATATAATCTCCTCTTTGTATTTTTATAGAAGCAATTTGTAATACCCAATAAGGCTAATATTTATTTATTTCTTCAAACATTTTTTTCTAAGGTATCTGTGTCTGAATCAGCTAGTAAGATACCATCCATTTTATGGTAAATTATATATCGAGGGAACTGTTTACAGATCATTACAAATGGCTATTGTACAAAATATTGACACATAATTCAGCTGTTTAACATCATTTTTGGAAGAACATTCCAGTGATACCTTTTAGCAGGCTGGGAATTATTGTAGGCAGACAATGTAAAGGCATATTGTCTCTATCCTGTTCTTATAAATGTATAGTAAAAAAAAATCAGTCTTTGAAATCAATCACAATAATAGATCATCCATTAGCTAATATAGAAAGTAAAAGACTTACAGGCTATAAAGAGCCTATTGGTAGGGTCACCTCAGTAATATTCTTAGGTATGTTACCATTCTCTATTTTCCAGATTTCATTTTAATGAAAAATATAGAAGAATCCCAAGGACTGATTGGTTTTTTTAATATATTAAACATTTAGCTTCTTCTATAGCAGCTATTCTAGTGTCTGTAGTTTTTCTGATGTCAAAGACCATGATTCTACCCAGACAGGTTGGTCAGTTAATCATTTAAAATGTAGGGCTGTTGGTATTTTTGAGAGGTCACCTGGTGTTGTGCTCTGCTTATGCACAACCTGAATGGTCAGTGACTGTTTTTGACAATACCTGTAAATATTTCTCTCAGCATTCTTTATTTTGTGCTTTGTTTTTGAGACTGGATGAATGTTATTCTGTATTTTTCCACTGTTGCAACCAATAACATTTCAATAAATTCATTGGTATGTTAACCACATATGGCTTTCTTTTCTCTACCTGCCCTTCTGGCACTATCCATCTTCCCACTTAGTTATTTTTTTTTTATCTGAGGTAAAGTTCTAGGTCCTAGAAGCTGAATATTTATCTCTGAAGAAGACAATCTGGATGCCAAAATTTTGGTGAAATTATTGTTATATCTGTACCTGTGTCTAGCAAACCTTCAATTACAATGCTAGTTATTCGTATTTTCAGCTTTGGTCTTTGATCACTTATAGAAGTTTTTATTATATTATATTTTATTATATATTTAACATATACATTATATTATATTATATTATATTATATTATATTATATTATATTATATAAGAAAATATTTGTTTTATTGTCTTTTCTAAAAATTTCATTTTATTTTTTGTCTTCCACAGCAGTATGGTTTTTATCAACAGGCATTAGGTCTTTTATTGGCTCTTTGGAGGAGTTTCTCTAATGCTGACAGAGAATGATTGAACCAAATTTGGCAGTGGAGCCTACAAGAGGACTCTTCCCAATGGCAAAATGTTACCTTGCCTGTCCCTTGTTGATCTTCATTCATTAGACCAATGCTGGCCTTTGCTGCATATTCTGCATACTCCAAAAAGCTGGCCCTTTGGTTTTGAACATCTCTAGAAAAAGCTTTGTTTCCAGGAATACCTTGCCTATAATCTCTTTTTAATTGACTTTGTTTACCATAATTAAAACATCTGGCTCTCCTCCATCCCTGTCCTCTTCCCTCTCCTGTCCTTTCTCCTCCCCATCCTCTCTTCTTCTGGTTTTGTTGTGTTGTGTTGTTTGTTCTACTATTGCACTTTGGTCTTTGCTGTACGATTTACAGTTGGGTAGATGTATTTATTGCTTTATTTATTTAGCATCTTGCACAGCAGCTTCAGGTAGTATGTGAGCTTCTCCTCAAGGAGGCGACTTCTAGAAAACTTCATTTCAACTCCTCCAAGTCCTATGTCTGCATATGTGGTACTCTCAGCAACAAGGTTTTACCTTCAAGTTCTAGAAGGGCAACAGAAATAGTTGTAGCTATAGTTTTTCTCTCTGGGTCCTGCCAAGCCCCAGCAGTCCCGTAGCCCACTTATAAAATAAACATACAGACTCTTATATTATTTAAACTCCTCAGCCATTAGCTCAGGCCTAACATTGTCTCTTACTCTTATACTCAGCCCATTTCTGTTTATCTATATTTTGCCACGTGTTCTATGGCTTTACCTGCTGCCTTTACATGATGCTCCCTGGACGACAGGCCTCTTCCAGACTTCCACCTCCCAGCCTCTCCTCTCTGTTTGTCCTATACTTCCTATACTATCCTATACTGTCTGGCTACTGGCCAATCAGCTTTTCTTTAATTCACAACATACAGGACATCCCATAGCAAATAGTCTATACTCTGTTGTGAATTTCTTGGATCTCCATGAGCATCAATTCAAAGGAAGGTTTTGTTAGATAGTACAGCTCTTGGGGGAGGGAGCAATTATCACAGTGTGGAGTAAGTACATATATGTGTATTACACGAATACTCAATACCCATGTATATATGTGTGTATTGTAAAAACCTACAAAGTGATATTTCATCATATGATTTTACAGCACCCATGATGATATTAATAACCATGTCCTTTCTTGCTATCTGTATGATCTTCCCCCATCCTCTCCAATTAGCACTTTCCCCATTTCTCCCATATCCTCCTTCATGGCACTTTTATCTTATTATTCCAAAGCACAAAGAAAATGGAGAACAGAATATAAACACACTCTTGTGAGATGATCTCTGTGGCTTCCTCAAAGCTCCCTAAGCTATTTTGTTCCAAGATATGGTGTTTTTCTCAAGGATATTTCTCTTACTTTAATGACATTTATATTCTCATGGTATTGCCCTAGGTTAAAAATTCTTAAAAGCCTCGTATAATATATTAGAAAATGATGTATAAGGGAGAATTTATACTTGAAAGATGATCAGAGGGATACTAACATCAGCATCTTGTACTTAAAATTGTTTTTCTGTTCTTTCCCTCGGTAGATTCAGTATTATCTCCTCCCAACGCTTACATCTTTCCCAACATAATCCTTACCACACCTTTGAAATTACTAACTCTCAGTTATGTTTCAGGTCAGTTTTACCTATAGAAATTCTAAGTCCTTAAAAGTTGATAATATTGCATTTTTGTTACAATACGATGAGTGAAGCACAGTCATGTTTATTTGTATATTGTCATGTTATATTTATGAATGTGAACTGATTCACACAAAAAATAAGTAATATATCCTCACATCACATAAAATATCCTTCATATTGTATTGTTTCGATTTTTGTATGTGTGGTAAACAAACATGGCATATAATTTCTAAGGAAATCTCAAATATTAGTTAATTTAAGGTAATAGAGAATGGATTCTGTAAATGTGTTCTTTCAGTATATTTTATGATATTCTTTCCTATGCTACAACTTCTGCTACATCTGCGCTCCTTACCCTAACCACACAAATTCATGTTCTTTCTCTCTCTGAAAAAAAAGAAAAAGAAATGAAAAGGCCACTAAAATCATGGAGTCAGATTTGTGTTGGCCAACTGCTCCTGAGATTGGAGTGTGCCTGAAATTATGGTTGATGTAGTCTGTGTGTCTTTATTGAAGAAAACCAGTTTTCCTTTCCCAGTAGCTATCATTTGAGAGTAACTTCTTGAGTAGGGGTGGGACTTTCTGCCTACGTTCCCTTCTCCATGCTGGATATTTCTCTGGCTTAAATTTGTGCAGGTCTTTGGAATTCTGTCACAGTTTCTGTGAATTCTTATGTGTTTATGTATGTCCTATTGTGTCTTTTAAATGTAGTTTCCTTAACTAGAATTGTCTTGCTTATATTAGGTCTCTGAAATTAGCTATTTTAAAACAGAGCATCTGTTCCTTTTGAGCAATATCTTTTCTTCTCTTTGTATATGCTATTCCATTCTGCTTATCAACATATGTTGAAATCAACATTTTTCCTTTCAGTTTTAGATTTCACATATAATTAATGTTAAACAATATATCTTATAATTTTTTGAAACATTTTCCATATCCATTCATGTTGTTACAAAAGACTGAATTTTCCTCCTTTTCTAGGTTGAATAATATTTTATTTTCTCTCCATTACTTGTGTGTGTATGTACACACACACACACACACACACACACACACACACACACATGCATACATACACATCAATTTTTCTGTTCACTCTTTAGGCAGATATTTCTTTCCATATCTTGGAAATTGTCAGTAATGTTGCATCAAAAGTATGCATGTGAATATGTCTTTAGAATACTGATTCCTTTATTTCTTTGAATAAAAGTGCAGAAGTACATTAATTAACTTGTATTAATACTTTTAATAAAGTTTATCTTTCAATTAAGTTTCAATTAATCAATGAACTATTTAATTTGCCTAGCATTCTCAGATACTTTATTCTGCCAAGATGAATTTGAAGATGATCTCTAATTATTAAAAAAAAAGACTTTCAGGATAAGGATAGAATATGTTATTGAATTAATTAATATTATGATATTAGAAATGTAATATCATTAATATTAGAGCCATATATTTAAACTTAAAAATTTTATCTCCTTAGACACAGCCATAATCATTAGAATACTGAATATTCTGTTAATGGTGAAGCTGTTTTGATTATTTCCTCTGACATCCTAATTATTGAAAAGAAAATCTAAAAAAACAGAACTCCTAAAGTTGATTAAAACTTACTATAAATGTAAGGTAATATTACAGAATTATAGTACATTTGGAATTTTGAATAAATCAGCAAAACATTGATTTTTGGGTGGCCCTGGGTGTTTTCCTGAAAATACATTCTGTTTGGCTATTATAAGACTCTTTTCTGTGAGGTCTCCCTTTTTCTCATGATCTGTTGGCCACCAAGTTATGAAGACAAAGGGAGCAGAGGCAGAAGCAGGCAGGGCTTGACTGGCAGGCAGTATGATGAAAATAACCTTCTAGGCTTCAGCTGCAGTGAGATAACTCAACTTTATTCCAAAGTTAGGGGAATGTATAGGACAGGGACAGAAGCTGGGACATTCCCTAATAGGTGCTCACAGAATGCTTTATTTGAGTTTGGCAGCAAGTGCCAAATGCATGCAGATGGGAGCACATTACCTCATTATCATATGGGAGGAAAGGGGAGAGCATGTGCAGGGAGCTGGGTCAAAGGTCACACTTAAGATAAGTCAGGCATCCAAGCTCAGAGACAGCTTCCATATAAGGTCAGGCAGAGAGTAGGAAGCCCCTGCTGGGAGAAGGGAGTCTTATATTTTTATCACTGCTCATAGAGGTGTCCAGAAATGGCAGACTGCAATCTTAAGTGGTAGGGCCTTCCAACAGGATTCTAGAAATCTATGATGACTAAATAATTTGATGTATTTTAAATGTCTTTAAATATTTGGTATTTGTTAAATGTATGCTAGCAATTGTGGAAAAAACTTAAATGCTTTGCAATGTTCTTTTCAAGACTATTTTTGATTTTCATTTCTTCCTGGAATATCACTATCATCACACTGTCAGAAGTAAGGGGAATCCTGAAGTTTCATAACCCCCACTTATATGTACATTAATAATGCTTTTGACAAAGAAGAATAACAGCATGTCTGAGATTTGTACCTAAAATTCACTTTCGCTTTGAATAATTAAAAGCAATCCCGGTGGAGAGAAACTGACCCAAAGACACAAAGGTGGTGAGAAGCAGGCTGATATGGGTGGCCTAGGCTGCCACCTGGGGCCTGTTGATGCCTGCACTGCCACACAGGGCCATGTGACATCTGGGTCTAAGCTGTAGCCAAGGGTTCTGGGTCCCTTGTTCTTCTAGACAGAGTCTGTGTTGAAGTCTGTGGATCGTGTTTCCACCATGGGAGAACAGGCCCCCGTGACCTGAGTACCTGAGAACTGGTGCTGACCCTTGCCAGCTGCCTCTGCGTGAGAGCTGCCCTCCACCTCTAAAACTGGCCCCAATGGCATGGATGCAGGAGAGCTGGCCTTGACCTTCAACAGCCCTTGGAAAATTGCCCCTTTCACCCCCCCCCTTCCCCAGTCTCTAGCCATAGCAACAAGAGAGCTGGCCTGGTATGAGGGAGAGCTAGCTCTTTTGCCATGGGCAAGGGAGAACTTGCCCTGCCCCTCACGTGAATAGGGCAGTCCTAGTGGAGGCCCAGACTAACCAACTTAGCTACCACCCAGCCCACATCTAGGGCTTTCAGTTGGCCCACCCTAATATCTACCACCTGTGTGAACTGCTAGAGCACCTGAAGAGACAGATCCTATGGAACCATAGCCATAGGAGGTTCATAACTTGGGGCAACAGCAGGATATCTGAGAGGAGTCTTGGTGAGGGTCCAGTATTGAGTGTGAACCAGAAGCCAGAAGCCTTGAACCTGATCAAAACACATAATGAACATTTGCAAGTAAAGGTGTCCAGGCAAAAGGACATAATGTGTGACACACTATGAGGCTAGCAATGCCATTATGACAAATGAATATGGGATGAAAGGCAAGACTGACAAGAGAAATGTTTTTGTTTGGTTGGTTGTTTTTTTAATTTTATTTTTCTGAAGGAGGCTATGGAGTGGAGGGCAGACACGGAAGGACTTGGAGATGAAGAGGACTGCAGTGCATGATGTGAAATTCCCAAAGAATCAATTAAAAAATTCACGAGAAAACAAACAAACAAAAAAACAATTCCAGAGGCGTTGGCACACGCTTAATCCAGCACTCACAGAAAGATTCGAGCATGCTACAATGACTCCAGAAAGCGCAAGCTACAAGAAATCTGAAAAAAAAAAAAAAAAAAAAAAAAAAAAAAAAAAAAAAAAAAAAAAAAAAAAACAATTCAAATTAGATAAATATCCAAAACCATGTTAGATCTGACAACATCGTTATGGATTACCTAGTTTTAAGTATAATTTATTCTTTAATTACATGTTCAATAATTTCCAAAAATGTTATACTAAGAATATAGCTTTGCACAAATGTTTATGGCATAAAATATATGTTACTGTGTCTTCAAAGTAGAGTAAAAGAAGGCAGACTATGACTGATTTAATTCCCGAATCTAGGAAGTTCTTATCTTAACAATTCAAAATTGATAACACCATGAATTTCAAATAGAGAATTAAATGTCAAACCTGCCGATACATATTTTAACTTTTCAATTCTTAAAAACCCAAAGATACATAAGAATCTAAAATCTAAATGTAGGAATGCAGACTTACATAGCAACAACAGTGTTTTCTAAACACTGCTAATGTAACCATAAAGATAAGTATGGAGGAATATGGAAACTTTAGCTTACTGATAAACTGTTATTTCAAATACTTTCAAACATTATTACAATTTTTCATTTTTTAACTATTAGCTTGTGAAAGTTGCCCTGGATTATAATTTGATGTTCATTACCGTTAGACTATGAAGTTCTTTTTCTGTCTTTGAATAAATGGCATGTACCCAATGAGGTTTTTGGTGTTTCAATCCAAATAAAGTAGATATATGCATTTCCTTGTTATAAAACATATCTTTAATATGAAATATCTCAAAGAGGTCATATTTTATTTATTTTTTCCATGCATTGAATTTATTTTATTTTTTCTTTTTTTGAAAATAGATATTTTTTCCATATAATACCTCCTGACTATGGTTTTTCCTCCCTCTGCTTCTCCCAGTTCCTCACCACCTCCCTTAGCATGTGGATCCACCCATTTTCTGTCTCTCATTTAAAAAAAAAACCTTCAAAAGTATAATAATAAAGAAGATATACTAAGATA
Source organism: Peromyscus leucopus (assembly GCF_004664715.2). Taxonomy (NCBI): domain Eukaryota; kingdom Metazoa; phylum Chordata; class Mammalia; order Rodentia; family Cricetidae; genus Peromyscus; species Peromyscus leucopus. Next base: position 29,213,643 of record NC_051073.1, read on the forward strand.
AAACAAAATTTAAATATTGGATTAGGACAAAACAAACAGAAGAAAATGAGCCCAAGAAAAGTCACAAGAAATAGATACATGTAAGTAAACCTACTAGTTCCTACACTCAAAAAAACCTATGAAAACACAAAACTAGAAGCTATAACATGTATGCAAAGGGCTTGTGTCTACCATAGTGTCTGGCTTCCAGTCTATTTGACAGGCGATAGGAAATTCCAGGAGTCAGGATGTAGCTCAAGAACATTTATTACTTAGTGTGGGCTCTTTAGGATTATCTTGTCCCTGTCCAGCTTGCTTCTGTCTCCTTTTGTATGTGTGTAAAAGATAACCAGTCTGTGTTAGTCTACCTTATGTGCTCTTTCTGCCAAGATGTCTCGCCTCCAATAGGCTTAGGAACAACTGCTAAGGACTGTGGACTTATACCTGGAAATAACATTAAATACAAATCTTTTATTCATTAATCTTTTTTTCCCTCAAGTATTTTGTTGCAGCAACACAAAATCTAACAATGCAATAATGTTGCAATTTATTCGCTTATTACTTCATTAGTTGTAGTCTTTTCCTGTCCTTTGGCAGAAAAAAAAATATGTAAAATGTAAGTCCTTTGAAATTTTGTCATGCATTAAGATCTGGAAAAAGTAGTAATCAGTTCTCTGATACCTTCATTTCATTGCAAAGATGGCTGGATTTAAATTAGGAAATTGTCAACCATTCCAAACACTGCAAAATGCTGATTTTGTTAGAAAACCATACTTGTTTGCACATAACACACACACACACACACACACACACACACACACACACACACACAACACACAAACCCGCATATTAAGACGTGATTGTGCTCCAATGACAAGGGTATCACATAAGTCATTAAAATAATAACAGTTTATATTACTTTTTTACCATTTTCATTGTGATCAACCTTCTTAGATATATATTTTTCAAGCTAACCCCATTTTAGACTCGTTTATATTTTTAAATGATGTTTCTTTTACATAGAACAATATTTTTAGTTCTTTTACTTCATATGCAAGTCTAGTATTACACACATGAACTCTTAGAGAAAGAAACAAGATATCCCCAAATCAATGCATAATTTAGAGTCAAACACAAGTATATTTCAGATTGTGATAATTAAAAGCTTGTGCCTGAAAAAACATCATCCACCTTGTATTGAGCTGTGCTGAGTGTATCAGTGTTAGGAAAAAACATAAAAGAAGTGAAGGTTGGCACTGAAATTCCTTTTATTTCAATGCCAAAATGATTTTTAACTCAGAAGTATTTAAAGTATTGGTAAATATTACATAGTTGTACCATGAAGAACTGGTAAAAATATTATAATTGCTGTAAAACTAAGGAAGATTTTCCTCTTGTGAACTCAATTTTAATGTTTTGGGATACATCAAGTATTCATGAATGTACATGGCAGAGCAGAATTCAAAGCTACTTTTTATGTTGTATATCATTATGATGAATGTCAACTCTAATTGCATTGTTTGGCTGTTTGTACATGGCACACTTAAAAAATAAGTAAAATGCATAAACAAAGTTAAAAACAATTCACTGAAAATAGTTCTTTCCTTCGAATAAAAAAGAATTACGGTTACACAGTGATGAATAGATTCTTCCCTGAGAGCTGGTGGGGGACTCAACTTTTCCCATTAAACTGCAAACTTCATCTGAATAGCATTAATTTAGGAAGGAATAGAGTCAGAACTGGCCAAGCTGTTCTAACAGACTTGACACCATTTTGACAAACAAAGCAAGCATACGCAAAGGTGTTAGGGTACGAGACTTCCAGAAGATCATGTGTACTTTTTCCATCTGTGTATTTTAAATTTCTGAGCACACTAAAACTCGCCAAACTGAACATTTTCCACAGATTTTATGTGCTTGCATGCCTTTCTGAGACATAATATTACTTTGGGAGACTGATATATCCTTAAAATATTTTTGGCAAAATCAATTTCAGAATATGGATCTTATTTTCCCCTAGTTTTATTGTATCACTTGGTATATGTATCACTCAATACAACTCTAAAATATTTTTGCAAAACCAATTTCTGACTCTAGCATCTTATTTCCCCACTATGTTTTACTATCACTTGATATACATGTTTTCTAGGAAAGATAGTTACAAACTATATATATATATATATATATATATATATATATATATATATATTAGGGTATCTAAACTTTAGGTGTATTTCTTGGGTTTGGTAAATTTACACGTATAAGGAAAGTTGGTAAGATACAACATAATGACACTTAAATATATGGTTAATATTTATAATTAGAAAACACATAGTACTTGTAGAGTGATATTTTATGAAGTTCCAACTCATCCCATGAAATGTTATTTTTTCAAGGCTCCTTCAGGTTGTACTCTTGTGAGTATGCTTGAAGCGTTTGCAAGGTAGATAAGCTATACATATACTTATGCATTATCATTAGCATATGTATGTAACTGTACACATATTCAATGATTGATGAGTCTAATACATGATTGTTTTCACGAATAAACCAATGGGCTTATATTCCAGAACCTATGAAGTCTGATGATTTTCATTTTGTTAGTTAACTTTACTAACACATTTTTCAATCTTTCTGTATGTAGGAAACAGAGAGAGACAGAAGGACAAAGAGAGAGGGGGACAGAAAGAGACAGGGAGAGAGATGGGGAAGACTGAGTCTATCATGGGGTTTTCAAATGGTTATATGTCATGAGTATGGGTTCTGCGAACCAAATTCTGATCCTTTGCAAGACCAACAAGTATTTTTAACCACTAAGCAATCTCTCCAGTCCCTCTTACCTAAACATTCTGATCCAGAAGGTATTGTTCATGTCAGGAAAAATCAAATACATATTTTAAATTAATTTTTAATCTTGCTTAAATCTTCTGTATAATTGTTTTTTTTTTTTTTTTTTGAGACAAGGTTTCTCTGTGTAGCTTTGCGCCTTTCCTGATACTTGTAGCCAGTGTGAACTACAGAGATCGCTGCTCTGTCCGATCTGATTAAGTGCCCAAGTTCTGCTTTTCTGTTATGTAGAAGGGTGATAATAATATGGTCCATTTTCAGATGAATGCTTTAGAACTTCTGCAGAGCTACAAAACCTACAACCCATTAGTCAATCCACGTATGCACTCTGATGTGTGGTACTGAACCGACTTAAGGCCTCAGTAATGAAATCCATAGCCATGGTAACAGCTTCATCTTGCTCATAGTTTAGAATGCTTTGATTCCAAGGGCATCTAAAATTATTTTATAAATTTACTTTTGTTTCCATTTTTTCTTTTGTTTTTGTTGTTGACTATAATGATATTATTGTATGCTTATTTCTTTTGAGACTGGTCTTCTATACATAGGCCAATCAAGTCTACCATTACCTTTTCTGATGCCTAGCTGAAATTTCTTTTTTGAGTCATTAAACCATTGTAAATAGAATATAGTATAATATGAATTGTAAGGTGGAGTCTTGATTTGTAAGTTTAAAATAATGGAACCTGGAGAGATGGCTCAGCAGTTAAGAGGACTTGTTGATTTTTGCAGAGGACCCAAGAACGGTTCCTATCACTTATATGACAGCTCACATTCTCTATTACTACAGTTCCCAGGAATAACATGCCCCCTCTTCAAACCTCTGAAGAAATCAGCATGCGTTTGGTGCACATACATACATGCAGCAGAACACTCATATACAAAAATTTTAAAATGATTGGAAAAATAATAAGCACCCTGGCCATCGCAAAGCAGAAAATAGAAGCCACGGAGAAAAGTGAGCCAGTTTAAACACGTATCGTTCTCAGGATCGCAGTGTGGAATGGGAGGAACTGAATGTGAATGATTGTCCATTTAATCTTCCCATGCAGACTCTGGGCGTCTGAATTAAGAACTGTATACGTCCTCAAAAAAAAAAAAAAAAAAAAAAAAAAAAACTAACTTGGTTGGAGAGATGGCTCAGAGGTTAAGAGTACTGGCTGCTCTTCCAGAGGTTCTGAGTTCAATTCCCAGCAACCACATGGTGGCTCACAACCATCTGTAATGAGATCTGGTGCCCTCTTCTGGCCTTCAGGGACACATGCAGAGAACATGTATACAAAATGAATAAATCTTTAAAAAAAATATAACTCTATCCCATTTTGTCACTCCATATGTGGCAATGGATGGATCAGAAGTGGATGGGTTTTTAAATTCTGATCATACATCAAACAAGTACTTCAGTGTTACACATATAATAAGAAATGGGCAGGAGTGGGAAGAACAAGGGAATCCGTGGCTGATATGTAGAACTGAATTGTATTGTAAAATAAAATAAAAGAAAAGAAAAGAATTATAAAACAATCAGACAACAAGAATCTTCAATGCAAAATACAATATGCTGAAGTCATTAGTAACACAATCAATTTCAAAGTTGTTAAAAATTAATTTTATTTAAATTGTTGTTATTGACTAGATATTTAACATTTGTTTTCTATTTAGTGTAGCAATTAGTCCAGGACTTTCAAATTAGAGTGTTGTGCATATATGCCAATGTGTAACAGCAGGACATTTTCTTTGCAAGACCAACAAGTATTTTTAACCACTAAGCATTCTCTCCATTCCCTCTTACCTAAAAATTCTGATCCAGAAGGTATTGCTCATATCAGGAAAAAGCAAATATATAATTAAAATTAATTTTTAATCTTGCTTAAATCTTCTGTATAATTTTTAAAAGTTCTGCTTCTCTGTTATGTAGATTCAAGGAAATCTCTTCAGGTTAGACTTCCTAAACCTCCAGTGGAAAACCAGAGACAAATATTTACTAGAATATATAACTAAAGAATGTAAACATGCTTGTGGCAATATCTCAGTGAATATTGTTAATTAAGTGCTAGTATCCTGCTGTTATCCTATAGCATTTAAATCCCATGGTCTTACGACTGTCTATGGATGTTCAGATTACATCTGTAACAATGATGAAAGTTTGCAACCTTAACTGTAGTGGACAGAACACAGTACTTCGAATCAAGAATACTGATACCACTTCTCTTACCAATTCAAGCAAAGTATTTAAATACTTCATTAATGAATTCACAGTTTACATTTCAATAAGATATCTCACTTTATTGTTTACTTATATCAAAAAAATCAAATAATTGAAGTTTAGTGCCTGTCAAAATGTTTTTATCATTGTTCTTTACAATGCTTCTAAAAACTAACATGTTTAGAAATCAAATTAATGCTTACAATAGAATGCATATCTTAGAAACCTATGTCAGGGTGATAAACTCAGAACACAAATCATTACTAGGTTTTAAATATTTCAGAGTTTTAGTTCATAACTGAATAATTTTTAAGTATTTTGATGATAGGTAGCACAATCATGCTTCTCTCAATATTCTAAAAATACTGTATGTATTATTCTGATTGAATAGTGAATAAATTATTCAGTGTTTCTTTAAGATAAAATTGAACCATCCAGCATGTAATTAATATCTATGACACCTGATATTCAATATATGTTAAAATTATATTGAAAATATATAAATAACTTTTACATTTCATCAATATTCATATTATTATACACAAAATTTTAGTGCCCTTTCAAAGATACAGAAAACTTTATCTTATTTAAACAATTATGATATAAATTTTGTTTCAGCTTAGATTATAACATGGATATTGAGTCATTTTAACTTTGTTTCCTAGGTTTACATTGAGACATACCTTCCAAAAGCCCTAAAAGTATTTTTCAATCTGTTCGTGAGATTATTTTCAACAAGAACAACCCACAGCAACTTGTGAACCTAAGCAGAAAACAACTCTTTGTATGCTTCTCAAAGCTGGATTGTAGCCCTTTGCTTCACTGGCTGGCAATATAATCCTCTTTCACCTGCATATCAAGGATATACTCCCCACAGAAGTATGAGGATTAATAAAAAAGTCATTAACAGTATCTTCTATATGCTTCCTTGTTCCAAAACAGTCTAACAGACGATATTTTTTTTTATTACTTAGAACCCTTCCAAAAGGCATATAGGTAACAGCAATCTTAGAGATAAGAAAACTAATTCAAAGGGATTAAAAGTCTACCAATATGATGTCAAATATTTGCTTTAGGAGTGAAAAGCCGAAATGTTCAATTGGTTGTTTTGTTAGTTCAGCAAAACAAGTAGAGGAAAAGATAGTCCCCAACATTGTTATTAAACAAAGAGTTGTCCTTGATGAACTCTATTACAAATCATTACAACTTAGATCCAGAACAGATAACAAAAGTATGAAAAATCAAAAACAGCAAGTCCAGAAGAAAAGAACAAAAAAGCTTGTTGCCTGCTTGAGACATAACATATTGTGACTTTAATCACTGAGACGTTTTGAGTTTTTAGCAATCATTTTTTAATCTACTGAACCATTTTCCAGCATATATTTTTATAAGCCTGATTAAAATTTTCTTCAAATTTGACACACTTTTCTTTCAAAATTGTGTTTATTAAAAGCTGGAGAGATGACTCGGTGATTAAGAATTCTAATCTTTTTGCAAAGAACTTGGGTTCAACTTCCAGCATTCATATCCAACAGCTGACAAACCCCAGGAGCTCCACTTTGAGGGGATCTAATGTCCTTTGACTTATGTAGACATCTGCACACACACAGTAACACAAGCACTCATACATGGGCATTGTCATATATAACATTGATTAATTATATTTGTAGGCATGTTATTATTTTTAGTGAAGCCAGTTTCTGTCATTTTTGCCCCATAGTCTAACTACTTGGTTTAAAATGTGGATGTAAATCTTTCAATAACCATTGTTGTACTTTCTAAACAGAATAACAGTGCTTCGAATTAGATGTAAAGAACAGAATATCTCCCATCTTCTCCCTTCTAACTTTTCTCATAACCAAAGACTTTTTTGAGCTTTCTGATAGATGCATAATAAATCACTAATGTACACAATTGTATGAGAAATGTTTGTTCTGTATCAAGTGGAAATATGTTTTCTTGTATTACATCAAATGTTCTAATTTCTTAAACATCAAAATGTATGTCATTTTTGAGGCATATCTTAGTACTTGAGTAATAGCATAATATAATTTCCTTACCTAAATACTGCTTTTAGTAAGATTTTATATATAAAATTATCTTCAACAGTGTTGTCCCTCATTATTAGGTAAATTGTATGGATTTCTTACGTTCTCTAATAAAAGATTTGTCAAACCTTTACATAAGTCTCCAAATTATTATAATTACATTTTATTGTTTTTTGGTTTTTCGAGACAGGATTTCTCTGTGTAGCTTTGCGCCTTTCCTGGAACTCACCCTGTAGACCAGGCTGTCCTCGAACTCACAGAGATCTGCCTGGCTCTGCCTCCCGAGTGCTGGGATTAAAGGCATGCACCACCACCACCCAGCTTATAATTGCATTTTAGGGTGGAAATGCCTGCACTTCTCTCATTACATGTGCAATTGATAATTAATTATGTTTTGTAGCAGTTTTATTCCTTATATTATTCAAAACTTATGATTCATTGCATGTTTGCTCTACTTGTTTTGGACAGCTGTGGTAAATATTCAGTTAGCTTTCTTCCATGCTAAAAACTGAAAATCATATTTATCTTTTTGGAGGTACTTGTGCTGCTCTGTCATCTCTGACTAGTTAGGAATAGTACTGATACCAATTTTTTTCCAGTTTATAGAATAGAATAGATCACTGTGTTGTGTGTGAATGTGTTCCGAATTTGTTTCTGGTAGCATTTTACATATGACAATATTAGGAACAGAGACATGAAGCAAGTTCTTACAAATTTCCTTTCATTTGGATGGATACAAATGAAACCCTGTCATGTTTATCTAACCTTATGAAATAATGACTAGAATCATTTCTTCTTTCTAAATCTAGTCTCTTAACTTTGTAATAAACAAAACAATATTAAAACTCATTGCCATGGCTTCCTACCAAGGAAGGGCTGCCACTCCATTTCTGAGCATTTCTCATTTCTGTCTACAACTTTGAAAATGCTCAAAATCATCTCTGAATTTTAAAAAACCGATTAACATTTATATATGTATATATAACATGATGTATATTTTATTAATATAATATTTGTGGCTGGGCATTTTTAAACTATTCTCTTGTTTTCATTGCCTGACAGTCTCTTGTGAAAGACATTTTTGAGTGAAAGATCCCTGGCCTCCTGGACATCTGTTTGAGAAGGGAGAACAGGTTGCATGAACCCATGCTTTATTATTTCTCTTTCAGAATGATGAATTATAGATTCTAGTTTCTAACTAACTCAATATACTTTAAGTGGAAGAGTAAATAAGGTCATTGGCAGTTTGTACATCTCCTAGAGATTCCCTTATTTTAATACTTATAAACCACCATTTGACCGATTTTTGCTTTGCTATAAGCTGTGTAGCTTGTTCTCATACTACATAAAGTCATTAGTAACATACATGTTACATTCAGGTCATTATTAGTAAAGTGTCTTTAATAATAGCCCCCAAGAGGAAATAGGAAGAAACAGAACAAATCAAGGAGTTATGAATATAATTCATCAATTTTAAATTCTTTGTTTTTAGTTTTGTTTTTTTTTTAAGTAGTCTTGATTCCCTCTCTTTTATGTAGAGTCTAGATTTGAGTGGCTACCAAGCTGCCAGGCAGAGCCATAGGATGGTGACAACTAGCATGTGAACTTACCATGAACAGGGCAGTGTGACAGGATATTGCATGATCTCATTGAAAGTCCCAGTTAAAGTATCAATTTATTTTCTCTACTGTCCCCAGTCCATAGACAATGCAAAGAGACATCAAGTGTGAGGTTAATGGACATGAGGTTAATGGCCACAGAGCTGTCAGGTTGCAATGTTGAAGTTTACATTCACTGTTTCTTTCCCCTGTTTTCTGCATTGTATCATTATTTATGAGATAAGAACTTTCAAAAAGTTTATATTTTTTTTTCTCAAAATTAGGTGGTTTTGACTTTGTTTCTTCTATTAAACATATTTGTTTCTCTGTATTTTCAAATATGTACTTTTTTCTGTGTCAGCATATTTTTACTTCAGTTTCAACAGATTTTAGTAAAATTGCTTTCAGCTTTACCAAAAGCAATATATAAAATACTTAATCTAATTTATACATGTATTATTCCATTTTACGTGTATGGGTGTTTTGCCTGCATGCAGGTTTGTGCACTGTATGCATGTCTGGAACTGTAGAACTCAGAACAGCATTTCAGGTACCCTGAAACTGAATTTACAATCTACAGATGATTGTGAAGTGCCATATGCATACTTGGAATTTAACCCAGGTTCTCTGTAAAAGAAGCCAGTTTTCTTAACCACTGAACAAGATCTCCAGCCACAGCATATAAAATAATTTGATACACTTTTAAATGAAATTCTATCCCAAAGATTTTGACCTAATCACTTGTTAGATGTTCAATACCTATGGCTGCATAATATATATAATTCACCTTATCATATATATTTCTTATACAGGATGCTAAGAAAGATAAATCAAATAAGAAATTCATTTAATGATATTACTATACTGGTATGAATAAAATGTTTGTGCATTTTATAATCTGCTCTACTGATATTTCAAACATTGCTTTCCAGTGGGAGAGCCCTGAATATCAATAAATAAGTGCATTTGTAATAAGAACAAATATATTTTGATAAATTATAAGGAATAAGATAATTATTTATGAGCAAAAATAATAGTAAATAGAAAAATAAATATAGAACCTAAAGAAAAGATCAACATAATAGCTAATATAGAGAAATCCCTATGAGTAATTTTGTCAATTTATTCTATATTGGAAAACGTTTCAGTTTGTATATGAAGTAACGGGTCATGTGTCAAAGGCTTCTTCTGCAATCCTGACAATCAGGGAAGTGATATGATTGGTGTAGACTCTGACTTCAGAAATAATTTATAGTATTAATTAACTCATGAATTTATAGAATTATTGGCAGTCGTTAGAGGCTAGGAATGAGGTGTGCTTGGAAGAAGTAGCTTACAGCAAGTAAATTCTTTGTTATGTATACTTTGTGCCAGCCTTGATTCCTATCTCTTTCTCACTCTTAGCCAACCTGAGCAGCTCTGCCTCAACACACATTCACTCTCTTGATATAGGCCTAAAAACCAAGGGAGCTAGCTGTTCAAAAGATAGAATCTCTGAGACTACAAACCAAAAAATCATTTTTCCTCCTCTTAAGCTGGTTATGTCAAGTCATTTTTCATGGTGATGATTCCCTAATACAAAAGGGAAAACTGACACACTATTCAGCTGAAGGAAAACATAATGGGATTTAAGTGCTTCACTTGAAAAAATGAGCTTAGTCTTCTTAGTTCAAGTCTATAATATTATTGCTCAGGAGGTTGAGGTGGGAAGATTAACTTGAGTTAAAGAACAGAAAGGGCTTCATACTGTGTTATTAATTCTTGTATTGCTTAATGGACTCACAGAACAGGAACCTAAATTGTTTTGAAAAATCTTGAATTATATAGTTAAAGATTGTATTTCTCTATATTCTTCCTTGCAGAATGTCCATAATATAATAAAGCACAGCATTATAAACTAAGTGTAATCCTTCTAACAAATACAAAAATCAAAAAAAAATACAAAAAGATTAGTACCCATAAACATTAGTCAGAGAAGCCTTTTTATGCAGTGGGCCATGGTAACTGCAAAGATTCATAAGTGAGTAAAAACTGTGAACATAAGGTGCACATAAAACAATAAACAGGACTTCTACATTACGCTCTCTGAGTATCAGGGAATAGGAAAACAGGGCAGAAAGAACACAAAAGCCTGTCAAAAGAGTAAGGTAATTTAAACAGGACACTTTGGATCCTACAGCAATTGAGGGTATCTGCACAAAACCAGTTTAAGATTGGACCTATCAACATCCAGTTATGTGGAAAGGAGGGCAGTGGAACCACTGCCCGTGGGACCTATTGGCAGATAATTGTAGCTAAGGTATGTGACCTACGACTCTTTGAAGACCTATAAGCAGTTAATTGTAAGAGAGGAGAAGATACTGCTTAAGACCTCATTCTCCTGGAAATAATTCCTTACCCAGAACCCTGAAAGCAACAGGAAGAAAATGTTTGTGTCATCAAGAATAATAAATAAATATGGAAGAGGGACTAAGTGGTAAGAGGAAGAAAACACAGGAGAGGAAGAATGGAAAGACAAGAATAGAAAAGGGTAATAGGGGTACATGTGATAAAGTTAAGTCACATACATGTATGCAAATGCCATATAGAAACCCACTATTATGCATACTTAATATATGTTGATATATTTTTTAATTTCTCTGTTTAGATTTTATGTTTGAAAGTAATGAAAGTCTATCTGTATATGCAACTTATTTTTAGTTGATAATGATTATACAAATAAATGTTTGTTTGTGTCAAAATTAAGAATACCAATAAAATCTAAGACAACATACATGTGAACTCTAATTTATAAATATATAAAGAAATTTAAATGCATTTGTATAGTTTTCTCCAAGGAGAAATGGAAATATACACATATAAGAATGAGTTTCATAGCTAAAATTCTACATTATCTACAAAGGTGAATGAATTGCACAGAATTAACCATGGAGCCATGGTGCTGAGGAGGGGCAAGTAAGAAATGCATATCTATTGGTTTTCTCATATCTACTCTAATCCAGACAGAGCCTGCATGCAAGACAAAAATAGAAATTCCATTCCAAATTGCAAGTAACTAGTTGGCAAACAGTTTCGATTAGTGTAAAATGATCCAATTAATGCACCCCACAAAGGACTAAGAACAAATACCAATATTAAACACTGTTGCAGAAAGAAATCTTTGAAGTGGCTGTTTTGAACAGACTATTAACAACAGGAAATTTCGCTGAAATGTAACCAACCAGATGCTTGTGCTTGGATACAGCAAATAAAAAAGATTGCATTGCTATTAGAAAGGTAGCATAAATTTCCAGACTATGTCACTTAGTGTTACCAAGAGACTCACTGAGGAAAATTCTGATTTTCTTTGAGGCTTTTCTAATTATTTTTATTTCCTGTGGTTCATTTAATTTTAGTTGGCAGTGTTTGGGGTGAATTTTGAGATGGGAGACATTTAGTCCCCAAAGTCGATATAACCTAACCTCTTGAACTTGCTGAGAAAAACAAACAAGAATACAATAACCAGTGTTTAACTCTAAAAATTGCTTCTGCAGGCATAAGGATTAAGATTGTTCTCTTTCATCATTTATATGATTTACTTTAGACAAAGGATGGTTCTCCAAAGGAGATAATGTTATTTAGAAACGAAACCTAGAGTATGGAATTTAGACCACTGAAATTATGGTATATCATAATGCCAGATACATGCTTAAACTATGAAGTATAGCTAATAGTAATGTATCACCACTTGCTCATCAATTATAACCACATATACCACTGAAAAAAGCTGGGAACATTGGGCTGACAAGTAGAAATATCTCAAGCCCAGTCCGGTGACCTGGAACTCACCTGGTGGAGGAGAGAACTGGCTCGTGCAAGTTGTCCTCTGATTCCCACATGCTTGATATGGTATGTGTGTGTGAGGGAGAGACAGAGAGTGAGGGGTCAGAGAGGGAGAGGTATAGTATGAGCATAGGCACACAATAAATAAATGAAAAATGAATAAATGAATGATTGTAAAATTAGGAGCAACTGAGAAGGGAGGATGTGGGACCACATGGAAGTTCTTTATTTTCTGAAGATCAGAACTACTCAGAAATAAATTACAGTCAGTACATTACTTGATTCTTGGTAGTTGCAGTTCGCTTTAGTAAACACAGTATAAACAGAATCACTGTGTCCTGTTCTCATATGTGTGTGTGTGTACATATATGTGTGTGTGATATTACACATATTCATATACATATACAGCTTCAAAACTGTTACATAGCATAGGAACATCATGAATACAATTGACACAGAAAACTCCCTAGAATTTTTCTTCTAAAAATGTATTAAGAATTGTAAGTCTTTTAAAAAATTATAATACAAATAAAAATTTTATCTATGTCATTTAATGAAAAAAAAAATAAAAAAATATTAAAAAAAAAAAATATAAATTTTTAATGATAATTATTGATTAATTATTTATTATATATTTTAAAAAAAAAAATAAAAAAAAAAAAAGAATTGTAAGTCTTTTTCTTTTTTCTTTTTTTTTGGGGGGTGGTGGTGTTGAGACAGGGTTTCTCTGTGTAGTTTTGGTGCCTGCCCTGGATCTCACTCTGTAGATCAGGCTGGCCTCAAACTCACAGAGATCTGCCTGGCTCTGCCTCCTGAGTGCTGAGATTAACAGCCTGTGCCACCACCACCTGATGCAAGTCTTTTTCTTTATGCTAAAATTCTTATAATGTCTTTCAAGTTAAAGTTGCCTTTTTCTCCCTTATAATATACAAACCTGAAGTTTTTACTCAATTACATTTACCACTAATTCATATACTATATCTCCAAGCCCCATGGCAGTGAAAACTGTCCTTTCCCTAAGTAATTAGGTTCAAATGAGAGGTCAGTGCAGTGACACCTGGTTATAATCCCAGGATTTGGAATATAGTGGCAAGAGGATGCAGGATCTGGGTTTCAAAAGGCACATGAGAATAAGCATAATAAGATTAGTCTTCTCAGAAAAGGCCCACTTTAGCAAGTTAAAACGTTTCAAGGAAGCAGATATTTAAAAGTTACATAGAGAATATTTGTCCAAAATTAGTTGTGGTACTTTATTGTTCCTAGGCATTCATATTCTGGAACAATGAGAAAAAACTTATGTTATTTAAATTATATAGTTCATAAATTTTTAATGGATATCTAGAATGACTCAGACAAATATTCAATGAATTTTCTATATGCCAAAGCATGTAACGAATAGAGTACAGAGTGATGACATCCAGAATCGCTTTAAATAAACCAGTTTTGAACACAATCATTTATAATACCACATTGAACATGTATATTCCCATATTTGAAATTGAGAGTCACTTGATCTGTCTGTCTCTCATCAAATTTCCATTGTGTAATAAAATATAAGACACTGAGTTAAATACCAGTTTCATTTGTACTGAAAACATTTAGCATTCGAATATACCTTGATATATATAAATCTGTCAAAGAGTGAGTGGCTTAACAAAAAATAAGTAAATAAATAAATCAGTAATAAAAAATGCAATGTCGCCTGAACTATGTTGGGCTATGCCTATATTAATTATTTATCTGTTAATGTTCTGAAATTTAAATTTTAAAATATTCTTTGTTGCCATTTGGTTTGAGTTTTGTGTTCTCCTTTATGTTTTTCAAGTAACCCTAATATAAATTTAACAGTGGTAATTAGGTCAGCACTACAATTCCAAGTACATCTAAATTGGCTATACGACTGTATATAAAGCAGACTCCTGGAGACCAGCATCTGAATTTCTAATTCAGTAAATCATGTCAGAGCAGAGGTTCTAGAATTCCCAAGACTGTTGAGCAGAGGAAATTAGATGTTATCATCCTCATGAGACTTAATACAACTTTACCTTTTCAAGAATAACATCCCCGTAAACTCTGTTTTTCTACCTGTAGACACTAGCTTTATTAGAATATAATTATATAAATAGTATTTAATTCATCTAAACATTAAATTATCTTCCATTTTCATGCTTTGTATGTGAAAATATTTAATTGTTTGAAATAAAACACTATTTTTATATGAATTCTCTTAATTTTAGTGATTGCTGTCTAAAGACAGTAGCATTTATCCTGTGCACTATCTTGCTGATATTCCCCCATTGTTAAGCTCTGCATCATATTAAGTAGGCCTTATAACTAATATTTGGATAATCTGTAACCTTGACTGATTCTCCCTTTGCTTTCATTGGAGATTCTGCAATGAACTCCAGTGTTATCAATTTTCAGCAGTTCAAATAACTCCTGAAGAAACCAATAGCTCTGATGACAAAATAGCCCTAAGCCACTTCTCTTTCTAATAGATTCGTGTTTGGAAAATACTGTGGGTATTGAAATTTTTCTGTATTATTTCCTGTTTTATACATGTATAATTCACATTTACCCATTCTTCCATATCCTTAAATCCAATCTACTTGTCAAAAATATGGTAGAAAATTAGAAATTAGAGAAACAGTGATTCCTCACCATTTTCTACCCAATAGAAATGACATATATGAATAAGATCAAGCTTTCTTTATCCTCATGAAGAATTCTTTAATATGTTTGCATTTTATTCAACTATAGCAACAATTTTATCCACAGTACTCCATACCTCATGGGAAATCACACATACTGGGCATAAATAACAATTACCAAATTAGATCCAAATCTAATATTACAATTGCATTTAAGCATTTAAAATCTTTATAGTATAATTAGAAGATGTGAATGTAAACATAACAATATATTGACATTAAAATATCTGAACCATAAAATATTGAAATAGACAATAAGTGGACACAAATATTGTCTGAATATCCCTCATCTCATATCTATAATAATTAGGTAAATATCTATATACTGAACACTTTTAAACTTGTGCCAAAATAATTACTTTGAAACTGCTTTTTAGTCATCAGCAAAATACAGTTAAGGGTAAGTATTAATCTTGTACTCATGTGTAAATTTATAAAAGGAATATAGAGAAGTTAAATATTCTGGAATCATATGTTGGGAAAGAACATGCAAGATCTAATGATTCAAATGCTTTCCTCTGAGCTTCTATGATAAAGATTTGACTTTACTTATAGATTTCAGAGGAATAGCACAAATAATATGGATATAAGTAAACAAACAGATGCATCATTTACATTACTTATTGAAAGGAATTTGCATATAAATAGATTTTGAAAGGAAGTTTCTGAAATGGTAATGGATGTTGAAGACTCTGGAAACTAACAGACAGAATAGAACATCACAATTATGTAGAGATGGAATGGTGGAGATAGAGAACCAAAATTATCTGAGGCATTTACTTTCCTTCATAGTCATTTGCTATCAGTCTGTATCTGACCCTTCAAGTTTCTGATTATGATGTGAAGAGGTGCATTGTTTTTCACAGAACACCTGTTTGGAGGACCCTAAACCTAAGTCTATCATAACCTCTAGTGACTAATGAAGACATTTCCTGCCTCTGCTCTTACCTGCCAAGCTGTTACTCCTCTGTGATGGTTAATATTTTCAAATGAGCAGAATCTAAACACATCTTAGAGAGAAAATTTGCCTAAAATAAAGTTTTACGTTTGGCCTAATTGAAATGGAAAAATTCCTCCTGAGTATAGGAAGAGCCCAGCTGGTGTCCTGAGTGAATGAGTCAAAAGTTAGTTGTGTGCCAGCATTCACCTCACTCTCCTATTAATGGTATATACAATGTGATAAGCTGTCTCATGCTTAGAAAGCATTACCTTTCCTAACATGGTGAACTCTGTCCCTTTTTACACAGTGAAAATCTGAATTCTTAAACCCATATTATTTTTGTGTTAAGTATCTGAACACTGCAATGAGAAAAGGAACTAGTATGAACTTTGTCTCATGTAACTGATAAATAAATACATTGAATAGTGGCTTTCTTTTTTTTTTTTTTTTCCTGATGACTATAAAATTGATTTGTAACCTTTTCCACAATGATATGTCAGGAAAGTAACAACTCTAAAAGAGGATATTAAGATTAACATATGAAATGAATCAGAAGATGACACCCCCTCCACACACACACTCACAAACACACACAAACAACTTTTCTTCACAGGAGTTATATGTAACAAACAGTACATTTGAGAGAAAAGGCCAATCATACAAAATCTGCAGAATAAAGTGATGTGCAAATAAACTAAATGTTCATGGGCCTCTGTGGGATGTCTTTCTGTATGTTGTGAATATGTGTTGCTCTTACTGGTTGATAAATAAAGCTGTTTAGCCAATGGTGAAGCAGAACAAGGTTAGGTGGGACATTCCAATTGGAGAGAGGAGAAGAGGAAAGGAGAGTCAGAGGAGATGCCAGCTGTCACCAGAAGAAGCAAGATGTAAAGTACCGATAAGCCATGGCTATGTGGCAACTTATAGATTAACAGAAATGAGTTAAATTATAGGAGCTAGCTAGTGAGAAGCCTGAACCATTAGGCCATAAGTTTGTAAGTAATACTAGCCTCTGTGTGTTTACTGGCTTGAGTGGCTTTGGGACCGAGTGGGACACAGGAAAACTTTCGACTACAGGCCTCATATGTAATTTTGGTCTTATGGCTTTCCAAAGCTGAGCAGCTTATTCCATTTCTTGAGACTGTTTTCCCCTTTCTAATAATCTGTCTTTTTACCACTATTTCTGTGTGTCCATGATGTGATATTTATTATTTGGAGCACAGGACTTGGAAGCATCATTGGCCCTGGAACTCAGATCAATAGCTATAACATTTGACACAACCAGCCAGAACTGAAAGGAAATGCTTCTGCACTTTGCTTTCTGCCTACACAAGGGCAGCCATCCATGAGTAATAGTTCCTGGAATACTTAGAAACAATGGACAAATATCCCCTATAGAACAGATACCAATCTAGAATGATCAGATTCAGTTACTTTCTTTCCTTTCATGGCTTAAGGTGCCCTACAATTGAGACCAATGAGTATACCTATATCCACCCAATATTCTTAATGGAAGATAGCTAAATTTATACTGGTTCAAGAAGTGTGCACTGGCTGGAAGCTTCCTGGAAGAGCCCATTCTTTAAAACAGCTAAGTCTAGGAGGCTTTTGCAGATCCACAGAAATCTAGCCTCAAGCCTGGAAGACATATGGATAACCCTAGGCTATTTGTTTGCACTCATATAGTGTGGGCCATATATCACAGGCAACATCAAGACAAGATGGCAATGTCATGACATGAGTCATGTCAAGTAATGTCATTACTTGAGTTTCCAAGGCTTCTGGGACCTCTGACAGTCATTATACTCCTGTGCCATAATCATTGGGTCATGGACTCCCACTGGTTCTTCCACTTTCTCAAGTAACATATTACATGCTAGAACTGAAAGATTAGACGCGGATTCTGTGCTCTGAATAGCAGCACTGGGAATAATGACAGTTTTCTACAGGCTTATAGTGCTCATTAGCTTTACATGTTGATCCTTTCCTGTGTTTCCAAGTTTCTTAGGAAAGAAAGTGCCTCGAGGTTAAAGAGTGAGATGCCAGAACCAGCACAGCTTGCGATGAGAGGCTAAATACTGCTCTGTCAAAAGAAAGGGTGTAATTAAGGTTATAACCATCAAGTTCTACTCCTTCTCAAGACTCCTAATTGACTATACTATATGTTTTCTGTGTTTCTTTTGTTACAGCACTACTGCTCTCAACTCTTAACCCTAAAGTATAGACTGATCCCAACAGTATCAAGGTATTTCCTCAACTAGCAGTCCCCTTGAACATTAGATGTAAATTTAAAAAAATAAGTAAAAATAAAAAGCACCTCCTATATTTATACTTTTAAAATAAATGGTGATTTGAAACAAAATAGCCAAAGCCATTTCTGTAAGCTCTTCTCTTTTCAGAACTTAATAGCCTAATATTTCATGTCTTCTGTTTTTTTTATCATTGTAGTTTTGTTGTTATTTGTTTCATCCTATTTATCTACTTATAAGAGCATCCTAGGAATGATTATTTATTTAATCAAAGTGATAGGAAACACCTCAGAAGTGCTATTGCAAGAACATGTCTTAATTCTTGCTGTTAAATATAGTCCTAGAAGAAAGCCTAACTGTAAAACAAAACCCTCTTTAAGATGAACTAACTAATTACCACTTCAGCAACTGAGGAGAGTTTAAACTGTTCAAGTCCAGAGCTAAATTACCTTGAGTTGTATTTAGTTCTCTTAATAGCCACTTATTGACCTCTGTATCTGACCTCACAGTGTTATGACCATTAGGTAAATCATTTGAAATGAATGAACAGAATACTAGTTTTCCTTTGGTATAGCAACTTTACAGACTATAAGCTTCCATCAACCAAAAAACTAAGAGTATCTTGAGACAACATCTGACACCTATAACAGAGGACCTTCTCTTTGATTAACCTTTCTCTCTATGTCTCTACTAATACATTTGTAAAGAGTCTTGATATTGTAGAACATTATTTTAAAATGTGTTACATTTGTTTGTGCTGTGGAACATTTGCTTAATGATGCAAAGATGTGTTGCATTCTTTTATGCTGTATTTGTTTAGCTCTGTGGAGCTGTGTGACTTCACCTGTCTAAAGTACCTCATGGTCTAATAAAGAGCTGAATGGCCAATAATGAGGCAGGGAAAAGAATAAGCAAGACTGGCAGGGAGATAGAATAAATAGAAGGGGAAATCTGGGAGGGAAATGAGTGAGAGAAGGAGGAGGACTCAAGGGGCCAGCCATCTAGCTACATAGCCAGCCAAGGAGAAATAGTGAAAGTAAGCTATACAGGAATAGATAAAGGTAAAAGTTCAGAAGCTAAAGATAGACAAAATAATTTAAGAAAAGCTAGCAAGAAACAAGCCAAGCTAAGGCCAGGCAGTTAGTTATAATTAATAACCTTCCTCTGTGTCATGATTTGGAAGCTGGGTGGCATCAACCTCCAAAAAAGAGTTTATGAGTAAAGAGTAAAAGCAGCCAAC
Source organism: Peromyscus leucopus (assembly GCF_004664715.2). Lineage (NCBI taxonomy): Eukaryota > Metazoa > Chordata > Mammalia > Rodentia > Cricetidae > Peromyscus > Peromyscus leucopus. The sequence goes on from NC_051073.1 coordinate 29,233,283, forward strand.
AACATTTTGGCATTCCAACATTGGGCTGTAGGAAGCTGAACAACATTCCAACATGGGCCCAAATTTCCATCTAGAACTTAAAAAACCTGAGGAGGGACATAAAGGATGGTATGCTCTTTTAAGGGTTTCTGCCTGCTTATGAGCTATTGAGCAGGCACTGTATTAAGTATAAACAACAAAAACCTAAGTTACTCCGTAAAAGTGATCCATACTGGAAAAAAAAAAAAAAAAACCTCTAAGCAGATTACATTGTGTTTAACAATGTTTGAACGCTTAAGAAAAGAAAAAAAGGTATAGTCATAGAAAAAAGAAGAATTTAAAATAGAAAAAAAGTCTTTAAAGAGATAAGTCAAATAATATTAAAAAGAAAAAAGAATAAGCCACGTAAAGTGGGAAATATACAGGGAGTCTGGATCCTGTATAGTTTTGTGTTGATTTGGAATTTTTGATTGTTGATAAGCAAACAAGAGCTGCTAAGAGACATGGGATTGCAAGCAGGACTCCAGGATTGAGCCAAGCTAAGTAAGTTTGGACTACCTTAACTTTAAAATGGAAGTCAGAAATACTTTGGAGAAGAGGTTTTGTTTTTTTGTTTCCAAAGAAAAGAGGATGCTGTGGCTTAATTCCAGATTAATGTGGATCAGGTTTGATCAAGGGAGTCTTCCTGAACCTTGACAGATGATATCTATCAAGAAAGGTTATAGCTGGGGGATGTCTTTCTGCATGCTGTGAATATATGTTGTTCCCACCTGTTAATAAATAAGCTGCTTTGTCTTATAGCACAGAAGCTTAGAAGAAGATGAGAAATCCACGGAGAGAGACAGAAAAAAAGGCAGAGTGAGAGAGATGCCAGCTTGCTGCCCAAAGAGCAACATGCCAACAGACCCGTAAAGCCATGAAACAGGGGGCAAAACATAGATTAATAGAAATGGGTTAATTTAATATATAAGAGCTAGCTAACAAGAGGCCTGCCATAGGCCACACAGATTGTAAATAATATTAAGTCTCTGAGTGATTATTTTATAAGCAGCTTCTTCTGTGGTTAAGGAAAGCCACTGAAGCAAGGCAATCATCTGTAGTAGTCCCTCCCTGAAGTCCCTAATAGGGCAAGGAATTTTAAATGGCCCACTGTGTATAGCTAAAAATGTAAAGGATTTATAAAGGATTATGTTAGATTATGTTATGTTAGAGGCCTCAAAAATTTCAGTATGCCAGAGTTGCATTTAACCAAGAAGAGTTAAATACAGGGAGTAGATCCAGCCCAAAAGAGAGAAATGTCTTACCATCAGCAAAACTTCAAAGAAAGATCAGAATAAACCCTGTGCCTTAAGAGATGAAGTTCAGAATTTGAAGTTTGCTCTTCTGGATTACAATCTTACTTTGGTTTATTATTTCATTACTATGCCCCATTCCTCCTTTCTGGGATTTTATTTTATATTCTGGTTTTTTTTTTTATAATGGAAATATGCAATTTGCTTTTTTTTTTTTTTTTTTTTTTTTTTTTTTTTTTTTTTTTTACTTCACAGAGGATTAACAGTAAAAGATTGCCCTGAGTTTCAGAAGAGACTGAATTTGGGATTAAAAATGTTTTGAGAATGTGATATATTATGAGAACATTTCTGGCTGGACTAAATGTATTTTGAATGGTGAAATGGTCATGAAAATACAGGGCCTGAGATGGAAAGTGGCATCTTGAATGAGATGATTCCCTCATATTCACAAACATCTGATATGTGGTCCCCAGTTTTATGATACTGTTTGGTTTGGTATAGGACAAGTAGCTTTGTGGATGGAAATGTGTCACAGATTTGTTTTTCTTTCTTTCTCTGATTTATTTTTGCAGTTCAAGATATGAGCACTCAGCTTTTCTTTTGGCCACCATACCATCACTGCACACTCATGGATTATAAACCTCTGGGACGCTCAGCTCAACTAAACTCTTTCTTTGAGGCAACAGTATAAATTGTTTTGGTGTTTCACATAGCAATAGAAAAATAACTAAGACTACTGTTCTAGGACATACATGGCCAATCACTTTCTAGATATTCCTCCTTTCTGGACTCACTGATTAGCACAATCATGTTACTCATTTTAAAATCATGTGTTATGATATTATAAAATTTATGTCTTCAAAGATATATGAAAAATTCAATCTAAGAACCTGTTGATGAAGGAATATAGACAATTTTTCCTGAAGAAAATCTCCAAGCTTTTATCCATTCAACGGACAAGTAAAGAGAAAGTCATATTGTCCTTCTTAGAAAAAGGCTATGTTCTTCAACAGCATGGGTATTTACAAAAGATGGATTTACTGTATTGTGAATTGCTAAACAGTCTTATTAATAAAGAACCCAGAGCCAGATATTGGGGTGAAAGCTGAGAGATCACAGGAGTAGGACAAACCACAGCCAACCTCACCTCACCAACTCCTCAGCTTTCAAAGAGACCTACTTCCTGTATACCCATGCCTATATGTCTTTCTGTTCTGCCATCAATTTCTTTCTCTTTCAGCTACATAACTTCTAGACTGTCTGTAGAGACCTCAAGACCTCTATGCTTAGTGCTGGGATTAAAGGCATATGCCACCATGCCTGGCTCTGGTCCCAATGTGCCCTTGAACTCACAGAGATCAGGCTGGATCTCTGCCTCCTGATTGCTAGGATAAAAGGCATGTGATACCATTGCCTGACTTCTATGTGTAATATAGTGATTGGTTTTTTCCTCTGATCCTCAGATAAGTTTTTTTAGGGTGCACAATATTTGGGGGATATAATATATCACCACAATTTGCTATTCTCATTACCCTTCTCAATTGAATTTTGGGACTTCAGCTCTCAGAAGGGAGTAATGACTACAGAGTAAGAACCAGAGAAAGAGGCATCAAGATTAATAGATGAAAGAAGTCACATGGAAGAGAAAAACTAGAAACGCTTGCTACCTAGGTTACATATAACAAACAATATGTCAGTAAATGCTCATGTTTCATGGAAACTTAGAATGCAGGTGTTATATAAATGACCTGTAAAAGTTGATAAGTCTCTCAGTCTAGCACTTTGGAATGTGTGATTTTTCTTCAGCTCACTATCTATGCTGGCTAATTTTATGTCAACTTGATGCAGGCTATAATCATTTGAGAGGAAGAAATTCATATTGAGAAAATGCCTCAATAAGTTGGAATTTAGGTCATCCTATAAGGTATTTTGTAGCTAGAGTTTTCCTGCCTTGCCCACAGTCAGGACAAGTCTTTGTCACCCGCTAGTCCCACAGCCTCTCAGACCCAACCAAGTAAACACAGAGACTTATATTGCATACAAACTGTATGGCCATGGCAGGCTTCTTGCTAACTGTTCTTATATCTTAAATTAACCCATTTCTATAAATCTATACCTTGCCATGTGGCTGGTGGCTTACCGGAGTCTTCACATAGTGCTTGTCATGGCGGCAGCTGGCAGTGACTCTGCCTCAGCCTTTCACTTCCCAGAATTCTCCTCTCTCCTTGTCCCACCTACTTCCTGCCTGGCAACCTACTTCCTGCCTGGTCACTGGCCATCAGCGTTTTATTTATATAGAGCAATATCCACAGCAGTATTTTCTTAATTGGTAATGACCTTATGAGGACCCAGCATATTTTCAAAGGGTACTACACCCCTGATCTGGCGGTTCTGGATTCTATAAGAAAACAAGCTGAAGAAGCCATCAGAAAAAGCCAGTAAACAACACTAATGGCCTCTGCATCAACTTCTGCCTCAACATTTCTTCCCTTTTTGAGTTCATGCCCTGGCTGCCCTTACTGATGACCAGTGATGAGAAAGCATAAGCCAAATAAACTCTTACCTCTTCAACTTGCTTTTGGTTATGGTGTTTGATCACAGGAATTTTAATCCTAAGAAAGGCACTGTGCTACTCTCAGTTTCAGGAATGATTTATCCGTCTGAATAAATTATCTCTTTTTCTATTTCTCATTAAATATTTCTGCATAATGTTTTGCCCTGGAGTAAGAACATAACAACTTCATCAAAAGACAAAATGATTTAGATCCAAGCCTTGAACAATAAAATATCCTGTTCAGTGTGTTGTAAGCACATGCACAATATCATGGTCACTCATAATTGACTCAGAAAAACCTATTCATAATTGTCTTTGAAGCAAAACCTGTGTTTTATTTTTAACAAGATTTATTATTTAAAAAAAATGAACATATGTGTTTATGGATGCTGTGAAGATTCACTATTGGGTGTCAGCAAGGTGGAAATATAAGAAAGCTATTGCTGTTATTCTAACCACACCTGAAAGCCCAATGGCCAATGATATTCTTGGTGTTAATACCAGCCTGAAGATAGGAGAGAACTGATTTCAGAACTCTACCAGACAACAGGAAACAGGTAAACTTCTTCATCAGCCTTTTCTCCCCTATCCTCTTCTCATATATTATGCCCACTCAAACTAAAGATCCTTTACTTTCTGAAATTCACTGAATCAAAATTAATCTTATAAAAAAAATCCTTCAGCCGGGCGGTGGTGGCGCACGCCTTTAATCCCAGCACTTGGGAGGCAGAGCCAGGCAGATCTCTGTGAGTTCGAGGCCAGCCTGGACTACCAAGTGAGCTCCAGGAAAGGCGCAAAGCTACACAGAGAAACCCTGTCTTGAAAAACCAAAAAAAAAAAAAAAAAAAAAAAAAAAAATTTTGCCGGGCGGTGGTGGCGCACGCCTTTAATCCCAGCACTCGGGAGGCAGAGGCAGGCGGATCTCTGTGAGTTCGAGGCCAGCCTGGGCTACCAAGTGAGTTCCAGGAAAGGCACAAAACTACACAGAGAAACCCTGTCTCGAAAAACCAAAAAAAAAAAAAAAAAAAAAATCCTTCAGACATACCCCACAATTGGTTAATTTGCACAATCCTCACCTCAGTTAGGGCAACACACAAAAATTAACTATTTCATAGCCTCAAAGAGAAAAGTAGATCAAATGCCTCTACACATTGTGTGACAGAATGTTTTAATATACTCCAAGTATATTCCTTCAATTTTCTTCTTTAATTTGGATTGCAATAGATGGGAAATTTTGTTCTGGCCATTGTTTCTAATTTCTTCTTTTGTTATTTAACAGTCACCACTTACAGCAATACATGAGCATTTCTAAGGATATGACAAGAAGAAAAATTCAACACTAACCGTCATTACCAAACTAGAGTGAATCAAATAACAGATTTTTACTACTTTCTTTTAAAGGTCATTTGTGTGCCCACAGAATGCAGGTTTAAAAGGTTAGATTCCATGAAGCTTTAAATAGAAAATCAAAGTATTGTTTGCATTAGCTTATCCATTGTCACATCCATTCTTCCAGCTCTCTCAAAATCTATTCATAAATTTCCTGCCAACATTTATTTAAAAAGAAAACCCAAAGCAATGCATCATAAACATATGTGGGTATCTACTCACATTCTATTAAAAATAAACAGCAAGCAAGACCAAACCAATTTATGTATTTTTTTAAAAGATCCACTGATAAAAGTTCATTATGATCTTGGTGCTTTAGATTCTCTCTCATGGTTAAAGACAGCTCCAAGCTACAACATATTGCTCTTGCAAGCCACCCAATTCAGGCTCCTGTCACCCACGCTTGGCAGCTCACAACTGACAATAAATCCAGCTCCAGGAATTCTGATGTTCCCTTCCAGCCTTGATGGGCATGTGGACTGACTGGCTTATACCCTGATACGGAGACACACGCACACAACTGGAGGTATTCAAAAGCTACTAACTTCCTGTTTTGTATTTAAAGTACATAAAATACAATATTGGTTTTTTAATGATATTTTCAGATTAATAGTACTGATATTTATCTTTTCTTATCAAATATTAAATGAATCATCCAATACACGATAAGCCTTTGGACTTCAAAGTGTTTTTTTCTTTTGCTTTGAATTTAAAATTATGTCATATTTGAGGAAAAAAATCTTCTTTCATTTTAATGACAGTTCTTAAGAGTTTCAGAAGTGCTGAAGTGTTTTGTGGCGATGCTGACAATGTTGATTTGATCTCACTCTCCAAAATGCTATGTATGTTCATGGCTCTATCCTAATTAACTATGAGTGAAAAGTATCTAAAGTAACAAATGTGAAATATTGGTGTAAGCTAAAGTGATGCAAAACTTTAGACCAATAGGACACTAAATAGAACCATTTATAACATGTTTGCTGAAAATGTGATGAAAACAGTCTCAAAGAAGAAACTATGATTATATGTTTACAGAAATCGGGAAATAATAGCATCCACATAAAAATACAGCTCTAACCATAAGAGAAATAAGGGATAGTCTGAAGTCAATTACTACTGGCCACAACCAAAGAAACTCAACTCAGGTTATCCCAAATTTCCTCCTCCAACATGTTAAACTTTCATGATTTTTTTTTCAGGGTAAACAAACAAAGAAAGTGATGAGTCAAGACATGTTTAAAATACATTGTTGGAAACTGACAAATCACCCTACCTCCATCTTAGGCTTGGATGCCATTTTATAGTAAAGACAAACAATTTTCATTCCTGTATACGATTAAATCTTTGATTTTCAAAACTGGGCTATGCCCCACCTATAACCTTAACTACCAATGGTTCTGCCCTGCTTATGGCAGGAAAACTGAAACCATGCCTTTTTTTCAAAAGGGTGCATTGATCACCTTGCTATAACTAAACTTGCTATGAACACCTTGTAACCATGTCTTTGTTTCAGGAGGTTGTAATGATCAACTCGTTATACTTCTATCCTGGTCTTGTAACCCCATTTCCCTGCCAAGCCCTCCATTTTTTAAGACCCCTATTCCTAAACTATGAAAAACCCTTATCTTACCCGCAGCCAATGCTGATCTTGAACCCTGCCTTTAGGTAGAGATAGCTCATGTACATGAAGAGTTAAAGTTTGTTTTAATTAATGGCTTACTTTAATTAATTTGGAAATGATTTTTTTTGGTGGTTTTTCTCTTCACACCTGTGGGATTGACATTCAGAGACACCAAGATCCCAACGCAGATTCAGAAGTTGGACTTTTCCCTGGTGCCAGGTAGGACCAAAGAGCTGCTCCCTAGGGGGTGCACACCTTGGAGACATCCTATGGCCCCAGAGTGTGCCATCAATTGGGCAGACAGTCTGAGAGAATGGGCTTCATCAAAAGAAAGCGGAAGTATCCATTTATGGAGGGCTCCTCTGATACATCATAGTCTTTGTGACATCGGGTTATGTGGGTTCCCAAACTGGGGACATAGTGGAGCTGACAAAGTCCAATATTTCTGTGTTCAGGGCAAAAAGTGAGACATCAAATGGCACATTTGGCTACTTGGAAATTCAGACAGAAGCACTAGTTCCTTCTTCTGATCTGCCTTGGATCCCCGAGTTTGCCCTGGTAAGACTGGGTAGCACAATGAAAATAGGAGTGAACCAGCATGTGGGTAGGGTTTCCAAGCCAAGGCTGCACAACAGAGCTTCAGAACTCGGAGGGCATTGGGTAATACTAGAAACCAAGAGGCTGGGCAGGCCCAGAGTAGGATGTCCAACCTTACCTAGAGCCTAGATAAATTTATTTGGAGAGCCTGGTCAAACTGAATGGGGAAACCTGACACTTAGGAAATATCTGGTGGGTTACTGGTGTCTGAGTTGTGCAAGAAGATAATTGAGAGAAAACCTCCTATTTATTAAAAAGGAAAAACAAAAGACACAACTTTGGTGGAACTGGTGAACCTCTGAATGACCCCAATTGCTATTGTCATTTTCCTTTGTGTACTTTCTTATGTTTTGTTTGTCTTTATCTGTTCCAATTTGGGGCAGCTGAAACAGAACAACATCAGTAGTAAGAATGGTAAGCTGCACAGTCCTTTAGCCTGCATTCTGTGCATTGTTATTTGTATTTTCTTTCTGTCTTCATCTCTTGTGTGTTCTATGTTCATCATTTTTTGTTTGTTTGTTTGTTTTATCTTTGCTGATTTCATCCCTTGTATGTGTTTCTATGCCCCTTTTAATTTTTGTCAGTTACAAGCAGATTTGGGAACCAGACCTAGCTACTACCACTGCCAGGCTGCTGTACTGGGGCAATGTGGACACCCTCTCCCCTGCAGTGTGCCATCCTGGGCAACTTTGTGCATGGTTGCCATGGTTAGTTTGATAGCCAAGGCTAAATATTTGTTTCTGGTCTCTGGATTCTGTTTAGCAGAGTTTCAAAGATCTTTTGGGTATGGATAATGTTGAGATGTTTTATAATGCTCTGCTGTATTGAAAAACTGACTCTGGAGTTAAAAGTTTCTGTCCTGTGTCACTCGACTCACCTGACTATGGCAGAAAATGAAGGAAGAGTGGCTAAAATTAAACTATTAGTTTCATTTAACTGCTTAAAACTATTTCTAAAATATATACCTTATCTCAAGATTCATATGACTATTATATAAATGTTCTGTACCCCAGGATTTATAAGCTTATTGGATGTGGTTCAAAATCTATAGAACCTATAACAAAAATTGACTTAAAACTTATAACACAGGGTTAATAATTAAAATTTTATACATAGGTAATCTTACCATTCAGACTATAAAACTCAGCGCACAGACAGCACCAGCAGCCAAAACAAAATCAGAGACCTAATCCATCAAAGTCTATAGTTCTGGGAAAGTCTCCAAATGTACTAGCCTTCTTTTTTTTTTTAAAACTCCTATAGTCTCACTTCTGGCTAACTGTTCTTGTTAACTGAAATATGTCAACTCAAACATGATTTTTATGCTTAAAGTCTCATCCTGAGAAAGGCTCAGGTTATACCGAACTCTCAAATACATAGTATAATTTCCAGTTAACTAAATTTAGGTTCACAGCTATACACACCAAGCACTAAACAGCAGAAACTGGGATATTTTTATCTTATGGTGCAGTAAGACAGTGACCTAAGCAGTCTGACATTGAGTTTATAAAATTACCTAAGTTCTGTTCAGGCTACTGGAGACTGAGCTAAGAACAGAACCTGATCAGTTACAAGGATTTTAGAGGGGGATTATTGCTGTTCATAGCCTCCATAGAATCAGGGAGGCATAGTGTTTTCAGTATGCCCTAAGCTAGTGTTTAGATGTGAGAATAAGTCATGTCCTACAGGTGTAGAACAGCAGGGTGGGGGCAGTAAATCTACCCCATCTTTTCAGCTTGAAGTGGGAATCTATTCAGAGAATAAGCTCAATATCTGAGAACTCCTCAAGGGCAAAGTGAATAGAGAGCCTGCAGTGAGGGATGCCCAGTGTCTCTTCAGGGTCTCTAATAGGACTTGAGAGGATGATTGTACTGAGACCAAGGAGAAAGGAAGTCAGAGCTAACAAGGGGTGGTAACTGGTGCAATATGGAACTACTCTGGAGTTCCTGCTGCAATCTGGGATTAGTTTATGCTCATTCTTAGATGACTTCAGCTCTGAGTACCTCCTTGGCCATTAGTCACTTGCTCAGTGGCAAGATGGAACCACCACCCTCATGGTAGTATCTATAACTTACACCCACAACTGCCCTGTAACATGTTGCTGTGCAATACTTTCCTCAGAGGTTGAAACATTTTACCCTTCAAGGAAGTTCCTTAAGCAGGAAGATCAGCAACTCAAAAATTAGCTTCAGGAGGTACCTAAAACTTAGCAGATTCACTTGGACCCTCCCTGCAAGAGTAGACGAGCCAAGCTGCTGAGAGTCACTCTCGGAGAGGAAATAAGCTGAAAAGAAAAAAAGAAAAGAAAAGAAAAGAAAACCCTAAAGAACAAATCAGCTGCATAGAAGTGGAAACCAGACAAGCTGCCTGAAAGAGGTTTAGAACAACTGAGTCACCTGAAAGGGATACACTCAACCTGTGCAGTGTGCTCCAAGTTCTCAGCATTTATGAGCTATTACCCATGCTGGGGTGGGCTTCAGGGATGCAGTTGTCTTTGAGTCATTTCTGTCCCTGTAAGGAACCCCTCATCCATAATCCTGTAAGTAACCCCAATAAAATCCATTGGTTCACAAAAAAAGGAATATGTCTAGCTTCCTTGTCTTTGCTAACTTTTTAAAGCTTCAGATATCTTAATAAACTGAGTCACACAAGAAATTGTGATATTTGGAAATGGTACACTCAAAAAGTCTCTACCAATTGTATTTATGATTTAAACTTTTATTTTGATACTAAAAGATCTTCAGTTCAAGAATTCTAAAGTTTAAAATTACCAAGGGATAAAATCCAGATGAAAAACACTATAAAATACTAATCTTATAAAAGCTAGCTTGTTATAAATTGTCAAAGATAAATAAGATGTGAATATTAATAGTCACCTTATAAATGATCCAATTCCTTAGAAATATAATTCATTTAGGGGACAAACATTATATAGTTTCCTATATGTGTTTACAAGGTTAAACCTAAAGCTTTTAGAGACCTGATGAATGTGGCATTTAAAATGTGAAATGCAGAACACTTTCACTGATAGATGAAAATCCCAGACCCTAGAAGCAACATTAAGGTCTCCAAAGAAGACAATGTATGCCTGAAAAGCCACCTGGAGTTTGGTAATGCTAACCAATTGGTGAAACTGCCACATTTCTTGTCTGCTGGCAGGGCTCTTAACAAACTGAGGAAACTGTTGAGTTGATGGCTGGACTCTCCCTGGTCAAACTGAGGTCAGTTTTTCCAAGTTAGTGCCCCATAGAAAAATCATACCTTCTGGGTCTGTCAGCTGATGCTGTGTTGTGCAGCAGCTGAAGATTAAATGCTGTCCTAAGTGACAGCCAAAGCCCTATCTGTGATCACTGCCCCTAAAAAAGCAAACTAGGTAACTACCTAGGTAGTGGTAAGTCTCTGTCATTTTAGTTGATACATAGACCATGTGGATTATATTTTCTGTTATAATTTATTCTTCCCATATGTCTGATGGTATTTATAGCTAAATGTAGCTGTTTCAGTTTAGTGACAACTGCCCGGTTAATGCATTTCATATATAAATGCAGGCCTGGTTTTTCTGGAGCTAATAGGTCTCCTGATGAAAAAGGCGAACTCAGAGACAGATTTGCCTTGCTAACAGGCTGCTTATTAAAGGATAACTAGTTTCAGATGTAAAATTTACTATCCTTATATTTAAAGGAAGTTGCTTTGCAAACACTGCGCTCAGTCATCAATCACTTATATATATCTAATGGTAAATAATTGGATACAAATAAAGTTTATATAAATTATAAAGATCTGAAATAATAAAAATTATAAAAATATGTAGATATAAAATTCTAAATAAATTATGAGAATCTGAAAGTGATTTAAGGTTACTCTATGTTATTGTTATATTAAGATTCCAAAAGTTCAAAGTCTTAACATCAATCCATAAAGTTATGATAAGCTGGAAAAGCATTGACTACAATTATCAGTCACAGGCTAAAAATTGTTGCTGGAGGGCTTCTCTCCAGGTTCCCCAAGCCCCGCAGTCCCACAATCCACTTATAAAATAATCACTCAGATGCTTATATCACTTATAAACTGTATGGCCGTGGCAGGCTTCTTGCTAACTGTTCTTTTATCTTAAATTAACCCAAATCTATACCTTGCCACGTGGCTGGTGGCTTACCAGAGTCTTTACATGCTGCTTGTCCTGGTGGTGGCTGCAGTGTCTCTCCTCAGCCTTCCATTTCCCAGAATTCTCCTCTCTCCTTGTCCCACCTACTTCCTGCCTGGCAACCTACTTCCTGCCTGGTCACTGGCCATCAGTGTTTTATTTATATAGAGCAATATCCACAGCAAAAAATGTTAAATTTCTTCTGGTTTTCTCCTAAATATGAACTTAAAATACTTCTCATTTTGCTAAAAACATCTTTGTCCAATCTATATATCCAGCCCTCTGTGTAGAAAAAAAAAGTCATGTTTTAATCCAAAGCCATAGCTTTTGCTCTAATGCAAAGTCATGAATCTATTCCAGCTGTTTTCCTAATACATGTAATCTTCTTTTTCTATAATGTGGATTCAAGTACAAATTACAATGAATGGTAATATAAGCATCAGAGAGTCAAGAAAGTCATAAGACTTAGATCCACCTCCCACAGGACTCCAGATAAGTACTCAACAGCCTGAGCTTCCCTGAATATTGCCTACTCCTGGGGGTGAAACTCCAAATATAAAAGTTTCCTTTAAGTTCTTTAACTTTTACTTCTGTCCCTAGTCTTTATGTTTCTTGGCAGAGTTACCCTTGGCTGTTAGAAACCATCCAGAAATCAGTCGAGGATTATAAAAGGCTCCAAAGGTGATCTACACCACATTAGCTCCAAGTAATCCTACAAAACTGGAAAGATCTGCACTTACTGAAAGCTATATAAACCAGTTCAATCAATGTGATTGCCCCCTGTCTCTTCAGCAGGATCTGCAAACCAGATGCTTTTGATGAATCCCCCATTACATTAACCCCCTCCCAGCCATTGAATAACATTACAGCCTTCCTTGGACAAGACAACAGTATCATAATTTCAGCTGAGATACAGTTGTAGAAGAGAATACAACACCACTTATCCTCAAAAAATTAGAGTAATAGATCAAAAGGAAATTCCCTATTAAAATGTACAAAATGGCTATCTACAATACCTATTGGCACAATAAGATTATATGACCTTAAAGAATGTTTTTCTATGCTAACAAAACAGATATGTAATCAGATCATGTGTCTTCTGATGCATTAAAAACTGTTTTCCCTCAGATAAATAATGCTAAGACCCTATCAAGGATTTGACAGTGACAGATAAAACAATGGGGGATGTTAAACCAGGCTGCTTCTATCTTAGGCTCGAAAGCTATCTTATAGTAAATATAAACTAGGATCATTCTTATTTATGATTAAATGTGTTTGTCAAGGATGCTCCATCTGTATCCTTCACTACAAGTGGTTCTATACTGCCTGTTCCAGGAAACAGCAACCATCTCTTTACTTCTAAAGGTTATTATGACCACTTTCTTTTCACTATCTTCTTCTGACCAACATGCAAATATGTCGTTGTTTCAGGAGGTTGTTATGACCAACTGGTTATGCTTATATTCAGCTCCTGTAACCCCATCTATTTGCTACTAGATTCTCCATTTGGAAGCCCTCTACTCCTAAACAAAAAAATATATATGTGTATTATCCTACTCATGTCCACTGCTGATCTCTTGAGCACTGCCTTTAGGGAGAGACGGCCTATGTGTACAAATAAAGACAGTTTGTTTTAATTAATTGCTTTTTCTAATTAATTTGTCCATAATTTGAGTCAGTGGTTTTTTCTCTTTGCATCTATAGAATTAACAAAACATCAGATAAGCATGTTATAGCACAGCAAAGAAATCTCTGTTGTAGGCTCAGGTTCACTGTGGTAGAATTCTTATATTTTGAATTGGTGGAGGGAGTAGCTCTTTAATAATATATTTTAAAAGTTTTTGACATTCACAAGATTTTACATTGGACTTAGAAGTAGACAATTATTTGCTTTCAAATGGACTAAAATAGCCCATGACAATTGACTTTCCTCTTCAACTTTTTAACTTTCTATGATCATGAAGTTCAGTCATTTGGCTTTGTGGAATATTTAACCTAAGTGCCACTAATATATATGTATATATGTATCTTTTTCCAACCATTGTAATCTTTAGTTCATACAAGTATGATATGTATCCAAGTCAATTTAGGGGACTCAAAATGAATGCTTATATTTCTTATCCTATGCCAAACATGGGGAGGGACTGTCAAATCTCAGTCACCTGCAAACAATTCTACAGAGGCATTTAAAGACCGTATAGAATTTAAAACAACAAACACTGTCAGACATGCTTCTTAGTGAAGAAAAATGCAAGTAAATACCATTCATCTTTATTGGTGTGAGATAGATGAGGATTTTAGTTTCTTTGTATCTCAGGTATCACCGCCACAGAATAAGATTAACTCATAGGTACTGGTTCCTCAAATGTGATGCTAACAAGGGTTGATAATTATGCCAAGTCTGAGTTTCATCAAGGAAATGGGGCAGACTTTAGGAGTCCTTTAAGAACAGATACATAGGAAAGTCGAAGGAGAATTTTATTAGGTTTTGAATGAAAAACAGACAGGCAAGTCAATAGAGAGGAGGAAGAGAGAGAACCCTGACTTTTGCTATGAAGTTCAGTAATTAATAGCATGTTGTATGAGGAGTACAGAGAATGTGTGGGAGAGTCCTATGTGTCTAGTTTTCTGAGGCTTCAGCCAGTACCTGAACAAGAAATAAAGGAAAAGTTGTACTTTTCTGGTTTTTACTCAAAATTCAGAAGGCAACATGTCTACAAAGCAGAGATTACTACGTGCTGCCTGATATAAGTTTGGCAAGAACCTCTCGCAAGGGAGGGGTTTGGGGTCTCTTGGAATAATATGGCTCTATCCTGGACCAGTAGAAGACATTTATTTCCATAGTTTTAAAATTTTTTATTGTTTTAGAATATCATAGAATATTTATTATGTTTTTCTATTATATCCTCTCTTTTTAGAAATCTACCCAAATGCTCTCCCACACTCCCTACCCAACATTTCCATCATTTCTTTTGTTCTTTTATAACACCACACTATATCTAGTTATAGCTATGCATATCACATGGATGTGAGCCATCTAATAAAGCCTGGGCTAACGAGTAGGGGGCCATGCCCCTAAGGAACTGGGATTCCCTCTCCTCTAGCAGCCATCTGCTATCAACTGCTTCTCACTAAGGATGGGGCACCTCTTTTCCTCCAACATGCATACTAGAATGTTGACTGTCTTGATATGCAGGTGTTCTTCAGAAAACTACGACTGCCATGAGTTCATGAGCATAAATGTCCAATAATTGTCAAAGACTTGTTTTCAGCCCAATCTTCCCAAATATTCACTCTAACATTTATTCTGCACTACTTCCTGGATATTCTCTGAGCCTTAGGTTGGGATGACTTTCATTGTTCTGAACAGGAGAAAGTAGTTTTTTTTTTTCAATAGGTCTCTTTACAAGTCTTAGATAACTCCAACTTTTCATGTTGTGATTTAAATACTGAGGAATGGATTCCTTTTCCCTAGTGCTGGGATTAAGGGCCTGTACCACTACGGCCTGGCTTGTCTTCCTTTTCAAATGCCAAAAGGAATACAGAAGGTAGGTGATTGGGTGCATCCTCAATGTCCTCCAAAATATAATAATATCTGGGAAAATACCAATAAGGAGAAAAATGAACCAAGTTATTAATTTCAACAACTGCCTTCTTCTATTTTGAACACAATGCAAAAGAAGATCATTTCTATATGAAGACTCAAACGGCATTATGTTCAAATTTAGATAAGGGGATTCAGTATGAATTCCTGTTATTTTGTTTTATTCCTTGCATTATGTTCTTTTTTATTATTTTATTTTATTTTACAATACTATTCAGATCTACATAACAACCAGAGATTCCCTTGTTCTCCCCCTTTCTGCTCCCCTCCGCTTCCCCCAGCCCACACCCCATTCCCACCTCCTCCAGAGCAAGGCCTCCCCCGAGGACTGAGATCGACCTGGTAGACTCAGTCCAAGCAGGTCCAGTACCCTCCTCCCAGATTGAGACAAGCGTCCCTGCATAAGTCCCAGGTTTCAAACAGCTAACTCATGCAATGAGCTCAGGACCTGGTACCACTACCTAGATGCCTCCCAAACAGATCAAGCCAATCAACTGTCTCACCTATTCAGAGGGCCTGATCCAGTTGGGGGCCCCTCAGCCTTTGGTTCATAGTTCATGTGTTTCCATTCCTTTGGCTATTTGTCCCTGTGCTTTATCCAACCTTGGTTTCAACAATTCTCGCTCATATAAACCCTCCTATTTCTCGATGATTAGACTCCCAGGGCATCACCCGGGGGCCTAAAGCTGTGGATGTCTGCATCCAGATTCCTCAGTGCTTAGATGGGGTTTCTGGCCCAACTATTAGGGTGTTTGGCCATCCCATCACCAGAGTAGGTCAGTTCCGGCTGTTTCTTGGCCATTGCCAGCAGTCTTTTGTGGGGGTATCTTTGTGGATGTCTTTGGACCTCTTTAGCACTTTGTTTCTTCCTTTTCTCATGTGGTCTTCATTTACCATGGTCTCCTATTCCTTGTTCTTCCTCTCTGTTCTTGATCCAGCTGGGATCTCCCACTCTCTTTCCCTCCACCCTCGCCCTTCATTGCTCCCACTCATGTCCAGGTTGTTTATGTAGATCTTAGCCATTTCTCCATCATTGGGCAATCCTCGTGTGTCTTTCTTGGGGTCCTGTTTTACAGGTAGCCTCACTGGTGATGTGAGTAGCAGTCCAGTCATCCTTGTTCCACATCTAGTATCCTCCTATGAGTGAGTACATACCATGTTTGTCTTTCTGAGTCTGGGTTACCTCACTCAGGATGATTTTTTTCTAGATCTATCCACTTGCCTGCAAACCTCAGGATGTCATTGTTTTTCTCTGCTGAGTAGTATTCCATTGTGTATATGTGCCATAATTTATTTATCCATTCTTCAGTTGAAGGGCATCTAGGTTGTTTCCAGGTTTTGGCTATCACAAACAATGCTGATATAAACATAGCTGAGCAAGTGCTATTGTGGTATGATTGAGCATTTCTTGGGTATATGCCCAAGAGTGTTATAGCTGGATCTTGGGGGAGATTGATTCCCAATTTTCTAAGAAAGCGCCATATTGATTTCCAAAGTGGTTGTACAAGCTTGCATTCCCACCAGCAGTGGAGGAGACTTCCCCAAGTTCCACATCCTCTCCAGCATAAAGTGTCCTCAGTGTTTTTGATCTTATCCATTCTGACAGGCATAAGGTGGTATCTCAGAGTTGTTTTGATTTGCATTTCCCTGATGATTAAGGATGTTGAGCAATTCCCTAAATGTCTTTCAGCCATTTGAGTTTCCTCTGTTGAGAATTCTCTGTTTAGTTCTATAGTCCATTTCTTAATTGGACCGTTGGTCTTTTTGATGTCTAATTTCTTGAGTTCCTTATATATTCTGGATATCAGTCCTCTGTCAGATGTGGGGTTGGTGAAGATCTTTTCCCATTCTGTAGGCTGTCGCTTTGCCTTGCTGACCATATCCTTTGCTCCACAAAAGCTTCTCAGTTTCAAGAGGTCCCATTGACTGATTGTTTCTCTCAGTGCCTGTGCTACTGGTGTTATATTTAGGAAGTGATCTCCTATGCCAATGTGTTCAAGACTACTTCCTACTTTCTCTTCTAGCAGGTTCAGAGTAGCTGGATTTATGTTGAGATTTTTGATCCACTTGGACTTAAGTTTTGTGCACGGTGACAGATATGGATCTATTTGCAGCCTTCTACATGTTGATATCCAGTTATGCCAGCACCATTTGTTGAAGATGCTTTCTTTTTTCCATTGTACACTTTTGGCTTCTTTGTTAAAATTATATGTTCATAGGTGTGTGGGTTAATGTCAGGGTCTTCAATTCAATTCCATTGGTCCACATGTCAGTATTTATGCTAATACCAAGCTGTTTTTATTACTGTAGCTCTATAGTAGAGTTTGAAGTCAGAGATCGTGATGCCTCCAGAGGTGTATATTCTTTTTTGTTAGGATGGAATGTTCTGTAGATATCTATTAGGTCCATTTGGGTCATGACATCAGTTAAGTCCTTTATTTCTCTGTTAAGTTTCGATTTGGGAGATCTGTCCAGTGGTGAAAGTGGGGTGTTGAGATCTCCCACTATTAATGTGTGGGGTTTTATATGTGGTTTAAGCTTTAGTAATGTTTCTTTTACCTGTGTGGGTGCCCTTGTGTTTGGGGCATAAATGTTCAGAATTGAAACTTCATCTTGGTGGATCTTTCCTGTGATGAGTATGTAATGCCCTTTTGATCTCTTTTGATTGATTTTAGTTTGAAGTCTATTTTGTTGGATATCAGAATGGCTACCCCCGTTTGTTTCTTAAGACCATTTGATTGGAAAGTCTTTTCCCAGCCTTTTATTCTTAGGTAGTGTCTGTCTTTGAATTTGAGATGTGTTTCTTGTATGCAGCAGAAAGATGGGTCCTGCTTTCGTATCCATTCTGTAAGCCTATGTCTATTTATAGGTAAATTAATTCCGTTGATATTAAGGGATATTAATGACCAGTAATTGTTCATCCCTGTTATTTTTTTGTGGTAGCGTGTGTACTTCTCTTCTTTCGGGTTTACTGCTGTGGCTTTATCTATTGCCTGTGTTTTCGAGCGTGTATCTGACTTCATTTGGTTGGAATTTTCCTTCTAGTGCTTTCTGTAGGGCTGGGTTTGTGGATAGGTATTGTTTAAATCTGGCTTTGTCTTCGAATGTCTTGTTCCTTCCATCTATGATGATTGAAAGTTTTGCTGGGTATATTAGTCTGGGCTGACATCCATGGTCTCTTAGTGTCTGCATTACATCTGTCCAGGTCCTTCTGGCTTTCAAAGTCTCCATTGAGAAATCGGGTGTTATTCTGACGGGTTTGCCTTTATAGGTCACTTGGCCTTTTTCCTTTGCTGCTCTTAATATTCTTTCTTTATTCTGTACATTTAGTTGTTTAATTATTATGTGTCGAGGGGACTTTTTTGGGGGGTCTAGTCTGTTTGGTGTTCTATAGGCTTCTTGTATCTTCATAGGCATTTCCTTCTTTAAGTTGGGAAAGTTTTCTTCTATAATTGAATATATGTTCTGTTCCTTTGAGTTGGTACTCTTCACCTTCTTCTATCCCTATAATTCGTAAGTTTGGTCTTTTCATGGTGTCCCAAATTTCTTGGACATTTTGGTTCATGACTTTGTTGGCTTTAGTGTTTCCTTTCTTCTACTGTATCTTCAATGCCAGAGATCCTCTCTTCCATCTCTTGCATTCTGTTGGTTATACTTGCATCTGAAGATCCCGATCTTTTATTCAGATTTTCTATTTCCAGCATTCCCTCTGTTTGTGTCTTCTTCATTTTTTCCATTTCCCTTTTCAGGTCTTGGACTGTTTCCTTTATTTGTTTCATTGATTCTTTCAGTACTTTATTGTTTTCTTCCAGGACTTTATTGTTTGCTTCTAATTTGTTTGCCCTTTCCTTTAGTTGTTTACAGCGTTCTTCCCATTTTTTTGTGTTTTCCTCTACACAAGACTCTAACTTCTTCATGATGTTATTCATAAGGCTGTTTTCTTCTGCTTCTTCCAATTTTTGATGTTCAGATCTAGATGTTGGAGGTGGGCTAGGTTCTGGTGATGCTGTATTGCTCTTCATTTTGTTGTATGTACTTCTGCCTTGATGTCTGCCCATCTCCTTATGGTTCGTTCTTGGTCTTATCAGTGCACTTGTTTCAGACAGAGCTGACAGATTCAGGAATTCTCTCTCTCTTGTCCAGATGGGAGCTCCCTTGTCAAAATGGGAACTCCGGGGCAGGATGGAAGCTCTTATCTGGATGGGAAACTGGGGCAGGATGGGAGCTTTTGTCCAGATAGGAAGTCAGTGGTAGGATGGGCGCTCTTATCCTGAAGGGAAGTCCAGGGTAGGATGAGTGCTCTTGTCCAGAAGGGAAGTCCAGGTCAGGATGGGAGCCCTCTCTCTGGTCCAGAAGGGAAGTAGGGGGCAGGATGGGAGCTGGGGGCCCGTCTCTAAGTCTCAGGAAGTGGCTGAGGTCTCGGGCAGATGGGCGTGGGGGCAGGGCATGGAGATTGCAGGGGCTGCCCGGGGATTGGACAAGGGGATCCTTCCCGGTGGGGCTAGAAGGGGACCTGCCCGGTGGCCAGAACCTGGGGCCAAGTTGGGCAGGTATTCCCAGGGGTGCCTGGAGTCCAGGGATGGGGTCCGTGATGAGCCCGGATACTCACCTCTGGTCCAGAAGGGGAAAGCCAATTCTTAATTAAAAAATATAATCACCTTATTTCATTATGTGTCTTATTTTTTGCAAGGGGTGCCATATGGTACAATAAACACATATTTAATATGACAAAAATAAAATTATTCATGAAACTTAGACCAACACCTGTGTCATGTCCATGGGACTGGACTAGGACCTCTGCCTAAACAAGACCATCATGTAGCTTGATGTGCTAAAGGAGCCTTTTGTCAGTAGGATCAAGATCCATCCCTGGTTCATGAGCTGGCTTTTTGGAGCCCTTTACCTATGGTGGGACACTTCGCAAAGCCTTGATCCAAGGGGAGGGTATAGCTAGAGTTTTCCTGCTTTGCCCGCAGTCAGGACAAATCTGTCACCCGCCAGTCGCATAGCCACTCAGACCCAACCAAGTAAACACAGAGACTTATATTGCTTACAAACTGTATGGCCGTGGCAGGCTTCTTGCTAACAGTTCTTATAGCTTAAATTATTCCATTTCCATAAATCTATACCTTGCCATGTGGCTTGTGGCTTACCGGTGTCTTCAATTGCAGCTTGTCATGGTGGTGGCTGGCAGTTTCTTTGACTCAGCCTTCCACTTCCCAGAATTCTTCTCTTCCTTGTCTCGCCTATACTTCCTCCTGCCTGGCCACTGGCCAATCAATGTTTTATTTATTGACCAATCAGAGCAACAGATCTGACATAGAGACCATCCCATAGCAGGAGCGGCTTGGACCTGCCTCAGCTGAATGTACCAGGCTCTGCTGGCTCTCCATAGATGGCCTTACCTTCTTGTAGGAGGGAATGGGGAATAGATTGCAGGGTGGGAGGAGGCTGGATGGGCGGGAGGAGGAAAGAGGGGGATCTGTGATTGGTATGTAAAATGAGTAAAAAATTTCTTAATAATAAAAAGAGAAACAGAAAAGTGTATAACAATAATAAAATTCATGCAAGAGTTCTAAATAAAGATTCAGTTCACATTGGTTTGTCTGTCTTGATTACTTGACTTCAATTTTATTGATTATATTATATTCATTATTACACATTCTTGTACTAAATTTATTTTCATTTTTCATCACAATTTAGCATTTCTCATTAAAGTAAGATTATGATGCTTAGCTCAGAACCTCATATTTTACAATAATATTTCACTATCCATTTTTCATATTGTGATGAAATATGGAAAGGCCATCATTTTACTGGCTGGTTTTGTGTGTCAAGTTGACACAAGCTAGAGTCATTAGAGACAAAGGAGCCTCAGTTGAGGAAATGCCTTCAAGAGATCCAGATATACGGCTTTTTCTCTGTTAGTGGTTAATGGGGAGGACCCAGTCCATGGTGGGTGGTGCCATCCCTGCATTGGTAGTCTGAGATTCTATAAGAAAACACTCTGAGCAAGCCATGGAAAGCAAGCCATTAAGCAGAGTCCCTCTATGCCCTCAGTATCAGCTCCTGCCTCCAGGATTCTATCCTACTTGGGTTCTGTCCTGACCTCCCTCAGTGATGAACAGCAATGCAGAAATGTAAAACAAATAAATACTTTCCTCCCCACTTTGCTTTTTGGTCATGGTATTTCATCACAGCAATGGAAATCCTAACAAAGACAATCATTTAATCACTAAAATAATTTATATTCTGCTGTCACTGACACATATTTTAAAAAGTTTGACAAAGCACATATTTCTTTGAAAGAATTAGAATTTGTTGAGATCTTCATAAGTTTAATGAAGCTGACAAACTGATACAATTTTTGTTCTATTTTATTTTGTTTTCTGAGATATAGTCTCCCTATGCAGACTGACTGGCCAAGAACTCTGGCTCTTGAGGGCTGAAGTCAAAGTCATGCAACACCATTCTTTGCCAAATTGATGTAATTATAATGGGTACTACATACATATTGAAAAAAAGAAGAAAAACTGTACTATTCACTATTTGATTTTCTTTTCTTCCCTTTTTTTTTTCAATGCAAAGGCCTCTCATGACAATTATAAAGAATGCTGATAGAAATCAATTGTTATAAATGTCACTGTCTGGTGTCAAAATAACATTATTATATACCTAGAAGAATCTGAATTACAAGTTGTCTTCCTTTTATATTGTTGTATATATAATATACATTTAATTGAATGTTTTTTTGTGTAGACAATTCTTGATGCAATAGTGAGAACATTTTGAAAAGAACATGACCTCTGTTTCAAAATACAGCTAGAGTCCACCATGTTATGTAGATGAGTATTGAAAATATATAATAATATCATATAAGAAAAAATGTATTGTCAGGCTAGACTCCAAACTAGAATGTCCTATCTGAATATCAGTTCTGTATTAAATGCATCATTTTTTCTCTTTAAATATTGAAAGACAAAAAATGTAACCTCAGGTAATTCATTTAACCCAAGGTTTCTATTGCATTCAAGTTAGTAATCTAGATAAATATCAAATAGCCACTATGGAAACAGAGAAGAATATCATTAGTATCCAATGTACATCATATTTTTACGTACTAGAAGTTAACTTTCTATGATTTCTGTTACTATTTTATGAATGCAAATGCTAATACATAGCATACATGCATAGATATGTACAAACACACCTACATGCAAAGCACATGGGATGATTTCTGAGGGGACATGAACAAATGCCTGCTGTTCCTAAACAGAAAAGCTATAACAAACCAAAGAAAGAATATCAGTAAAGTCCACCTTAGTGAATTGACAGGTCTTATAGGGGCATAAGTGGCTCAAAGAGAGCTGCATCGTACAACGATGGACACCAGCATCGATGACAGCTTGTAAAAGCTGGAAACCTGCAATGTGGTACTGTAGTGCCAATGGCATACAAAACACACATTTACACACATCGTGCAGCTAAGGTTTGAAACTGTCCTCAAAATCGATGCATGCACTGAAAGGTTCAAGAAAGTCATAACAAGATATGTGTCATAGTCCTAAAAGTGGGATGAATAAGAGTAAACCTTTTAAAGGCAGTTTTAATTTTGCATTCTGTATTTCTGAATGTGTTTTTTAGATACCAATATCTCATGCTTTTTTCTCCTTTAGATTTTTCTACTCACTGATGATGAAGTATAAAATAATATTCATGGAGCCGGGCGGTGCTGGTGCACGCCTTTAATCCCAGCACTCGGGAGGCAGAGCCAGGCAGATCTCTGAGAGTTTGAGGCCAGGCTGTTCTCCAAAGCGAGTTCCAGGAAAGGCACAAAGCTACAGAGAGAAACCCTGTCTTGAAAAACTAAAAAAAAAAATAAAAATAAAAATTCATGAAAAGTAAACATATATATATATATGTTTATATATATATATAATTTAAAAAATGGCTAGAATCTAATTGGCTAAAAATTTTGTTCTTAGTTACAAGAATGTACACTTCATGCTGACTGTAGTGACTTTTGAAAGTGCCATCGCTTACTTTGTGCTGTTTTTTGCTGTTGCTGTTGTTGTTGTTAGACTTACCAGCATCAGGAGTAATAGAAGAGATAGAGTCAAAGAGCCAGCAAAACTGGAACTTTCATAATGTGTGTACTGTGCTATCAATTTTAGATGTCATCTTAATGAACAGGTATTTTTAATGAACAAATATCGGGTGCAGATGAATTTCATGTTTTAAAAAGATTCTTTGTCCTCTCTACATTTAAGCAAGATATAATGTCCTGCTGAAAAATATATGCTGAGTAGGAAATAATATAAAGCCTCAGGAATACTGAGCTCCGGAAACTGCCTTCATGTGCACAGTGTCCTGGAGAGAAAGGGTTGTTGTAAGATCTGCAAAATCACTTGAAAGAGTTTTCTGTTTTCCCCTGACATGAAAATGAGCACACAGTGCTTCCAAAAGAGAAACTGAGACGTGGAAATAGGAAGGAAAGAACCTGTGGAATGATGAAATGAACAGAAAGAAACAAAAGGAAGCGAATGACAGCCGGCAGGTAGTTCACAGTATAGGAAGTGTGTTGGACAGCAGCGCAAACAGTCCCCTAGCTGTCCAGAGAACAGCATGGATATCAGGATGCTGCAGCTTTGTTATGATAGATGGGCTTATTTTATGATCACGATATCATTTATAACACTCCCAGCTGCACGTTTATTACTATAGTAGGTCTTTGTGAATAAAACTTACATTATTTTCAACTAAAGGGAGTACATATTTTTAAGCCATTATGTCTTAAGCAATATACATTCATGATTTTTATCTAGGTTAATCTTCAATATTTTCATTTTACATTCAATAGTGAAGGAAATTACAACTCTTTTTAATATTCTTTTTAATATATTTCTGTATTTTATGTCTCTTTCCTTGTCTCAATCTCAACTTGAAATCAATTGAATCTTTATAGTATTTAGAACATTAAGATCACTAGTATTTAAAAAAAATATTTTACATTGTGTATTCCCCTCATAATGACAATGTAAGGGAACTCAAATTATAAGTCAATGAATGCAGTATAAACAGATTTTATTCTTTCAGAAGAACATTTTCAAAGAATTTAATGAATAAGATAATTAGAAATGATTTACCTTTTTACATTTACTCATTAATGGAGATTAATATAAAAGAACTCTACTTTTAATAAAATATTTGGCACTTCTAAGATGTGATAATTTTAAAAGAAACTTGAAGGTACATAATTCTAAAAGAATGATGAGAAAGAGACCAGAAAGTCTTAAGAATAATTTATTTTTTGATTTATGTATATCATAAACTTTCTCTTTCAATTTTGTTTTGAGAAACTTAAAATGCAATATTCAGTCACAATTAAAATCTTAATTTTTAAATAACAGTGGGAGTGAATTTATACATATAATATTGACTAATGATAAGGCTTCTAACATACACAAACATGTGCATATATTCTTACGCTATGCTCCAATGGCAGTGGACTTATTTTGTTTTTCATAACATATCATTATTTGTTTTGCACATGAGTTTTTACTTATTATAATTTTTTGCTGTTGTTGACCTTATTCAATTGGCTTATGCTAAATCTCCCCTTTTTCCAAACTCTGCCCATGTCAAAAATCATCATTTATAACTCTTCCATCTGTGGAATGAATGAATGAATGACTATCTCCCAAGACTCTTTTGCCCATCATGGGAAGCTTACTGAAATTCTGTGCCACTTTTTAGTATTCTGAAATTTATTAAAAGAATGTCCAATGTTTCATGTCAATAAGAAGCAATCAAATGTCTTAAAGTTATACGTGGGCTGGAGAGAAAGCTTAGCAGTTAAGAGCACATACTGCTTTAGCAGAACCCAAGTTCTGTACCTAGTACTCAAGTCACTAGGTTCTATCAACTCCATCTGCAGGAGATTTGCTTCCCTCTTCTGGCCTCTGCAAGTGATTACAGTCACACTTGCACAGATCCACACATATAGACACACATACACACATCATTAAAACACGAAGAAAAAAATCTTTTTTTTATAAGATAGAAACATATCTTCAAATCTCAGTGTCTTAGTTAAGTTTTTTTTTTTTGCTGTGAAGAGACAGCATGATCATAGAAAATCTTATAATGGAAAACATTTAATTGGGGTGGCTCATTTATAATTCAGAGGATCAATCCATTATAACCATAGCATTGATTAGAACTTTGTCACATGCAGGAAGACATGGTGCTAGAGAAGTAACTGAGAGTCTTAAATCTTACAGGCAGTGGGAAGTGGTCTGAGACAGTGAGCAGTATCTTGAGCATATATGAGACCTCAAAGCCTGCCTTCACAGTTCCACACTTCCTCTTACAAGACCACACTTACTCCAGCAAGGCCTCCTTGTTCAATTACATCTTCACCAGCTTTCTGTCCTTCACTGCCTAAGCTTGGCTGTCCTAAAACTGCGTCTCTAAAACAGGCTGGCCTCAACTCAGAGATCTGACAGCCTCTACCTTCCCAGAGTGTGCTCCATCACACCCAGCTCCAAGCTGTTCTTTAGTTCCTTTTCATAATTTGGATACTTAGTTGTGTGGGATCTTAACCTGAAATCCCCACTCTCTTTATTTCATTTCTTAATCCATTTATCTCCTTGGATGCAGGAATTAGCTCTATTCCTCTTCCTCGTGTCTCTTTTGTCAACCAGTACAGTTTGTATTTTTATTTGCTTAACTTGTTCCTTTTTATTATAATCTTCATCAGAGTTAACATTAATAACTACATGACAGAGTCTATACTAGGCTGTTTTGGTATTCCTTCTGTCAACAGAATTAATCCAAAGCACTTCACTTTAGCCTCAGGCAGATTTTTTCAGACAAGGTAAAAAAGCAATCCCATTCTTTACCAAAATATCAAAAAATCTGTTCTCTTGGCCACGTACTAACTTTCTTCTCCTCTGAAACTTCTTGGTCCAGGCCCCTACAGTTCAAATTATACTCAGCACCACTGTCTTCCATGTTCCTACTAGTATGGCCCATTACACAGTGCTTAAAGCATTCAATTGCTTTTCTAATCCACCATCCCAAAGTCCATATTCCTTCAAACGCAGTAGAGTCAGGCCTATCACAGCAATACTCCAGTCTTTGGTATAAACTTCTGTCTTAGTTAGGTTTTCTTTTGCTGTGAAGAGACACCAGGACCATGGCAACTCATAAAGGAAAACGTTAAATTGGAGTGGCTGGTATACAAATCAGAGGTTCAGGCCATTATCAGCATAGTGGGACATGGTGTCATGCAGGCAGACATGGTGTTTGAGAAGTAACTGACTGTCCTACATCTTGCAGGCAAATGGAAGTACTCTGAGACACTCAGTGGTATCTTGCACATATATGAGACCTCAAAGCCGACTCCCATGGTGACACAATTCCTCCAACAAGACCACACCTACTCCACAAGGCCACACTTCCTAATGCTGCCACTCCTTTCAGGGGCCATTTTCTTTCCAACCATCATACACAGCAATATATTTTGGATATAATGTACCTTAGATACATAAATTGATTTTAACAATCTATTAAGAAGTGTCAGTTTCTACAAAAGGAATATCTGAAACTTAAAATATGATGATAATTACAATAATTTTTCTTTTTAGTTTGATCAATAAGAAAAATTGTTACTGCCAATATTCAGGCTAGAGATTCATCATTTCTGAGCCAATTCATGTAAAATTTTGTGCTTATTTTATATGTGAAATTCTCCACTTTCATTAAAATTTACAGACATAAGATCTTCATTGTATTCTTATTTCAAATAGTAAGGTGGATATTTCATAAGAATCTAATATATACTGTGTGGAATAAGTAGGCATTTTCAGACATTTCAATTAACATATATCAAAGACTAATAATTTTTTAAAAGTTTGAAAGTTTGGAATTTTTTTTTTGAAATGAAGAAAAAACAAGGCCTACTCTTATAGCTGACTTCCTCTGTCAGTTCATTATAAAAAATTTGCTTGGCTTTTCCATCTCAGTGCCTTTTGTATTGTAAAATGGTGAGCATCTCGCTGTTCAATTATGCTATAACTCTTCGTTGCTAACACTATTTTCTAAATATTTCACTCTTTGCATCAAATAACTTATATGACACACTTATTTTATTTTAGAGTCAGATTTTTCTACAAGAACCTTAGGCAAATTGCTTTGCAGACTACTAAATATTTCTAATTTTCTTAATTGTAAAATGTACAAATATTAAGAATTGGATGAACAAAGTGGAATCTCTATATCCTAGGAAGAAAAGAGAGGATCTTCACAAAAGAATCAAAAAAGAACAAAAAAGTATATATATATATATGAATGAATACAGCCCCAGGGTGAAGAATCAAAGTAGCTCACACAAAGACAGCAATGACCACATTAATCAACTGTAAAAGGTTTCAAGAAAGGACTCCACAGTTCTCATAATAACGGTATGGGAAGTTCAGAAAAGCCTTTTAGAAATACTAGGAGGTTGGTGAACTCCCAGAGGGCTTAAGACAGCCAAATGTGGAAGTGTTCATAAAACAAAGAGATAAAGGGAAACACAGTGTGAAATATTTCACTACACACTGGCTCAAACTTACCACCTTGGATTCCTTTCTGTTAGACTACCAATATTTAAATAGCCAAGAAGTGGGAACAGGTCCACTCTATTAGAGTAACATACCAAGTAAAAGCAACATATTACAATTCTACCAAAAATACTTAAAATTGGAGCTATGGAATAATAAAGTATAAGATTTCAAATGAAATCTGCACACCAAAAATGTCAGAATACTAGGAAGTTCCTTCTAAGTTGAAAAACATACTCTCATGTCTAACAATGCCTTGACATTTGTGGTATCCAAAAGTGTTTCTAAAAGAAAACAGAATTTGCAACATTAAAGATAGGTAATGTGAAATAAATTGAATAATCTAAATAATATGATCAGCTGAGTATTAAAAATCCAGACTCAAATCCTCAGGGAATGCATTGAAACATGCATTTTCTAAAGGATTATGTAACGAATGCCTGGAAAAAAAAACAAACAAACTGTGATTCAACTGCTAAAACTCACATCATCTTAAAATAAAAGAAAATGCACTAAGAAAAACAAGCAGTTGTGTTTAGTGTAGATGTATGAAGACAGACATTCAGAGATAAGACAAAATTTAGCAATTCTCCTGAGTATAATGTGCCTGCTGATAGTTTATAAAGTAAATAATGTCTTTTTTCTGATTTTACAAATTTTCAATTTTTAAAAGAGTTGAGAAAGAGTTATGCTTGTCATAAAAATGGAATGGAGTTATATAGCAGAAAGTTGATGATCAAGAGGTGACAGATTATCAGAGAAAAGTTATCAGTTTCCTGTAATGAACAATGATTAAATACTGCATATTTTACATGAAAAAATATACAATACATTAGGGAATTATTTTAAAATAAAATTTCTTATATTCTTTCATCATTTTCTCATATTGCCTTAAATTTTTAAGAGTTAGTTTTTAATTCTCCAAATTATGCAATTGATGTATATTTTTAAAGAAATCTAATAAAATTTAAAATTCTATCTTTTTAATTGACCCTCATTTACATCATAATGGAATTGTAAGCTTGAGGGCTAACTTTTACAAACATTAAAAATTTAAAAACTCTATGGTTGTAGTGGAAGACCATTGTGGAGGTCAGAATCCTTGGTTGATACACTTGTTCTTAGCAATAAAGCAAATATAGATTGACAGAGGACATCAAGCAAAAGATTTATTGAGAAGAACTATTTAAGGAAGCAAATTTGCTCACTAGCAGACACATCCACAATGGCCTTGCTTATGAGGACCAAACCAAGGGTGGTGGGGGACTTAAGATTTCATTTTTCATGGAATCAAGGATATTGGAGAAATAGAAATATCTAGTGGGGATCATTTGACTAGTTCTGTTATTTATGATAACTTAGTTATAAAATATGATTTATAACTTTGTCTCAGAAGGTTTTGTTTGGTTGGTTGCTTGGTTGTTGTTATATTGTTTTTTGTTGTTTTTGTTTGTTTGTTTTTTGTTTTTGTCTTTTTTTTGTTTTTTGTTTTTGTCTTTTTTTGTTTTTTGTTTTTTGTGTTTATTTTATTTTATTTTATTTTATTTTTTATTTTTTATTTTTAATTTTTTTGTGGCAGGGTTTCTCTGTGTAGTTTTGGTGCCTGCCCTGAATCTCACTCTGTAAACCAGGCTGGCATTGAGCTCACAAAGATCTGCCTGGCTTTGCCTCCTAAGTGCTGGGATTAAAGTCATGTGCCACTACTGCCCAGCTATGTCTCAGAAGTTAATGGGTAACTCATTTGAAGTTTAGGGCATGCTAGGATGTGACAATTTCCCCTTAAGTTTTTCTTTACTGATCATATACAATACAATTTGGAGGTTTTAAGGGAACATGGGAGCTTTGAAGTTGGTC
The DNA here is from genome assembly GCF_004664715.2 of Peromyscus leucopus. Classification (NCBI taxonomy): domain Eukaryota; kingdom Metazoa; phylum Chordata; class Mammalia; order Rodentia; family Cricetidae; genus Peromyscus; species Peromyscus leucopus. The sequence continues at coordinate 29,262,925 of NC_051073.1, forward strand.
ATAATTTTTTTCGCATCTTTGTCTTATTTTATCTTTTTAACTGTTCTTCATAGACAAAGGCTCATGTGCCCAAGGTGGGCCTTGAAGTTAATATTTCCCAACTAATTATCTTTAGGTTACTACTATTCTGCTGTTACCTTCTGTTTCCTGAGACATCAGGTCAATGCTACTGTACAGGGTATCAGAGGTAGTAATAGTATTAAAAATCCTGGAATACGTCCTTGAAGGCCAGTACATTTCCTTTCAGATTGGACAAGAAGGAAGGGAGTTTGTCTTATCATATGTATAATTTGGAGGGAAAATTAGAGGGAGGTGTCCATTGTCCTAGAACTTTGACATCTTGTTTATCATTCCTTGCATTTTTCAACACTAAAGAATACATAATTTAAAAGTCAAATTGCATTGAATTTTCATTCATGTTGAGAATGTTATTCTAAGTGAATCCAGTTGAATCTCGGGTTATCAATTATAAAAAGCTTCAACACACTTTTAATTTGAAAGGAAGGAAATTCTAGATATTTACACCATATAACAGGAGAAAATCAGAATTAACTCATTGAACTACAATTAAGCTTTATTGAGGAGACTATAGATTGGGTAGGGTTTTCAATTAAAACATCAAAAGGATCATTAAAGTATACAGGTATATACTCAGGAGATACCTTTTTAGTGAAAATTGTGCTCAATAGCTGAAGAATAAAACAACAGACAAAGGTGATAGGCAGAGAGGATATACGGGAGAAATCTGGGAGAGAAGAAGAAGTAGCCAAAGAAAGGGAAGAACATCAGGGGCCGGCCACCCAGCTACACAGACAGCTGTGGGCGGTGCCGGCGGCGGCGGCGGCGACGGTGGTGGTGCACTCCTTTAATCCCAGAACTCGGGAGGCAGAGGCAGGTGGATCTCTGTGAGTTCGAGGCCAGCCTGGGCTACCAAGTGAGTTCCAGGAAAGGTGCAAAGCTACACAGAGAAACCCTGTCTTGAAAAAAAAAAAAGAAAGAATGAAAGGTATATAGAAATAAAGAAAGGTAAAAGCCCCAAGGCACAAGGTAGAAGGTATAATTTAAAGTTAAGGAAAGCTGGCTAGAAACAAGCCAACTAAGGCTGAGCATTCATAATTAAGAATAGGCCTCTGTGTGTGATTTATTTGGGACGCTGGGTGGTGAGTCCTCCAAAAAAGCAAAGAGTAGAACAACCAACCACACCTCATTATTTTTATTGCCTAGTTCTCATGAGGTTCAATATCATAAACATTCTCCATCATTGAATTATCAACATTCCATTGAGAATTATTTCATCTATTTACTATTCATCTATTATCCTTTTTCCCTCTATCTCTCTGTCATTTTATTTTTCATTGTCTTTCTCTTTCCTGCCCCCCATTTATATCTCTACTGAGAAGTTCATTGTATCAATATGGCAATATACATAAGTTTATTTAATAAATAAAATCTGACTTTGAGTTGAAATTAATAATGTGATAAACTATAAATCTTTATCCTGGAAGCCATCAACAATATTTGATAGCTTTTCTGAAGAAAACATTTCTAAGTGTTTTAAAATGACAAAATCTTTAAGGAAAACTTTCATTAATCAAAACCATACTAACCTCTAACCATAGCAGTATGTCTAGTTTTAAATATCCACTCAGTGCTCATATTTATGCAAGTTGCTTTATGTCTTTCTTTGGTTAAAAAGTGGTTTCAGTCAAGAATAATACATAAGGATCAGGATCACACATACATACACACACATATGTATACATACACATACGTATATACATACACACATACATACACATTTAATACCTTGCAAATTTATTAAAAAGATTAGATTATCCATCCTGTTAATTTGTGGTTTTGCTTCATAGAGTGTCATTAAATGTATTGTTCTTATTCTTCACTTTTTTACAAAACTGGATGTGATTATTAGATGTTGAATAGAATCATCTTGCCAAAGCTACTTCATGTGCAATATTCTTTCACTAGAAAAACCATGCCTTGTGCTTCTGATGGTTATTATGTGATAATGAAATAAGAAACTTGCTCAGCTACATCACTGAACTGTGGAAGGTAAAAGCTTAGATATTGTTTTGGGAAACCTTCTTTCGTTTTGTCTGGAATAACATTAAGAAAAACTACCCCCAAAGAAATAAATGACCCCTAAGAACAGTAAACGTTTTTTATAAGATGGAGTGCATGCATGCTTAGTCTACTTATTTTCCAGTTTTCAAAATGTAGAAATTCTTTCCTGTAAGACAAATCTCTAGATGGTTTTATTAATAAAAAAATCCCAGTGCCAGATATTGGGGTAAATTCTGAAAGATCAGAGAGGCAGGACAAGCCACAGCCAAACTCATCTCCCAACTCTTCAGCTTATCCTGTTTCCATAAATCCTCAGACTGAAGGCCTCTGAGTCCTCACCTGTGAGGGTCTCAGTTGAACTGCTGCTCAAAGGGCCTCTAGTTCCTGGTTCTCAGCCTTAAGAGACCTATTTTCTATATACTCACGACTATATGCCTTTCTGTGTCCTGCCATATTATGCCTTTTCTCTGTCCAGCTATATCACTTCCTCTTTCTGCACAGCACTATCACTTCCTGTCTTTCTGTACAGATCTCCAGACTTCTACGGTTAACTAGTGCTAGGGATTAAAAGCATGAGCCACCACACCTGGCTCTGTTCCTAGTGTGGCCTTGAACTCACAGGAAATCCAGATGGATCTCTGCTCTCAGAGTGATAGGATTAAAGACCTGTGTGCCACCACTGCCTGGTCTCTATGTCTAATCTAGTGACTGTTGTATTCTCTGACCCCCAGATAAGTTTGTTATTATACAGTATATCAACCACACTTTCCCAGTTAACTTAAACCCTTAATGAGTATGTGTGTTTGCATATTGTGAAATTTTTATGCTTATGAAAGTACAAAATTGTCCCATACTTTGTTGGTGAAAGTTAATGCAAGACTTTCTTACTCATTTGAAATGACCTCTAAACTTTGAAAATTCTTTTTTTTTCCTCATGCATGCCCTGTGTCTGTGCCTCCACCTGTGGCCATGTTAGTGTGCAAGGGCTGGGCTGCCACAGAGGCCATGACATCTGAATGACCTGCGCTGCCACTAGGTGCCATGGTGACATCTGGGCCAGAGCAGCAACTGAGAGCTATGTCTGTGTCCTTGGCCCTGCTGCAGCCAAGGTTGATGTCTGTGGCACATGTTGCCACCAAGTGCCAGGCAGTTACATGGGATCTGGTCACCCACTTAAGACCATATTGGTGTTCTGTTGCCATGCTGCAGCTGTGCCATGATCTGAGTATACTTGTGCTGCCACCTGAGGCCATGGTGACCTCCTAGGCCAGGTTGCTATCAAAAGCCATGTCTAGGTCAGTGGTTCTACAGCAGCCTGGGTCTGTGTTGACGTTTTTTGGCCCATGTTACCATAGGGGATATAGAAAGCATGAATATTGAAATCTGAGGGCTTTGTAGAGCCTGCTGCCCTTTTCTAGCCTTGTGAGAGCTGAAACCACCCCTCATCAGAGGCCCTACACTCAGCAGAGATGGCCCAACCCTTCACAAGGTCCATGGAAGAACTGGCCCCAAGTGGCATGAGCATAGAAGAGCTAGCGCTGCCCTTTGCCTAAGACAGGAAGTCCCAGAGGTCTGGACTGACCAAATAAGATACCACCCAGACCCACAACTGGAGCTTTGACATGGTCTACCCCAGATGGGTCTAACCCATCTATGACCTGCCAGAGTGTGTCAAAGGACTTTTCCTGTGGAACCATAGCAGCAAAATCTCTATTACTTCTTGTAACACCAGGATATCCAAGAGGAGTTTTGGTGAGGGTCCAGTATTGATGGTGTACCAGAAGACAGAGGCCTAGAACCAGATCAACTACCCACTGCAATGAAGATTTGTAAGTAAAGATGAGTGGACAAAAATGTATACTATGTAACACAGGGCAGCTCCCAATGCCACTAAGATGAATGAAGAGGTGCTGGAGAGGCAGGAAAGATGGAGGAGTGAAGTGGTCTTTTTGCTTGTTTTGTTTTGTTCTTAATTTTCTTTTTGGATTTTCTTTTGTTGGAGGACACTACAGGAGTGAGGGGTGGATATGGAGGGACTGGGAAATGAGCAGGATTGGGGTGCATGATGTAAAATGCACAAGGAATCAATGAAAAGTTATTAAAGTATACATGTTGCATGTCATAAAGGGAGATATTTTTCCAGGAAGTTTTCATTCTCATTAGTTAAATATTATGAAGTGACCATAAGCTGACAATACACTGACATAAGCAATACAATCACTGCTTCTAAATTTATCAATACTATTCTGCTGTGGGATGTCTTTCTGTATGCTGTGAATATGTATTCTTACAATTGGTTAATTAATAAAGCTGCATTGGCCTATGGCAGGCCAGAATGGAGCCAGGCAGGATTTCCAAGAGGGATAGAGAGAGGAGAAAGGTAGGGTCAGAAGGGTCAGAGGAAATGCTGAGAGTTACCTCCATGAGAAGCAAGACGTAGGAGAGCAGATAATGCCAAGGCCATTTGACAAAACAGATTAATAGAAATGAGTTAATTTAAGATGAAAGAGCTAGCTAGCAAGAAGCCTAAGCCATAGGCCATACAGTTTGTAATTAATATTCAGCCTCTGGTGATTATAAGTGGTTGCAGGACCATGGGTGGGAGAGATTTATCCAGACCTTGGGGCAGGACTGGAGAAACTTCAAGCTAAACTATTCTGTTTAAGTAACACACACACACACACACACACACACACACACACACACACATGTGCACAGGTGTACATATAAACACACAAATGTTTTAAAATAAAAATAAATAAATTTCTGATACTAGTACACAATATTCTGACTTCTGTATTTTTGCTTCTTTCCTTTTTTTATGTAGGTGCCTATCAACACTAATAGATTGATTTATACCCACATTGTCGCTTTTGAGATTCAGGTTTATCCTACATGCCAATTACAGTATCCTAACACAAATAGCAGCATCAACAGCAAAATCTGTGAAGATAGCTTAATCTTTGCAGTTTTTTTTCCTATTTGACAGATCTGTCACATTACAATATTTTCTTTTTTTTTTTTTTTTTTTTTTTTTTTTTTTTTTCGAAGTTTTCTGTTACTTTGCCTTTCTGAGCTCACTGGTAGCCAGCTGCTCGAACTCACAGAGATCCGCCTGGCTCTGCTCCCGAGTGCTGGAATTAAAGGCGTGCGCCACCACCGCCCGGCTACAATATTTTCAAATCACTTAAGATAATTTCTTTGCTGCTGATATGTATATCGACTCCTGTAAGTTCTTTATTTCATTTATTTTTATTGAGTTTTCTATTTTAATATACTCTGATTTACAATTACAGAAAACTTTATCCATGCTTCAAAACTTAGTTCCACTTAACAGGGAATTACAGAATCTATTACTGTTTTATCTGTCCTGTTTTCTAGACAAATAAATAGACACATAGCCATTATGTCAATAGCTCCAAGTTTTTAAATGCTAGGGATATTACATCATATAGCATATCCTTTTATTGAAAATATATTTTTTTTCTCTCATACAATGCATTATGATCATAGTTTCCTCCTCCTCTGCTCCTCCCAGCATTACCCCACCCAGAGGCCCTTCTCACCTGGATCAATTATTCCTCTGTCTGACTTCAAAAAAGAGAAGGCTTCGAGAGACAGCAACCAAAACTGACAAAATAAAACTCAGTAAGACATGGCCCCTGCCCTTATATCTGGGCTGTAGAAAGCAACCAAACAGGAAGAAAACAGTCACAGGAGCAGACAAAAGAATCAAAATACATCTGCTCACAAAGTTAGGAGTCCCACAAATCACCAAGCTAACAACCCCAACATATACTAAGAGGACCTGGTGCAGACATCTGCAGATCTCTTGCTTGCCACTTCAGTCTTTGTGAACCCATATGCACCCTTGTAGCTGGAATTTTCTCCAGTCTCACTCAGGCCCACAGCCACTCAGATCCAAGTAAACACAGAGAGACTAATATTACTTATAAACTGTGTGGCCATGGCAGGCTTCTTGCTATCTAGTTCTTATGTCTTAAATTAACCCATTTCTATTAATTTATAAGTTGCCACATGACTTGTGGCTTACCATTACTTTACATTTTGCTTCTCATGGTGGAGGTGTCTAGCAGCATCTCCTGACTCAGCCTTCCATTTCCCAGATTTCTCCTCTCTGCTTATCCTGCCTATACTATACTTCCTGCCTAGCTACTGGCCAATCATCATTTTATTTATCAATCAGTCACAGCAACACACTCACAGCATACAGAAAGGCATCCCCAGTACACCCTGATTAGTTGATTCAGTGGGTTGTAATCTCCTGGTGTCTCCCATGTTCTCTGACTTTACAGCCTTTCTGCCTCCTCTGCTAGGTGATTTCCTGAGCTCCAAAAGGGGGCCCCAATGATACCTCCAATTTAGCATCTATTTCCATATAATGTCAGGATGTGAGTCTCTGCATCTGTTCCCATCTGCTGTTGGTGAAACCTCTCTGATGACAAATGAACAAGGCACTGTACTATAATTATAGCAGAATTTTATTAGGAATCATTCTTTGTTTATCTATCTATCTATATCTATCTATCTATCTATCATTTATCATCTGTCTCTGTCATCTATCTATTTAGTTACTTATTTTTGACCAGTCCATTTGGTTCTACTCTAAATCTCTGGGCTACCTAGTCTCCAGTTCCTGGCCATCCAGGCAGTGGCATGCATAGGCTCCCTTTCACGATGAGGGCCTCAAGTTAAATCAGACATTGTTTGGCTGTTCCCACAAGTTCTATGCCACCATTGCTCTGGTACATCTTGGAAGCATGACAGATTATAAGTCAAAGATTTTGTGGCTGGGCTTGTGTCAATATTTCTCTTTCCATAGCCTGCCGAGTACCTTCCTGAACCAAAGATACTAGAATGTAGGCATGAAAGATCCATGCAGGAATAAGCTCAGCCTTTCTATGTTTAATGAGCTGGGTTGATGTTGCACTCATCAATAGGGATTCTGCTGTTGTTGTGCAGAGAATAAATAACCCTGTCCCCTTGCTTCAGCCCAAGTTGTTTGGGATCTTCGTGGGATTCCTACATCCAACAACTCAACTGAATACAACCCAGTCCCAAAAATGGATGACTTGCCTGGCTATAGAAGAGAAGGCCAGTTCAGACTCTGCATCCCACATCATTGGGATTACTCACTAGGATAATCCTCATAGATTCCAGAAAGCTTCCACTGCCCTCGGTTCCTATACCATCCCCCAAATTCTCTCCAATACTGACTGTCTCTCCCTGTATTCTCTTCCTCCACTCTCTCTTCCTGGCTTCACCTGATCCCTTCTTCTCACATGCCCACTTGCTCACAACCTGCCAACAAAATCTATTCTATTTCCTCTTCCCAGGGAGGTCCCTGAGTCCACCATGGAGCTTGTTAACCATTGGCTTAATGGCTAATATTCACTTTCAAGTGAATCCATACAATATTTGTCTTTCTGAGACTGGGTTACCTCACTGAGAATGATTTTTTTCTAGTTTCATCCATTTGCTTGAAAACTTCTTAATGTCAATAGTTGAGTAGCACTACATTGTGAAAATGCACCACAAAAATTTTTGTCCATTCTTTTGTTGAAGAACATGTAGATTCCTGGTTTTATTTTATTTTTTTTTTGATATTATGAATAAAGCTACAATGATCACAGCTGAGCAAGTGTCCTTGTGGTAGGATGGAATATCTTTTGGATATATGCCCCAATGTGCTATAGCTGGGTCCTGAGGTAGATCAGGTGCCATGTTTTTGAGGAACTGCCACATTGATTTCCATAGTGGCTGCATAAGTTTATACTCCCACCAGCAATAGAAGAGTGGTCTCCTTGATCCTCATTCTCACCACCGTGAGCTGTCACTTTTGTTACTGATGTTATTCTTTCTGAGACCAGTAAGATGGAATCTCATAATTTTGATTTGAATTTCCCTGATGGCTAGGAAAATACATGAAATTACATCTGTGCCTGACCAATCTAGGAGCACTGACCTGAGAAGAGTTTCTAGGACAAGAATCAGGCATGGGAAACTCTGCCCCTTCACTGAGGCAGTGATTGACACTGAAAATGGAAAGGGCAGAAAGTGGCCCAGAGTTAATGCAATGTCACTTAAAATCATGGACTGTTTACAAGTCTTTAATATTTATGATCATTCAAGTTATATTTAAAGAGGTTTTTTTTTTTGTCACATGAATGAAGAAAAAGAGACCTGCTATTTATGTGGTGTTTTATTTGCTTAGGGTACTATATTAAATGTTTTTTCAAATGAATTAATTAAATCCTGACAACAATCTTAAGTTGTAAAGCCTCATATTTTGAGGTTTTCTCTATTTTACTGTACATACTATGACTATATTGAGCATATAATCTTACCCTCTGTCCTTTCCCCTAATGCCAATCAAAAGAGAAACACATTGAACTCTACATTTTGCTTGTCTTTAAGACTTCTCCTATTTTTAATAAGAAGTAGAGCTTCCAGGATCTTTAAAAGTCACCTTCCAGTATGATAATTCATGGCGATTTACCAAATCTCCTGAAAGCTGTTATACTCACAGTTGCCATTTATGTCAGTGAAAATTGATGATTCCAGGATGCTTTCAAATGGGGAGATTCCTAAAGTTCTCTTTATGTCATGTTATAGACAAGACTATGAAATAAAATTCTCAGAAATTGTGTGTGGCAATATTTTCAATGAGTGATGCTCATCTGGGTCTCAAACTTGAGTCTTAGATATGAATTATGTTCAAATAGGTATGGCTGATCAGATATGAGACTAAATTTAGCTCTGAGCACCTCCAGAGGTCAACTGATATCTAATGCTGTAAGTTATCACCATAAATTACAATAAATTATCATTAGCATATATTATCTAGCATACCCTTTTGCCCTTACATAAACAAAAGTTGGCTCAGACAGGCTATCCCAAGGATTTAAAGGTTAGTTCCTCAAAACCAAGACCAAAGTCCATAATTTGTTTAGAATATAATAATCATGTAATGTGTCAGTCTACAGATATCTCAGAGCAAACTGGACTTTTGAACATCACTTAAATATGTAAAGCTTATGATAGTTCTACTTTTTGAGGTTTTCATTTAAATTATTAATAGAGCTAAAAGATGGAAGCTCCAAGCTATATCAAATTACACACTCTGTTAATCAAATATGCTCATGCCTTAGAAGAGTCAAGTTAAAACTACCTATTGAATTATTATTATATAAAGCAAAAAAAATAGCCCACATATTTTCATCTAAAGGTGAGAGTCTTTATGAAGGAAAAAAAAATGTTTATTAAATTATTTTTGCAATTTGTTTTTTTTTTCTGTACATTGAATTTAAGATACTTCAAAGTTTTTTATGATCTAAGGTAGAGTATCAAGCAAATATATTCCAATTAAATGTTATAGGAGACTGTATTTCATTAGTTGTGTAAAAAAGTATTCACAAAGCTTGCAATGGATGTAAGTGATTGGTGGGGATATTGCTTTATATGCTGTGAATACATGTTGCTCTGATTGGGTGATAAATAAAGCTGTTTGGCCAATGATGAGGCTGAATAAGGTTAGGCAGGACATTCCAACTAGAGAGAGAGAGGAAGGAGAAAGACAGAGTAGGAGATACTGCCAGATGCCGCCAGGAGAAGCAAGACATAAAATACTGGTAAGCCATGAGCCATGTGGCAAAGTATAGATTCATAGAAATGGGTTAATTTAAGATATAAAAGCTAACTAGTGAGAAGCCTGCCACGGCCATAATTTAAAAATAATATAAGCCTCTGGGTTTAAACACGCAGGGACCATGGGAGCCAGGCAATACCAGAGAAACTTTAAGCTACAAAGGATAGACAAAAAACATTCTTGCAATCAATGTAAAGTAGAACAAAGATGAGAAAAAGTACATATAATGATTCAGAGTGGGAAAGGTTTATAGACATAGTTTACAATGTATTATATAATTATCTGATCTCTGAAACTCTGAGGGGGAATTTAAAAGTAAGAATGCCTTTAAATATGCTTACATTGCCACAGTAAACTCTACTGGTTGAAAAATATATCTATTTATATTATGACTTGAATGTTCTTAAATCAAATATTTTACTTGTTTTGGACTCTGCAGAATGCAGTAATGTTGAATTTCCTTTCAATATTAGAAATGAAGTTATTAGAATACAGTAGCTGCTAGCACTCTGACTTCTAGCCTTAATAACTACTTGCAGTGAAAATAAAATGCAGCACTTTGAACATTCATTTTCAATTTCATCTGCCAAGTAGAATGTTATCATGTACAAGATCAATAGAGCGATCTGACCAAACACACAAATCAGATTATACTCTATTTCTCCCACTGCTGAAATTTAAAACCCAACAGTGCTCATAATACATCATTCAAAGGTTTCCATTTTTTGGAACATTTTGAACATTCACAAGGGAATTTCTTTGGGAGGCTAATGAAATTCACCTAATTGGAAATTTTATTTAATACTAGCTTTATTAAGGTCATGTTTGTACTATCATTAATCAAGGATTTTGGTTTCTGTAAAACAGGGAATGACCCAGTCTTTTTCCTATTACATATTTTGTTCATTGGAACACTATTAGAGTATATTACTTTTTCAGAGAAGGGGTTAGTTTTATTGTTTCTGTGATCATGTACTTCACAGAAATAACTAGTAGGGAAGAGTTATTTTAATTGCAATGTATCACAGCAGGGAATGTATAGCAGGCTAGCTCATATCATGACAGGCAGGAGGCAGTATAGAGAAGTAATAAAAAGAAGACAGGGCAAAATGTTCAAACTAAAAGATAATCTATTTCCAATAAAACTGCACCTCCTACTGTTTCTCTATGTCCTAACAGTTTGAAAATCTGAATCTGTCAGTGTAGTAAACCATTGGTTATGTTGGAAACTCAGAGTCTTGGACACACACTCAGAAGTATGCTCTACCAATGTATACATTTTATTATCTAATAAAGTTTGCAATCAAGATTATTGCCAGGAGATATATTTTATTCTAATTATCATACTTGGATACTGTAACTTGCATTAAAGTCATGTGGAAAGGTTAACTCTAGAAAATAATAAAATATACAACATATTTCTAGCTCCTAAATGAACATAAAGTTATTAATGTATTTATATTTTCTCAGACCTTATGTGTTGTACAATTATATTTAAATATTTGAAAGTAAATAGAGGGATTCTATTTGCAAGAGATATTGAGACCAGGGTTGGAAAAAGTACAGAGACAACTAGCCAAACTAGTGGAGACACATGAACTGTGGACCAATAGCTTAGGAGACCCCATGGTACTGGACTAGGCCCTCTGGATAAAAGAGACAATTGTTTAGCTTGAGTTGTTTAGGGGGACCCAGGCAGTGGGACCAGGACCTGTCCCTAGTACATGAGCTGGCTTTTTGGAGCTTAGTGCCTATGGTGAAACACTTTGTGCAGCCTTGGTGCAGGGAGGAAGGGCTTAGACATGCCTCAACTGAATCTACCAGGATGGGCTGAATCCCCAGGGGAGACATTGCTTGGAGGAGGTGAGAATGGGGGTGGGGGTGGGGGGAGGGCTGGATGCTAGGAGGAGGGAGGACAGTAGAATCTGTGGTTAACAAGTAGAATGAATAGAAAATCTCTTAATAAAAAAAGTAAATATATTCTTGAACAGTAATTGATGTTTCTTAAATCTTCAGTATTTATAAAATTCTCTTTTATTTATAACATCATATATATATGGCATATATATATATATATATGTATATATATATTAGGCATTATGAGTGAGTGATTGAGTAAGCCTGAAACATCCACAAAGTCATGAAATTATCAACTCTATTTGTGAAAAAATGTACTTCTCGATATGATTCTTCATTCATAGACGGCATTTTCACTATTCCAGTGTTATTTAATTCTATTTTCAAGATATTTTTAAGCATTAACTTTTCATGGTTATTCATAGTTAAGAACATGTTCTCACTAAAGTCTGTATTTATTATTTTTTATGTTAAGCTTTAAATTCCTGTGAAAATATTCTGTTAAAATGGTAACTATTAATCTAATTATTATATTCAGGATGATAGGGTGTAGGATATTTTAACTTCTGACAAAAGTTTATTACTCAAATGATAGAATACATTTTGAATTACATTTCATTATATGCACTGTATAGGCATTTATTAGGCATACATCACCTATGCCAGGATTTCTAATGCATTGAATGCTCCTCATGATGATGATGCATGTAATAAACACTTAGTGAAAGAATGAACATTATGTATCAAAATTAATGTTGCTTTCCTTTTATTAGTGCTCATTCTGCTCATTTATTAAAGTGCAAGTATCAGGTGTGCTCAATTCTTAATACAATTAACAGAAAATCTAACAGACCAAAGCACACAATAGTAACAAATTCAGAGATTGATTATTCTAAGTGAGTCTTACAATACATATCAGAATCCTGAATGAATCCAGAAAACAAGAATTATAAGTAGCATCAAAAAATACATAAACTTGGTCATTTTTCTTCATCACGAATCTCAAATATAACATCTAAAACATAGTTGTTTGTAACAAGCATAGTTTAAAAAAAATCAAGTAGTCTTAATGCCAGGGAAAACTATTTTTTATTAATTATCAATAAATGTAAGAGCATTATATAATTTTAATTTTCTAACATTTAACATTAATTACTACTTATTTTTTAAAATATTTGTCTATTTGTTTATGTGGATGTATAAATGTGCTTCAGTGCATCCATGGAGAAAAATCTGGTGAAATGAATTCTCTTCTTCCATCATTTGGGTTCTTGAGATTGACCTTAACTCATTAGCCTTGGTGGCAAGCACATTTGCCCACCGGTCTATGTTACACACCTAATTCCTACTTATGTTTTTAATTTATTTGTATTATTTATTACTTATTTGTATTATTACTACACATAAATTAGAATACTTAGTGTATCAACCAAATGTGAACATTTTAATTTTATTTTTCCTGAATTCTGATAGTTATTTTTTTAACTTGATGTTGAAATGATCACCAAATTACCATTTTTCTATTCTTGTTCTTTACAAAATATTAAATAATTATTTTATTTTTTCTGTGATTATTTTATACATGTATTTTGATGTTATTCACTTCCTGTTATTCTCTCTGATTCCTCTCCTATTCTTGTTAACTATGAGCCCACTGAGTTACTTAGTTGCTTGCACATGAATGGGTATGAGGCATTTATTGGGTCAAGGTAACTTAATAAGGTGGTTATACCCATGCAGAAAACTTATTTTGAATGTGCTGTCATTTATTATCTGCCCAAACCTTCTCATTTAGGGATAAGACCTCACCCACTCATCTCCCATGTCTTCTTGAATTTCGACAAGCTCAATGATGTGCAAGTAGCCTGCAAGTAACTATAGTTGCCATGAGGTTATGAATGCAATGATCATGTTAAACATTTCATTGCAGCCTTTTCCATTACCTGGCTGTTTCACCAACAACCCTTTCCCTTGAGTCTTGAAATGAGGGTGGGAGATAGATGTTTCATTCAGGTCTGAACAATCAAGACTCACTTGTTCTGAGCTCTTTGACTAGTTAAGTACTACTTCCTTAAGCACTGGCCATTTCAGAAAGAAGCATGTCTGATTAAGCTTGAGAATAGCGTAATCAATGCCATTAAAATATTAAGAAGGCATATTAACAACATGTCCATTTACCATCATTGTAGGGCTCTTTCTAGAGTTTATTTCTTCCTCACCCATGGGCTTTGGTCAGATTTACAGTACCAGGCAACAATGACTTCCTGTGAAGCAGGTATTAAATAATCAGAAAGTGGTTGTTCAATCTCCAAACACTCATGTTACCATTGTAAGAATAAATACATCTTACCCAGCAGAACAGTATTTTAGGATGCATGGTCCTGAATTCTCTCCCCTAGTGATCTAGATAGCATTTTGTAGCACTATGAATACTACCCAGTAGAGAGGAAGCTTCCAGATCTTTTCTACCTTTATTTCCTCATGTCTTATCACTGAAGTATCTTCATCTTTAACAGTAGAGTCTTATCATGTAGCTATGTTTAGTAACCAAGAATAGTGGCAATAGTTTAGGGTTTAGGGGGCCTCCCTGACCAATAACTCAAAGGGAAGTACGCAACGACTGGCAGAGAGATTTTTGTTAAATGACCCATGACTTCTGAGAAGAGCGTTATCCACACATTCAAGGTCTTTCCCTTCCAACTCCTTTAAAAATTATTATGCTTTCTTTATGCCTGGCTTGTGAAGTGTAAGTCTATGAGACTTTTTCTATAATTTTAGTTTTTGGTATTATTTCCCTACTTTGAACTTTCCACCTCCAATTCCCACCAGTGATTAAATGATTTATTCCTTATATTCCTCTACTCTGCTTTCATATCATGTGTACTCTACTATCCCATTCCCATAAATGTCTCTGCCATGTCCCTTCTCATGGGACTTTTTCCAGCTTCTTCATACCTACAAACACTCTAACTATACAAATCAACAAAAGTCAAGGTAAGATCAGCATAACAGAAAACATATGACATTTGTTTTTCTCAATTCTCCTTCTTTTATTCTTGTATTTTTTTTTTGTTTTTACATCCCAACCACAGTTTATCCTCCCTTTCCTCTTCTCAGTTCCTCTCCTCCACCTCCCTCCACTCCCCTATCCACTCCTCCTCCACTGTTTCTCTTCTGATACAGGCAGGCATCCCATGTATATTAACCAGGCATAGTATATCAAGTTTCAGTGAGACGAAGTACCTCCTCTTCTATAAAGGCCGGAAGATGCAATCATGTAGGAAGAATGTTTCCCAAAAGCCAGCTGTAGAGTCAGAGACATCCCCTGCTCTCACTGTTATGAGTCTCACATGAAGACCAAGTTACACAACTGTGACCTCCTTTTAAGTAATGGCCTTAAAATTGTCATCAAGTGATCATTGGTGTGGAATTATACATCTTTATGTTATAAGGCATAGTCATCTCTTATTGTGTACTCACTACAACTTTACATAAAAATGCTCTATCTGTAAATGTTACCACATCATAAAGCCTCTTTAGAAGTCAAAACCTAACTTGGAAAGGCAATGTAAATGCAGTGTAAAACATAAGGAATATAAAAATGCACTATCGCCGGGCAGTAGTGGCGCACGCCTTTAATCCCAGCACTCGGGAGGCAGAGCCAGGGGGATCTCTGTGAGTTTGAGGCCAGCCTGGGCTACCAAGTGAGTTCCAGGAAAGGCGCAAAGCTACACAGAGAAACCCTGTCTCGAAAAACCAAAAAAAAAAAAAAAAAAAAAAAAAAATGCACTATCGGTATTTAGGTCTTGAAATATTTTTGTGAGTTTGGATTCTCATTTTTCTCAAACTTCTTCTTGAAGTGTCGAAGTTTTCACTATGAAAAGATCATAGAAATTAGTTAGATATATTAAAACTTGAGACAGTATCTTGAAATTTTTCCTTGTGATTCTCACAAGAGAGAAGCAATAGATTCATTAGGGTTTAAACATTTCCAGTTTATAGATTCATCTGCTCTTTTATATGTATAATTTAAACTTAACTATGTAGTGTCATCTTTTTCAAGGCTAGTCCCTCCAATAATCTGTTAGACAATTATTTTTATACCTCATATTCCAAGCTATCTTTTGTCCTCCAATTCATTTCCTACTATGAAAGGAACCTAAGGAACTCCCTTTATCACTACTTATTTTAAAAGAAAATGTTCCTGTATTCTCTGATATGATACTGAAATAAGTATCAAACCAAAAGCTCTGGTTATGGTGAAAGTCTATATTATAATCTATAATATTCTTCTCCTCCATATTATTCAGCACTACTTGCCATGTAGCCTAAAGATTCATCCTGAATGAAGATATGGTTGGTAAATAAAATCATTTTTAATGCATGCCCTCTCAACTATGAATCTGCCTAATTTATAACTCTAGGAATATAATATGTGTGTAAAGTGAGGAATATTTCTGAAGTAATAACCAACCATTATAAATTTTATGTTGGTATTGGCCACATGCAACAAGATCATTGTTTCAAATATACTGAATGAATCAACAAAATCTTAATCATATACATAGAACATAGCATTTTACTTTTCAACAAATACTATAGAAATAAAAGGCACTAGAGAATTTTGCAAGAAAGTATGTTTATTAAGGAATATTTACTAAAGTTACTCCTTTTGTCTGAAAGCCATGCTACAATTACTTTACTACAATATCCCAAGTTCTGAAGTTTTATTAACTGTGAAAGAAATATATTGGGATTATTGGCCAGAGCTTGCCACAGTTATTTCCACATCAACAACTCTTCATCAATCAAGAAATAGCCATCTTTTTTTTTCAATAGAGTATATTGAGGTTCATATTGCCTAAATGTCAGGGAGAGAGCAACTTAACTCTCTTTGGGATAGTGATTGTGGACTTGCACTCCCTCTCCATCATTTTCAGCCATTGTGGCACTTCTGGAAATAAGTGACATATGAAATAGCAATAAGAACTGAAATGCCACAGGCTCCCTTCTATTCCGGAGGTAAGCAATCCCCATGTGCTCAAGAAATGTCTTGAAAACAAACTACAGAATTAATTTGTGAGAATAATTTGAAATTTTTACTGGGGATTGTCCTCAAGGTTTCTGTGTAAATATTTATCTTTAAAATTTAAGAACCCTTCTAAACATTGTTTTAGCCAAAGGATGACTGAATTGTATAAAGAAATTTCTACATTTTCCAAGATAACCCAGAAAATAAGCCTGAAGCTTCTGCTCATGCAACAATATATGATTCTGACACCTGGCTCTAAATTCTAGAACAATTAAAACTATGTCTATATTCTATTAACTGTGCCTGAGTACATTGAGATCTTTTGGTCAATGTATACCTATGTATATTGTATATACAGACACACACACACACACACACACACACACACACACACACATATATATATTGCACATTCTGTATTTTAAAGATCTAAAAATCTGAATATATATCTTATTTTTATATGTATCTATGCAAGTTTACATTAAAATACTCATTCTTATGACTTAAAAAAATTTACAGTATATAATCTTAGATAGCATATATTTCTTAAGTAATATAGAATATACTTTAAAACTTTCTATAAAACTTTACAAATACACTCTGGTAACTTATTCACAGTAAAACTATCCCTAATTGTCCATATATTTTTACCTGTATATACCTGTATCTGCTACTTTATGACTTTCTATCTTGTGTGCATAGGGCAGTAGGAAAAGAAGCTTTTTTCATATTCCATGTAAGACCACAGTATACATTGTCTGTGTTAGTACCTGCGTGTTTTGTTAGAATTTTCACTACTAATCTAAATGCTCATTTGCAGCTTAAAAGAACAAAGAGAAGGGCAATCTAATAAGTCAAGTCTATTTGAAATAATTTTCTGTATCACTTAACAGTAAAGTTATTTATAAATTCATAGTTTGGAAGGGCATACTCATGCTGTATTTCCTGGATTGAGAATTCCCAAAACTCAACAATTACCACTCAAGTTTCTTTTCTCAGAAACAGTGTTTTAAAAATACAGGCACAGTGTATTGACTTATCAAAGGAAAAATATATTACAGGCTGTATCTTCAAGAGCAACAAACTTCTCTTCAGGCACAGAGTCCACTCAGGGATAACTGTCATAAAGTGAAAAGCCAAATCTGTGTTTTGAAATCTTTGAGAATGTTCCATGCAAATACCATAGATGTTCCTTGGAATTTAGCAGATCTCCATCTAAAATATTTTGTCTCTGTCAGACATTCCCAGCCCTCCAAGCATCACAACATGCTTCTTAGCTCATGAACATAATGTTAGATTTTTACCCTGTGTTTAGACAAACTTTTTATGTTTTATATTTATTGTGTCTTATATTATTATTAAGGAATTTTTTATTCATTTTATATACCAATCACAGATTCCCTCTCTTCCCTATTCTCATCTCTCCATCCTCCCCCCATCCTCAACCTGCCCCTCATTCCCTTCTACAAAAAGGTAAGACCTCCCATGTGGAGTCAACAGAACCTGGTACAGTCAGTTGAGGCAGGTTAAAACCCTCCCCTTGCCTCAAGGCTAAGTGAGGTGTTCCACCATGGGTAGTGGGCTCCAAAAAACCCTCTAAAGCACAGGGAGGAATCCTGATCATACTGCTGGGGGGGCACATAAGCAGATCAAACTACACAACTGTCTCACATATGCAGAGGGCCTAGTCCAGTCCCATGGGGGTTCCACAGGTATTGGTCTAAATTTCATTGAGTTCCCACTAGTTTGGTTTGGTTGTCTCTATAGGTTTCCCCATCATGATCTTGAATTCTCACATTGCTCATAGAATTCCTCTTCACTCCCTTTGACTGGACTCCTAGAGCTCAGCTTGGTGTTTGGCTCTGAATCTCTGCATTTGCTTCCGTCAGTTAACAGAGAAAGGCTCTATGATGACAAGTTATTCACTGGTCTGATTACTGGAGTAAGCCAGTTGAGGCACCCTCCCTGCTACTGCTAGTAGTCTAAGCTGGGATAATCCTTGGGGATTCCTGGGAACTTTCTTAGCACCTGATTTCTCCCTTTCCCCATGATGTCTTCCTCTATCATGGTATCTCTTTCGTTGCTCTCCCATTCCATTCCTGTTCCAGCTTGTCTACCCCATTCCCTTATATTCTCATCCCCCATCTTCTACTCTCCATTGTCCCCTCTCATCCCCAGTTTACTCATGGAGATCTCATCTATTTCCCCTTCCCAGCATGATGAATGCATCCTACTCAGGGTCCTCCTTGTAAGCTAGTTTCTCTGGAGCTCTGGCTTGTAATCTGTTTATCTTTTGATTTACATCTAGTATCTACTTATGTATGAGTACATACCATGTTTGTACTTCTGAGTATGGGTTAACTCACTCAGGATATTTTCTGGTTCCATTTATTTGCCTGCAAATTTCATGATGTCATTGTTTTTTATTGCTGAGTAGCACTCCATTGTGTATATGTACCACATTTTCTTAATTCATTCTTTGGTTGAGCAACATATAGTTTGTTTCCAAGTTCTGGCCATTCTGAATAATGCTGCTATGAACATAGCTGACCATGTATCCTTGTGGTATGATTGAGCATTCTTTGGGTATATGCCCAAAAGTGGTATAACTGAGTCTTGAGGAAGATTGATTCCCAATTTTCTGAGAAACCACCATACTGATTTCCATAGTGACTATACAAGTTTGCACTCCCACCAACAGTGGAGGGGTGTTCCTCTTGCTAGGCATCCTCTCCAAGAGTTGTTTTGATTTGCATTGCCCTGATGACTAAGAATGCTGAGCAATTCCTTAAAGGTCTTTTGGCCATTTGAGATTCTTCTATTGAGAATTCTGTTTAGCTCTGTAGCTCATTTTGTAATTGGATTGTTCAGTATTTGGATGTCTAGTTTCTTAAATTTTTCATATATTTTGGAGATCAACTCTGTGTCAGATATGGGGTTGGTGAAGATCTTTTCCCATTCTGTGGGCTGTCATTTGGTCTTATTGTTATTTGCTCTACAAAAGCATCTCGGTTTCAAGAGGTCCCATTAATTAATTGTTGCTCTCAGTGTCTTTGCTACTGGTGTTATATTTAGGAAGTAGTCTCCTGTGCCAATACTTCTAAGACTACTTCCTACTTTCTCTTCTATCTGGCTCAGTGTAACCTGAGTTTTGTGCATGGTGATAGATATGTATCTATTTGCAACACTCTACATTTTGACATCCAGTTATGCCAGCAACGTTTGTTGAAGATACTTTCTTTTTTCCATGGTACAGTTTTGCCTTCTTTGTCAAAAATCAGGTGTTCATAGGTGCATGGGTTAATGTTTGGGTCTTCAGTTTGATTCCATTGGTCCACGTGCCAATTTTTATGCCACTACCAAGCTGTTTTTTATGACTATAGCTCTATAGTAGAGCATGAGGTCAGGGATAGTGATGCCTCCAGTGTTGGCTTTATTGTACGAATTATTTTAGCTATCCTGTGTTTTTATTTTTCCATATGAAGTTGAGTATTGCTCTTTCGAGGTCTGTGAAGAATTGTGTTGGGATTTTGATGGGGATTGCATTGAATCTGTAAATTGCTTTTAGTAAGATTGCCATTTTTACTATTTTTATCCTACCTCTCCATGAGCATGGGAGATCTTTCTATTTTCTAATTTCTTCTTAAATGTTTTTCTTCAGAGACTTAAAGTTCTTGTCATACAGGTCTTTCATTTGCTCTATTAAAGTTATCCCAAGGTATTTTATATTATTTGTGGCTATTGTAAAGGGTGATGTTTCTCTAATTTCTTTCTCAGCTCATTTATCATTTGCATATAGGAGAGCCACTGATTTTTTTTTAAGTTAATCTTGTATCCTGCCACATTACTGTAGGTATTTATCAGCTGAAGGAGTTCCCTGGTCACTTATGTATACTAGCATATCATTAGCAAATTGTGAAAGTTTGACTTCTTCCTGTATAATTTGTACCTCCGTAATTTTCTTTTGTTATCTTATTACTATATCGAGAATTTGAGTACTATATTGAATAGATATGGGCAGAGTGGACAGCCTTGTCTTATTCCTGATTTTAGTGGAATTGCTTTTAGAATCTCTCCATTTAATTTGATGTTGGCTGCCATTGTCATGGACAGCAGACACTGGGTTTGTGTATGTGTGTTCATAAAAATGAGATTCTTGTGGATGTGCTCCAGAATTAGGTAAATAACTACAAACATTAATATTAGGTTGTGGAAGTGAAGTGTTCCTTTAAAAAAATATGCCATGGATGTGTCAGAAGGACATGAGGAATTACGTTCTCCCAGGAGAAGTTCCTTGGTGTGTCCAAGAGGCTATATTTCAGTAGTGGACTTAAAGATAAAGGTTTGGATTGTAGGTACTTGTTATTAAGACATTGTGAATAATACTGATCTCACCTAAAACTCTCTGATTCCTGGCAAGCAATGGTATCAGGTATTCTGTTGCCTGAGTGAGTCAATATTTCCACCTTGCTTAGAGCTCAGCTGAAGGGCAAAAGTCAGGGGTGGGGTGTTTGTCTCACCCTGCTCACATTTCTTCTCATTTGTAAATGTATATTCTAAAGAAGAATTTTGTGATCTTATCAAATTAGTTATGTTCAAGTGGAACCATGTGAGGTGTGTTTGAGGAATGTAAAATAAACTATATCATTCATGAATTAACCAAATAAAGCTTTATTCAATGTCAGAAAATAAAATACAGTGGAATAAGCTAGGAAAATGTCTCTGTGGGCCAAAGCTTTTGTGGCAAAGCCCTATAACAAGAGTTTGATTTCTGGAATGCAAATACAGATGGATGGAAGGAAAGAAGCAAGCCCACAAAGCTGTCATCTGATCTCCACACATGATCTATGACATCTGTATGGCATCTGTGCAATTGAACATAACACACACACACACACACACACTAAAATAAAATAAGATCCAAGAAGTCTTTCAAAAGGTGCCTTTATTTCTTTCAACTGAACTGTTTTTATTTGCTGAATTCTAAAATGATGAATAATATAGACGTTTTCTCTCCATAATCATTTTTCCCTGATATGTTGATGAAGCAACCTAATGCATTTTCTGAGGGATAATATTTGAAAGTAGAGAAAGTCCTGTGTAAGTGAAGCCCTGAGAGTAGCAGGAATCTTAAAAGCTCTTATTAATAAAATCAGACCTGTGGCCAGTTATTGGGGTGAAATGCTGGATGGTCCAAGAGACAGAACAAGCCACAGCTAACCTCACCTGGTCAACTTCTCACCTTGTTTCCTCAGACTGGAAACTTCTGTGTCCTCATCCCAATGGCTCTCAGCTGAACTGTGCTGCTCGAAAGCCTGAAGCTCAACCAGCTAAAAACTTAACCAGCCAAATGTTTTTAGTTTCTGGTCCTCACGCCTTATATACCTTTCTGCTGTCTACCACCACTCCCTGGGATTAAAGGCTTTCTTTCTGGGATTAAAGGTGTGATGAGTCACCATGCCTGTTTGTATCCACATGGATTTCTGCCTCTGGAATGCTAGGATTAAAGGCATATGCTACCACTGCCAATCCTTTATGGTTAATATTGTGGACGCACTGTCTCTGACCCCAGATAAGTTTATTACCATGCACAGTATTTGGGGGAATACAATAACACACCTGAGCTAATATATATTTTGATATGGTCACAGTCACAACAAGGACCAATGCCTCAGACCCAAGGGAAACTGGCCTTATATGGGTTAGGCTAAAATGGGCAAAACCTTCTCATTCTTCCAAGTATAAGTGTTTAGGGATGATTGGCTAGTATATAGAAATGCTAGAACCTGCAGCCACCTCCCATGCATGTGTACAACCTGAGGCTGATCACCTACAAAGACTGCCTAGAGAGACTAGCTAACCCATTACTGTGTGTTGCACCTCATAAATACACTAAGGTTCCAGGGTGTGGTGTTGGTGAGTGCTCTATCAGAGTCATACAGCCCAACTGACCTCAGCATTTCTGTAAGTGAAACTGAAACTGTTCTTTCTTTACTCCTTCTCCAACCATAGTCAGGGATGCAAACCCAAGCAACAGAGGACAGCAGGTTAGGTATTAATAATGATATCACTTCTACTGAAGGCACTTTTTTGTCCTTTAAACATAATACCTTGAAGAGGAATCATGATGAGGTCAGACACCACATAGTCCAGGAATTCAAGTTTGAAATATGTAGGAATATTAGAATTTCCCCTTTACCTAAAATTTCCCCGGTTCTTCCTTTGAATCACATGCAGACTGATCATTGTCTAAAGACTATAAAAATCACTTTAATGGTGTTGACAAAGTAACTCCTAATATAACTGTAACACATTATTCATGAGAATTTATACACCTGTGAGCTGGGCTGTGGTGGTGCACGCCTTTAATCCCAGCACTCGGGAGGCAAAGGCAGGAAGATCTCTGTGAGCTTGGTCTACAGAATGAGTTACAGGAAAGGTGCAAAGCTACACAGAGAGGCTCTGTCTTGGAAAAACAAACAAAAAAAAATCATACACCCAGTTCTAATACAAAAGCATATTTCCTGAATTCCCAGTCTACACAGAGGAGCCAATATCTAGGAGAAGAAAGAGAGATTTTAAAGCAGAACTCAGAAAGCCAATTCTAGCCAAAAGAAACATTTAAAAAGGGACATTTTAATGTTTTTCTGAAAATAAAATATGAACAATCTTACAGACATCTGAAATATATATCAATGAACAAAATTAGGTACTTAGTGTTATAAGATGATTCAATATAGAAAAGGTAGTTTATAAACAAACATTGCCAGAAAATCATCTGGAGAGGAAAGGGAAAAAAAAATTAACAGGGTCATCACTGTCTTTTTAAAATAAAACTACAAACATAAAATCTTGAGAAATGAGAAATATGGCTAATTAGCCACACGTATATTATGCAGTTAATAAATATATTTCAGTATATATCTATGATCTACCTATCAATCTATCTATCTACATCTACCTATCTATTATCTATCTATCCATCTATCTAAATGCCATATGAGCTGTAATTTTATAACTAAAATGAAGTAATTATGAACTTTGCTTATATTAATACGTTAGTATTTTAAGGAAGAATCTAGTAAATTTTGAACATGCACTCTATTCCTATTTGAGTAGGGTCATCATAACAAATTTCAGTATCTTCAAAATTCCTAAAATACACCATTTAATTAATTCTTAAAGATTTTAACACATTATATTTTGATAATATTCATTCCTCTACAAATTCCTCACAAATCAAGATCTCCTCATTTCACATTCAACTAAATTTGTCTTCATATTTTTTTAACCCATCTTGTCCAAGTTTTGTTACCTATATACTCCCAAGGAGTAGCCATCAGAGGAGTAACATTAACCTACCAGGGGATGTACCCTTAAGGATAATTCAATTTTCATCTCCTAGTAGATATCAATTACCAGGATGTCTTCGGCAAAGAGTGATGCTTCATGCCCACCTCCCCCATGTATGCTAAGATTTTATATAGATGAACTGAGCTTGTACAGGCTTGTGCATGTTGTCACAATTCTTGCGAATTTACATACACAACTTCCCTGTTGTGTTCAGAAAACAATGATGCCTTGTCGACATCCAATACCTCCTGCTTTTATAACTTTTCCACTTCTTCTTCTGCAATGGTGATTGCTGAGTCTTGGGAGAATGGAGTGTGATACAGATGTCCTATTTAGGACTGAGAATTCCACAGTCTTTTTTTAAAATTAATTTTATTTTTCTTTATTAAGAAATTTTCTACTCATACCTCATGCCATTCACAAACCCCCTTCTCCCTCCTCCCCCCCCCAGCCCTCTTTCCCAAACCACACTGCATCCCCACATCCCCTAAACTGAGGTCTCCCATGGGGAGTCAGCAGAGCCCAGCACACTGAGCCTAGGCAGGTCCAATGTGGTGGTAATCTAATTGTACTGAAATATTATTTTGATTGTATGTTAATAAATAAAGTTGTCCGGGGGTCAGAGCTATTAGAGCCATAGCAAGAGTGTGGCGGTGGTGGCACACGCCTTTAATCCCATAGATATCTGTGTGTTCAGGGTCAGAGCTATTAGAGCCATAGCAAGAGTGTGGCGGTGGTGGCACACGCCTTTAATCCCATAGATATCTGTGTGTTCAGGGATACAGTCAGCATTGGAGATATATGCCTTTAAGACCTAGGGGGCTGTACATTCAGACAGTGACGAGGCAGTCATGTGTTTGGGTTTACAACCAATGAGAAGGCAGAACGACATACTATAAAAAAACGAACCGACAGGAAGTAGGTCTCTTTTCGCAAAGCTGGGACAGCAGGAGGAAGGGTGAGATTTTAGCTCTGAGCTCTGACCTCTTGGCTTTCTCTTTTACATTGTTTCTGTGTTTCTTATTTAATAAGACGGTTGGTTACATCTATAGTCCAAGCTACTTCCCATTGCACCAAGACTGTGCAAGGTGTCACACCACAGGAACCAGATTCCCAGAAGCCTGCCCATAGACCAGAGAAAGATCCCGATCCCCCTGCCTGGGGGATTTGCCCCCCCCAACAGTTTGAGCCAAACAACTGTCTTCCATGTCCAAAGGGCCTAGTCCAGTCCCATGGAGGATCCACAGCCACCAGTCCACAGTTCATGGGTTTCCACTAGTGTGGCCAGTCATCTCAGCATATCCTCCCATCATGATCTCGACGTCCCTTGCCTGCGGTATCCCTCCTCTCTCTCATCAATTGGATTCCCGAAACTTAGCCTGGTGCCTGGCCGTGGATCTCTGCATCTGCCTCCATCTGTCACTGGACAAAGGCTCTATGATGACAGCTAGGTTATTTGCTAGGCTGGTCACCAGAGTAGACTGGTCCAGGCACTCTCTGGACCACTGCCAGCAGACCAAGGGGGATCATCTTTGTGGATTCCTGAGAGCCTCCCCAGCACCCTACCTCTTCCCAGGTCAAGATGGAACAGGGACAGAGTGGGAGGAAAGGAAGGAAGATAACACAGTCTTTTCTTTTCCATTCCAAGAACAGAAGTTGGTTTCTATATCCATCACCATGTATGACACTCAGTAGGTTTTTTCCTTGATAATAGGGTAAATTATTATTTTCATCTTTTGGAGAAGGCATTAAATACAACCAGAAAAGAATGGAATGCTCCCATACCACTTACATCACAATTGCAACAATAGACATATCTTTCCAGGATAGTCACAAATTTAGCTCACATGTCTCATAGCTAGATTAATTTCCTCATTTAGTAATATGCATAAAATCATACAACATAATGAAAACTATCCAATAGAGTTGAATTTTCAAGAATACTAGATTGATTGTTCTTTTTTGATTAAATAGTGAGGTCTCTTCACAAATAGGGTCTTACCATCAAGCTACAAATGGTAACCATACCCAAAAGCCATGCAATATCCTGAAGTATATGGGATTATTTGGGGCATCACTGGTCAAGAACTTCAGTAAAGGTAAGACATTACTGACACTGGTCTGTTCATTGGTTAGTCTGTGGTATCTAGTAGTGGCATTGCAACTCTGTTACAAGGTAACTCCATATATAAAATTACAAATGAAGAGAGAGAGATACAGAGATACAATGGAATGGTGAAAAATCATTTGATATTAAGGGTTAAATGGCTAGTATGATGTGAGGACAGGATAAAGGCAGAAGCTTCATTGATGAATTATTTAGCCTATACTTGAATTTACTATATTGAAAATACATTCATATTATTGTGTCTTGTGGCCAGTTCTGCCTAGAAGCTGTAGACATCAAAAACAAAAACAGTGATTTATTTTGACTGTTAACGACACCTGCATAGCACAGTGTGATTTGGGATAGTGTTTCAATTACAACACATTATGATAAATACTACAATATGGATATAGACTTGAAAGACCTTTCACCTTTGAAAGGAATAAGGTAACACTAACTCTTGTTCCACAAATCTCCAATTAATCCAAGTTCTGAAGTTATATAGGATGATATTAGATAAGAAAATTATATGTGACCTCAGGAGTTTAAATAATACACATAAAAATAAGAGATATAAAACAATGTCCTCTTAAACTAATTGTTTAGCCCAAAAATGATGTATTTTGTGTTAGACCAGAACATTTCGTGTAAGTACAGTGTAGGGTTAAGATGGATTGCAAAGATTATTCTTAGATCAATTAGTTTTTACATGTTAGCTCATGTAAATTCTTAGTTCCTCAACCAGAGACTGGGTAAAGAAAATGTGACACATTTACACAATTGAATATTACTCAGCTGCTAAAAAATGATCTTGTGAGATTTTTAGACAAATGAGTAGAAGTTGAAAAGTGAGGCTTCCAGTTGTGGGACTGGGTCACATTCCATTGAGCTGTTGGCCATAGGAGTCCCATGGAGATCCCTAAACAACCCAGGCTGATGCTAGGAAAGAGGGTTGCTCTCTACAAAGTGACAACAGGATCTCATTGCTGAGTATAACATCCACACTTTTTTTTTCATTGAACATAGAGAGGTCGAGTTTGTGCCTGCATGGAGCCTTCACCCCTCAATCTCTGCTTCAGGAAAGTACTTTGAAGACTGTAAAAAAGAAACCTCGGCACCAGCCCTGCCACAAAACCCTCAACCTACAATGCCTGCCAGATGTGCTAGGGCTGTGGTGGCACAGAACGTTTCCAAGAGAACAATCAAAGTCTGGTTTAACTTGAAGCTCACCCCGTGAGAGGATCCCATTCCCTACACTGCCTGGATGGCCAGAAAACAGAGACTAGAGAGCCAGAGACCTAGGGCAAAACCAAACATAACTGGCAAAAAATAATAAAATAAAATAAAGTCAATGAAATGATTCCTAATGGTATTCTGCTCTGCTCATTGATTGATGCCATGTCCAATCATCACCAAAGAGGTTTCCCCTGGCAGTAGATGGG
Source organism: Peromyscus leucopus (assembly GCF_004664715.2). Lineage (NCBI taxonomy): Eukaryota > Metazoa > Chordata > Mammalia > Rodentia > Cricetidae > Peromyscus > Peromyscus leucopus. Next base: position 29,290,467 of record NC_051073.1, read on the forward strand.
AGCCAATACATGAGAGATTCTAAATTGGATATACCCATTTTGTCCCTCCCCTGAGATCTCAGGAATCATGCAGAAGAGCAGGAGGAAAGATTGTAGATTCAGAGAGGATAGAGAATAACAGGGAAATATGGCTCATTGAATCTATAAGCACGATGTATATGAGTTTATAGAGAGGCCTGCATGTGACTGCACCAGGTCCTCTGTGTATATGCTGTGGCTGTTAACATAATGGTTTTGTGGGACTCCCACTGTCAGATTATTGATATTAGGGCTTTTGACTTGGCTTTTGTATCTGGTTTTGCTGTGTTTGATTGTTATATCTTGGAGACCTGATCTTTGCTGAAGGGAAATGGAAGACAGGTGGGTCTGAGGAAGCAGGGAGGTGGGGGGAAGCTGGGAAGAGTTGAGATTGGAGAAACTGAGGTTAGAATGCAGTGTATGAGAGAAGAATCTATTTTTAATAAGAAAGGGAACTCTTAATTAAAGAAAATATTAGTATATTTTAGAGGGAAATATAAAATATTTGCAGTCTAATGACAACTATTTTGAGCACAGTGAAGTGGTGACAAAGGAGAAAACGGTCGTCCTAAGTAGGAAGCCATGAAGAAGAGAAGGATTCGGAGACATTCATTGTGTTTCAGAGAAACGATCAATACAATGTAAAGTTATAATTTAAAATTGTATCTATTGTAAGAGAAGGGAATTTGTATTTATTCATGCATATTTTATGGTTTTTATATCTATCCAATGAAGGTAATATTGCAGGAGTAGATTAGAATTATTTATTTATTCATTATGGAATGCATTCTAGTTTATATGTCTACATGGAAACCCAGCTAGAAGAAAGAATATATAGGTATCTAGATATTAAGATCATGATGTCAATCAACTCAAGGTTTTTAATATATAATTAGTACAGTGGAGAAAATCCAGAGGAATAACTGATACAAATGAAAGTATATGGAGTACATAGACAGGAAGAGAAGAGGAAAGATCTAAAACACCAGTATTTAAACAGTTAAGTAACAATGTAAACCATAGAGAAGAGATAAATAAAATGTACAAAGAGAGATTTTTTTAATTATTTAAAGGTTAAAATATTTATGGCTATCACAAGAGCAAAATAAAAATAAATTAAAATTATTATTCAATGATGAGACTAACAAATATATGAATATTTATAAGAACAACAATAAAACAACACACTTTGGATTCACAAGTAAAGACAACACTTTTTTTTTTTGGTTGAGCTGAATCATATGAAAACCATAATTCATTGTTAAAAATATTTGGATTAATCAGGACATTATAATTCACATATGCCATGTTTTATTCTTATCAAATGCTAATTTTATAGGTTTGCCAAAAGGATGATGTCATTGTGTTTCAATGGGTTATATTATATACAATTTATATGTGTAGGCTAGGAAAATGCAAGGTGCAGAGCAATGTAAACCATAAGTGGGCAGCTGTTTCAACCCTGAGCAGAAGAAAGTGCCTCAAGCCCAGAACATGGAAGGTGTTTATCAAAACGTAAACACTGATATGACTTTGAAATATATGAATTGGTATTAAAGGTACAAAAGATTGGAAAACTATGTTTTTAAATATATATATATATACATATATATATATATATATATACATTTTATGTCAGTAAGTTATGGGAAATATTTTTTTAGAGAGAAACATGGGAGTATGAGCTTCCATACACAGGTTCTTGGAGCAAACTGATTCTTCTTACTTCCAGGACAGCTCACTTCTAGCTCTGTGACCATGCTCAAGTTAAACTTACATTATTTTTTCCAGTTTTCTTTTGGACAAAGTGAATAATCTAATTGTGTTTGTATATGTTCTTTTTCATGAATGTTTAAAATTACAACAAAAGGCTTAAAGGCTAAGCATATTATCAGAAAAAATGACACATATTCATTGACTTTGCTAGTAAAACAGTTATGATATTAAAATTTCAAATATATTTGTATATGAAATTAAAATTTGAAGATATGTTGTTACTTAATATAATATCTAATCAAAAATTAATTATGAATCAACGTTTTACAAGATGTGTTTGAAAACACTAAGAAAATAGCTTAAAAATCATGTATTGAAGAGATAATGAAGAAAAAGACCAGAGTAAAAGTAATGGTGCAAAAAAAATATCGTATTTTTTCACAGTTTATAGTTCATACAAAGTATAAAATTAGTATCAAAATTATATATGCAAGAAAGAAACTTTCTCATTCCATGTTTTAAAATATAGGATTACCAATGTCTATTGGAATTTCAGTTTCCAGAGTAAATTGTAGATGAATCTGACCTGCCTGCTATTTAAAATCTTAACATTCAAATAACATAATATTTTATAAACTCTATTGTTTTCAAAATATTATACTTGGAACCATTAGCAACAATTCTATGTCTGTCTGTGTAATGGCAGTTAATCACATTAGTACTCTTGGGACATCCTTCATCCTATATAATTTAAATTCATTTTTTTCTAATGCTTTAATATTGTTTTGTTATAGAATATGTTTGTTAAAAATTATTGAAATTGATGAAATTTTATCACTAACTTTAACTATTTGAAAACTCTATAAAAGTTTATTTTTAGGATTTTAACATAGTAAAGACTATAGTGAAATATAGTTGTTCAATATTTGTTCTTCAGTTTACAAAAATAATTGTGTATGTATACATATGCAGATAGAGAGATAGATATAGCTAGATAGATGATAGATATAGATACATGCATAGATAGATAGATAAATAGATAGATAGATGATAGATATACAGACTATTGTCATCTTAGTTCCATGTAAAAGGATTTTTTTTCTGCTTTTTGTTTATCACTACAGTGGTCAAAGAGTACAACTAAAGTATTCAATAAGAAATAAAAAGCTAAATTTAAGGCATTAAAACATACATACTCTTCAATAATAATAATAATAATAATAATAATAATAATAAACAATAATAATAAATTTTATTTACTCTTCTCTGATACAATGCATTGTGACTACAGTTTCTCTTCTCTTCACTCCTTCCTCTTCCTTTCACTTTCCTTTTCTCCAATATACTCTTCTATTTCCCTTCAGAAAAAGGCAGGCTTCCCAGAGGTATCAACTGAACACAGCATAACAAGATATAAAACTAGGCACATACCCCATATCAAGACTGGGTGAGGCAACTCAGTAGGAGGAAGAGGTCCCTAGAACAGGCAGAAAAGTCAGAGACATCCCTACTTCCATTGTTAGGAGACTCAATTAATTTTTGAAAATGAAAATGATCTGCTAATTAAGCCAAATGTAAAAATCCACCTTGATCTAAAGGATGTAGTTCAGAAGTAGAACACTTGCTTAGGATACCTAATATATACAAGACACGAGATTAGATTTCCCAACCCACCCAAATAAACGGTTTGTTGTACCATGTATAATACATTTACAAGACAATAATTCAATTTATTAGATTTAAGTCTATTCAGAGATTATTCAGATTTCCGAGGAGTCACTGGGTTGAGGTTCTGAGAGATCACTGTTTAATGTTGTGAAAGTGAAGCCTGGGTTGCATTAGACACCCCAAGATGTTGAAGTTTCTAGAGCCATGACATACCATTCAAGAACTGCACACAGGGAGAGCATCCAGCCCAAGAGAAACGTGTAACTTCCAGGCAGTAAACCTGAAAGGATAGAGTCATATGTCTTTAGGCATCAGACAGGGAGCTACATTTTTTTGTGTGTGTGTGAGCTTCAGATTTGCTTTATTCCAGTATTTCCTTGCTATGTCTTACTGTCCCCTTTGTAATGATTATGTATTTCTTGTGCCATTGCTCACTAGAAGTGCATAATTTCATTTTTGATAGCATTGAAAGTTATTATTGTGGGATTTTTGTTTACAATGTAAAGATATGTCTTTGCCTAAGGTGCCTTCTGATTGGTTTAATAAAGAGCTAAATGGTCAATAGCTAGGCACAAGAGATAAGGTGGAACTTCCAGACAGAAAGATAGAGAAACTGGGAGGAGGTATCTAGGTGTGCAATTTTGCCAGCAGTCTCAGAGCAAGGCATATGTACTGTAGTAAGAAGAGGCAAAAAAGCCACACAGCAGAACATAGATTGAAAAAAAAAATCTCTAGGTTAATTAAGTCATAAGAGCTAGTTTGGAAAAAGTTTTAGCTAAGGCTATGCTTTCATAATTAATAATAAATCTAAATCTACTGGTCATTGTTTATGGGCTGGGGTTTGAAAGACAGTATGATGAGAAAGTGCTACTACAGGTTATTTATGATGCTGCCATGAGTTTCAAAGGAGACTTTGGACTTTTAAACAGTGTTGAAGCTATTAACAGATAATGATTTTTGCTTGTTTGTTTTTAGTTAATTAAATATATTTGGCTTTATGATATGATGATGAGACTATGTGGGCAACGAGTGGATGGTGGTATTTTGACTAAGAGGTCCCCAATTATGTTGGACTTTTGAGTAACTGATTTACACCTCGTGGCACTGTTTTAGTATGTTTTGGAGGTGTGGTATGGATGGAATAAATACAGTACTGGAGGTGGGCTTCAAGAGTCTAATGATTCACTCCATTTTTAATTTGCTCTCTGGTTCTTCATTGCAGCTCAAGATGTCAGTTCTCATCTGATGCTTCCATGCCTGCTATAAGCCTGAATAAGTTACACTACCACAGACTCATCCTTTGAGGTGGTAAGTCAAATACAGCCATTCTAAGTTGCCTTCATTATAGTGCTTTCACAGAATTAGAGCACTAACAAATATACCAATATGATCAGGAAGAAAATGAGTTTGATAAGGCATGTTAGGAATTCTTTCAAAAAAATGTAAAACAAGATGTAAATATTTCCAGAGTAATAATTAGCAAATGTAAAAATTCAAATTCAGATTGTTCTTGGATAATTTAGACATCCACATGCAGAAATGAAAGAGAGACAGAGAAACAGACAAAGAGACAAAGAGAGAGAGAGACAGAGAAAGGAAAAAGAAATATAAACAAAACCCCACCAGAATCCCTCCAACATAAACATTGCATCTATACAATTTACTGTTAATGTTCAAATGCACAAAATCATTGAATATGACTATAAAATTTAAATCTATAAAAGTGTGATGGTTATATACATATAGAGAATACTTTCAGACCTAGAGCTAGGCAGGGATCCACATGCATAATTAGCTAAAGTGAACGTTTGTAACCTTGTATTGTAAAAATTTTAAAGAATTTACTATGTAGAATAGAATTAAAACAATCAAAGTTGGTAAACAGACTGGAGAAAAATCACTTGCAAAGGAAAAATGTTTTGAATATATGAAAAGAGAATCTTGGGACACAGAATTAAAATGAAAAAAATCTGAGGAAAATTAAAATCTTAGAAAAACTGCAAAGAAACATGTTTAGACAGACAACACCCACTGGAAATAAACATAGAGGGGTGTATATCATTATTAAGTACAGGAAAAATGAATGACTATGAATTTCTACCTAAACAAGCAGCATAGGAAACACAAACACAAACAGCAAGAGAACTCTAATGAGGAAAGTTTGGAAAAAATAGTGTCCTGAATATCTCTAGCATTGCTATGAAACAGACAAAATTATTCCTAGGCATCTCATTTTAGAAAAATAATATTTGAGGTATTATCTAATCCATAAAAGTACATTTTTAGTAGTATTATTTAAAATAATCTCAAATATAAAACAATTCCAATGCCCTTCAACACTATCTATGAATAAAAGGATAAATTCATACCATGAAAAACTACCCAGCAATAAATAAAAAAAGAACAACATGTTTATGAACATGAGAAGGTCTGAAGAGTTTATGCAGAATGTAGAAAAAAAAAGCCCCATAGGTTCCACCTTTTATGATGCCATGTATGACATGGATTTAAATTGGAAAATATAAATAAATTGAAAATTAGCATTTGCTAGAGTGTAATAAGAAGTAAGGACTGAATAAATGTGTAACTTGTAAAGGGCAATGTGAAGGATCAAGCAATGGTGGGATCATGGAAATCTGGCTCCATCAATATTAATAACCTCAGTTGAGCTTAGCATGATACTACCTATGGGCAAAGCAAGAAAGCACAAATGCCACTCCTCTATGATTTCTGAAGCTTATGTGCTATTGTATCATTATACTGAAACCAAAGTTTAGCTTAAAGGACACAACTAAATTTTCATTTTAACATGCCTTTTCTGGATGAAATGTCATCTGGAGAGGACAGTAAATGCAGAAATATTTTAAAGATGAAACTAATATTAGCTGAGCATCCATTACCTACCTAACCTTGTTGTATATAACCTTGTGTGGAGACCATAGAATGTCATGTGATGAAGTAAAGTTCTTATGACTTTGCCTATAACTAATAATAATAGATCAATATTTAAAACAAATTAAAAATGGCATTCCTTAATGTGTTATGTTGTTGCTGTTCTGGCTCTACTGGCCCAGGTACCCTTGGGGATATGGAGTGAGAAGACACAGAATCAACAGCACAGATTCTGGGAGTTGCAAGCAAGCTCGTTTATTAAACAAAGGGCTGAAGTTTATATATGTGACTTTTTGGTGGACTACTGATCCTAGTTGCTGTGGCATTTCTTGGTTGGCTCTAGGCTGCATGTCATCATCTTTTGGAGCTTATGTGTCAGGTTTCCTCTAGCCAAAGTGCTCTCTGTGCATAATGCATGGCCCAGTGCTTTCGGCCTTACCCACCTCATATCACCCTTTTTGTTTTATTTTGTAGCTGCTAGTGGGAATTAGCGTTTTTTGCTCTAATCTTGTCCCCAACTTAGGGATCACCCAATATGATGACTGTGCCTGTGTTAGGTTGGCCTGCCTAACAGGCTCTTACCCATCTCTGGCTACCAGCCCTCAAAGGATGGTTCCCCTACAAAGTGCCTAGGGTGCAAAAGCATTAGACAGAGGCATCACGAATTTCTGTGAACCAGGCTCTCGTTACTTCTGTAAGGGGCAATGATCAGAGCATTCCAGAGCCATTAGCAGTTGAAGGGTCATTTTGTTGTGGAAACATGCTGCCAGGAAACATGCTGTAGGAAACACTTAACAGAATTATTAAGAGTATCATTCCTCATTTTTGAAGGGTCAAGGATTGGTTTTATGTGATCCCAAATTTGAGCAAAGAATGTTGAAGACACCTCCAATGGGTTCACATACATGGAGTTCAGGCTTCAGATTTCATTAGAGAGTTGTACTGTAAGGTTTAAGAACTCTTTGCTCCATGGTCCCAATATGATTTCCTTTAACCAAATCTTGGCTTGTGTTATATTTGAGACCAGATAAGGGGTTAAACAAAAGGAAGGAAATAAGGGATCACAGTTTCTTCCTACCAGCTATCTTAACATCTGGATTTCTTCATTCAATAAATCTAGTTGTTTCTGTAAATTAAGTATAGCTGCTTGGAAATGGGAATTAATCAACTGTTGAGTGCTTAATGCTCGGGCTGATTCTTCTATGGACATATTAAGTGTAGAGGCAGTGGCTTTCATTTGAACCAGGGAGGCTGTGGCCACTGAACCACCTGCCACAGCAAGCAGAATAGTGACCATTATGGCTACCATTATCTGCAAGTATTTTGTTTGTTTGCTTGTTCTATCAATTCTACCTTATGGAAATAAATGTGTTACATTGGTCAAAGGTACCCTAAGGAGGGTGGGAATGTGCACCACCACTGCCAGTAAGGCCTCCTCAGGATTCCAGCAGGGTCCCAGGTTACATATATCTTGAGTGCAATTTAGCATTGGCATGGAGGAATAGGCTAAGATAAAAAAAAAGGGGGGGGTCTTTATACATACAGGGGTGGCAGAAATTGCAAAATGGTTTTGCATGACCACATTGATATCATGTGTAACTTTGTCAGGAGTAGACATGGTATCATAATATAAAAAGATACAATTTCCATTGAAATAAGTACCTCCTATTATAAACAGAAACGGCCTTACATCCATGCAGGCACATAGAGGCCAGGCCCCCAAAATAGTTCTGGCCATTTTTATTCATCTAATGAGGTAATCATCAGTAGTTTTTAGAGTGCTACAGTTTTCATAGATAGTGAAACACATCCATCTCCCTTGTTGGGCCAGGATCCACCCATTTCTCCTCTGCCTCATTGACTTGGGCTAAGGAGTCAGTAAACAATTCCCGGGGCTGCTGTATCAGATTATGAATGTATGCAGTCAGATCCCAGAGAGTGCAGGATTTCAAGGCTTTAAAATGCAAGGTCAGAGACCTGATGAAAATAGGCATGCAGGCCAATTTTGGTATGGGTCACAGGATCAACATATTGGCCCATTCCAGTCAGTATGTCTAGAGAAATGGCAATATTATATTGAAATTTGTGCATGCCTGTCCTTCACCTTATTCTTCATAGGCTGCCAACCAATTAAGAAAAATGGCTGGGTCTAGTACTGCTTTCATTAAATGAGGCTAATCGTAATAGGTTTGTAAATTCATTTGCCCATTGTTGTAGCACTTGCTCAAAATATGGCTAGTGAGGACTTGATTCATTAGTGGCTTTATGAATCAAAGACAGATCCATAAGAGCAATGAGCACCCAGGGCTGGTTGGCCACATTAGGTCCTACATTGACTGGAAAGGCAAAAAAAAAAAAAAATAGTAGAGTAATATTTAATTATTGAGGCTTACATAAGGGGATCAGTTACCAGGATGGGTCAGACTTTAATTATTGATGGTGGTTTTGTCTTAAGGGACTCACAGTGAGGCTCTTCAGGGCATGACGATGAGGGGAGTTCTGTCCAAGGGTAGAGAGTTCCCTCTATAGGAGGTTAGGCAGGAGGGGGGGATCATATAGGAGGTTTCTTTGGTGGGTCATCCTCATCTCCCAAATATGGCTCTACATATAGAGGTGGGAAATCAAGTGAGAGGGAGTTCAATTTTTGTGTCTTACAGTGGTCATTAAAACCTCTAAGAACATCGTCATTTGGTACCTGATTAATACAGGCTATAATGACCAATAGCATGGGTATAAATGCTGCACAAGGGGATTTCCCTTCTTGAACTTCCCTTTTTTACTGGCCGAAAACATAATACACATCCATAAAGAAGGGTCCCAGATATTCTCAGGGCATATCCAGGGTGCTATGGCAGAGGCATCAGCCCAAGGTGCAAGCGCTTTATGCAAATATCTCTGGTCTGTAAAAGAGTTTTAAATGCCATTATCTGAGAGTCGTTTGCAGAAGCAGCAAAGTTATCCATTGTTAAAGGGAGGGTAAAAAATGAACTTTTCTGGGAGTTCGGTGCTTGCGGTGGCCATCTGCCACCCTCCCCCTGATCACAGCCACAGCCATGGAATGCTCAGAGACCAAGAGGGAAGGAGAGCAATCAGGTCTCAGGTGACCCTATCTCCTCTCTGGGGAAATGGGGCGGGGATGAGGGTTGGTGGGAAGGCGGGATAGCGAATATCTGTTGCCTTTGTAACTTCCTTGGGGTAGGTGGATAAGCTAGAGCGAGTACAATCTGAATGTCTGGCCACTGCTGCCCAAGGTAAAGGCTGGGCTGGGGGGCGGGGGGCCTCTGCTCTTGCCCAAGACTCTGTAGCTGAGAAGCAAGTTGTGCTTGGGAATGGGCTCCCATCCATGTTCTGGCATGCAGGCAGTAGCCAGCCAGTTGTGGCCAGGCCACCAAGGCAGATACCTTGGCAGGCAGCAGCGCTGTGGCAGCAGTTCCCTGCACTCAGCGGCACCTGGGACAGGACAGCATGGAAGATGCCGATGGGTGGGCCGCAAGGGTAGCAGCAGCTTCTCTCCATGCTCAGCAGCACACAGGACAGACCTACACAGGGAGACACTTCTGGGCAGGCCACCAGGAAGGCAGGGGAGATGGGGAATGACGGACCAATTGAACAATGGAACTAAAAAGAACGGTGTATCTAGAGAGGAACATTCCCACTCCTCTCAGGGGGAAGGAAGCAGGGGATTCCTGAAGGGGATAGCCAGAAGTTTGACCGTGAATTTCAGAGACTGGCCACCACCCTTTGGTGTTTAACTGGTGGTTATGTCATTGAATTGAAGAATAGAGTAATAGACTAATGACCTTTAACCACACCACATAGGGGTCTGTCAGGGTCCTTCCAGTGGACAGAGATCCCTTCAGTCTCTCCTGAAAGGCAGCCCCAGGCAAGAGACTTCAGTTGGTTCAGAGCCGCAGACAGAGTCTTGTGAGGTCCTGGCTGGAAATGAAAGGAAACACTTGTTTTGCTAACAAGTGTTAAGTGTTTTGTGGGGGGCTTCCACAGTTTTTTTTAGGCCATGGGTGCTTGCCCCACACAGTATCTCCAGAGAGAAAATATCGTGTGGGGATGGGGTGTTAAGGTTGATTCCATTTCCTGGGTGACCAGACCTTATGTGGAAATGCTGGGATCAATCAAAAATGAATAGTATTGCCCTAAAGAGGAGCAAGGGGAAAGGAATGGAGAGAGAGAGAGAGAGAGAGAGAGAAGAGAGAGAGAGAGAGAGAGAGACAGAGAGACACACAGAGAGAGAGAGAGAGAGAGACACAGAGAGAGAAATACTCACCAACACATTGCGGGGAAAACAGAGATCATATGAAGGACTCAAATCACCAATGTCAGCTGGAGGGGGTGAGTTAGATCGTTGGAAGTAGGTCCGGGTCTGGGCAGCAAGCTGACCAGCAATAAAGACAGATGATGACGCAAAAGAGGAAGTTAAAAAGCACCCGAAGTGCTATTCACTGGTAGGGATCTATCCACATTGGGGGCCAGATTTATTGCTGTTCTGGCTCTACTGGCCTGGATACCCCTGGGAACAGGGGGTGAGAAGACACAGAATCAATGGCACAGATTCTGGGAGTTGTAAGCAAGCTTGTTTATTAAACAAATGGTTGAAGTCTATATATGTGGCTTGGTTGGCTCCAGGCTGCATATCATCTTTTGGTTTGGAGCTTATGTGTCAGGTTTCCTCTGGCCAGAGTGCTCTATGCACATGTCACAGCTCTTTGTTGGTTTAAGGCCTGACCCAGTGCTTTCCCTGTTACCTTACCCACCTCATAATATGGTATAAAAATCTTTACTTAGGGAAGTTTGGAAAAGAATAAATTAAATAAATTTGAAGCCTATTACCTTCTTCAGTATAGGTATAAAATACAACATTTCTTTACAGGAAATAGACTAGAGAATGTTTAACATAAATTCTATAATTGCCCTCAAAATTAAATGTCTGAAATGTGCATTTAAAATATGTGCATATTGTGCTAAAAAAGGCTAATATCATGTAATATCATGTGATGTAAATACTATGTATGTTAAATGACTATAGATGGTATATTGTAGTCCTGTAATATGCATTTTACCCGGAATAATTATATTAGTCTAATAGAAAATCTAATATTGTGACATTAAAATGAGTGCTTCTTCTATTATGACTTAAGTAAATAATCCAGCATTTACTTAAGAGGATATCATTGATAGTACATCTTTTTAACCTGATATTTTTTCAATTCAAAATTTTTTATATAAAAAATACCATAATCTTACTGTGGTCATGATCATAAAATGATACCTTTTTTAAACAATATGTTATATATTGCATTTAAAATGATTTTCTGAAGTGAGTGTGGTCTCCAACTTTTCTGCCAGTGAAAAGTGTTTAAGTCCTTCTTCTCTGAGGTCGTACATTCTGTAAAAAATTTCTGTCTTTCAATTCCCTAATATTTAGTGCGTGTTATTTTGATGGACTAACATTTGGATTCTAAGCAAACCAAGATAAACTAAACACATTTGAAGTGTTTTACCCACAACTTCAACTGTATTGTCTCTTCCTTTTTCATCTGTTTCCCTTCTGAATTTAAAAACAAACAAAACAGAATTTATTGCTGCTTTTAGAATTGTGTACCTACAAATATATTTGTTTAAGTCTTATCTCTAATTATTCTTATGAATAAACTCATATATATATATATGATTTTGATTTTTTTATATATGATTTAAAGACCATAACTTGGTTTATCTTTCAGTCAATTGAGGACAATTTCAAGTAGACTATAACTATAATAGGATTTGTACCCATGTAAAGACATGCACAGAAAGAAAATAAAGACACAAACATGTTTATGTCCAAAAATTAAGGAATGCTGGATTGCAGAAAATAATCATTGATAAGTAAGTGGTCTTTAGTAATGTCTTCAGAGCCTAGGCTGACAGACACCTTGATTTAGGGCATTTGTCCTCTGGGGGTGTAAGGGAAAATTTTCTTATCATTTCAAAACATTTCATGTATGTGTTGTGTTTTGTCACAGTTTCTTAAGAATGTGATGCAACTTGTTTTGTCCTCTAAGTTAACAGTACATTTAAACTTATCACCTTTCCCCAACCATAATACACATGTTTTCAGCATTCCTCTGTAAAATAAAAACTGAGAAACCAATCAGAGAAAGTTAAATTATGCTTAGCAGTAAATAGAAATACTAGAAATAAAGGCAATACTTCATTGTGCAGTTCATTTCCAAATATCAAAGACTCAATATCAGCTGTTGTCAAGGGAGCAAGATAAAGTAAATAATAAAGTGTACAGTAACACATACTGTTAAAAGTCACTGACAGTGTTCAAATCTTTGAACTAACCCAGAGATATTTCAGTTTGCAATATGAAAATGTTATTGTACCAAATTGGCTTAGCCTAGAATGGCCTCAGGCAAGGCTAAATTCTGGTCCTATGGAAGGCTGGAAAGCCAAGGAAATTGAACTTTGATTCCCTTAGTCTCTCAGTAACTTCTCAGGATTAATTGCAATCTGTACTCTGAAAGCAAGTGGATCTGTCCTTTCAGAACTGCAAAGGAATGCAGACAATGCTTCAACATGCCACCAGTGAAAACACACAATCCTTAATTTGTGTAAAGAAAACCTGAATACACTTTCCACTTAGAGATTTCCATAAATCCCTCCCAAATTTGTGGAGACTTGAAGGTCACCAGAAATAAACCCTTCTCAATGGTATCTCCTGCTTTGTGTAAAATCTTTACCTAATAAATCTCATGTCTTCCCCTAGCCTTGTACCTGGCTGTTTTTCTAGGTCTTTAGACATCTTTCCAATAATCCTGTTAAATCTTTTATAAAACTGTGCACATGCAAGCTAAACAATAAAAATACAAGGTCCATGTTTTCCTTATCTCAGCTGGTGTTCTCTCAGGTGACTTAGAAAGACCAGCCTTATCATACTTTCAAATGACTATGTAAAATTAAAAGTGCCAAATGAGTTCTGACTTCAGAGTGTCCAACTCCAGCTGCCAGAGAACTTGAAGATGAGAATTTATGTTCCCAGCTGGTTTAAGGTGAATTCTCTAGTCAGGAGAAAATCACATTTGCATGAAGAATTCAGAACTGGAAAAAAAGTTATATCAGAGAAAATAAGTATGACAATATGAAAGACAGAGAGCATTATGATTTTGATGACATCATTGATATTATGCCATTTATTTAATATTTGTGTTTCCCATATGTGTCCAAAAAGCAAAAATAAAAAGTTTCGTAATCATCAGAGAAATGCAAATCAAAACAACTCTGAGATACCACCTTATACCTGTTAGAATGGCTACGATCAAAAACACCAATGACAACCAATGTTGGAGAGGATGTGGAGCAAAGGGAACACTCCTCCACTGTTGGTGGGAATGTAAACTTGTACAACCACTGTGGAAATCAGTATGGCGGTTTCTCAGAAAATTAGGAACCGAACTACCTCAAGACCCAGCCATCCCACTCTTGGGCATATACCCAAGGAATGCTGATTCATACCATAAAGATACATGCTCAGCTATGTTCATAGCAGCACTATTTGTAATAGCCAGAACCTGGAAACAACCTAGAAGCCCATCAACGGAAGAATGGATGAAAAAAATGTGGTACATATACACAATGGAGTACTACTCAGCAGAGAAAAACAATGAAAGCATGTAATTTGCAGGCAAATGGATGGAACTAGAAAAAATCATCCTGAATGAGGTAACCCAAACCAAGAAAGACAGTCATGGTATGTACTCACTCATAAGTGGATTCTAGATATAAAATAAAGAACAATCAGACCACAACCCATAGAACCATAGAGGGTATATATATATAGCATGGAGGTCCCTAGGACGACTGTGGCTTATAATAAATTTCAGTTTTACTCAGTTATTGAAAAAAATAGCCAAATGAATGGAAACACATGAACTATGAACCAAAGGTTGAGGGGCCCCCAGCTGGATCAGGCCCTCTGAATAGGTGAGACAATTGATTGGCTTGATCAGTTTGGGAGGCAACTAGGCAGTGGGACCAAGTCCTGTGCTCATTGCATGAGTTGGCTGTTTGAAACCTGGAGCTTATGCAGGGACACTTGGCTCGGTCTGGGAGGAAGGGACTGGATCTGCCTGGGCTGAGTCTACCAGGTTGATCTCAGTCCTCCTCGGGGGAAGCTTTGCCCTGGAGGAGGAAGGAATGGGGGGTGAGCTGGGGGTAAGGGGAGGGGGTGGGAGGGGGGAGAATAGGGGAACCCATGGCTGATATGTAGAACTGAATGGTATTGTAAAATAAAATATATAAAAAAAAAGTCTCATAGTGCATTCACATACCCACCCAGGAATACTTTCCTTAATATAGTTTCTAGGTTTCCTTCTTTAAACTTCTAAAAGTTCTATTTTGTTAAATATTCAATAGTTTATGTTTTTGTCTCATCAAATGTGCCTCTTTTAGAGTTACTATATTCTGCATGAGTACCAATATCCTAACAACCACTAAACTAATCTAGTTTGTATCTATATCATAATAATATAATTGACATATTCCCAAAATAATAATTTTTTGAGTATCCCCTTCATTGGCTATTGTGAAATTATTGTATAGTCTTCATACATATTAAGAGAAACAAACATTGAGAGTCTCATCATACAAGAAAAATGGTATCTTAAACAAATCTACTTATTTGTAAATACAAGATTATTTGTTGTTAGAATATCAAAGGATAAAGAGACTAAAGAAATGTTATGAGGAAGACAACAGCACTCCAGAGAGATGCTGGCCACCAGCCGCAATCAGAGAAAGATGGTTAACATACCCTGGTCCTTTCTGTAATAAACTTGGGCCCTCTCTCCTGTATCCTATTTTCTACTTTTTGTTTTAGAGCTCTAGAGAAAATGAAAGAAATACCAACACATAACTTTATTAGATTTTTTTTCCTGCTTGGAAATGAAGCATAGAATAAAGCTTTTCAAAACAATCTAACAGTAAAGTTCTTGCCAAAATACAAATCAGGATATGTGCATGGTCTATAATTAAATATGTTTGTCTAAAGTGGATGGTGAGCAGAAAATGGAAAGAAGAGTAAAAAACACATGCTACTTAGTCAAGAGTTTCAAAATGTTAAGGACTAGCCTACTTTTCCACCCTCTGCTTTGACACATGGGTGCCATGACTGTGAATTTCAGTCTTTTTCTTTCAGCAATCTTTTGTTAATGTTTTGCATATATACATGTTTGTGGTGTGTGTTTATGTATGGATGCATGTTTCCATGTGTGTAGGTAAGTTTGTACAGATTCACATACGTGCTCATGTGTGTGGATATCTGAGACAGGGCTTTATCCTGACTAATTCATTCTTCACCTTACATATTGGGGCAGAGTCTCGCAATGAGTACGGAGATGGGAATTGCAACTAGTCTGGCAAGACAGCATATTTTAGGGATACCTTGTCACTTTCTCCTATATATTAAGTTACAGAAAAATCGCCACACCTACCTGGCTTTTATGTGGCTTCTAGAGATGTGAAATCTAGTCCTTATGCTTGCAAAGCAAGAACTTACAGGGTGAACAATCTCTCCAGCCCATCTGTAATTTTGTTAGCTACAGTAATGTGGCATTGTTTGCTTATCTATCCATATGCCAATCATTAAAATATTTTATTCATGCTCCATATTCTCCATTACAAGGCATTTTTGCTCCGGTCAATTTCATAGGTTCTAAGGTAATTCCACTGCCCTTGGTTTTAATATTTACTCCTAAATGTTCACCTATTTCAGTCATCTATCCCTCTCTCTCCTCATCCAGCCTTATATGAAGGTACATGCCTTGCTTATTGCATCTTATTATGCCAAATTGCATTGATATCACAGAGAGGACTGCTTGTTTCGGAAGGGAAATGGAGGAGCAGTGGATCTGGGGGAAAGAGGAGGTGGGGGGAATTGGGAGGAGGGGAGGCTGTGGTTGGGATGTATCGAATGAGAGAAAAATAAAAAATAAAATGAAATATTTTATTATCTGAGTAAAGTTATTGATAAAGATGATCTGAATAAATTCACGCCATACACAAATATATATGACTCAAAGTGTATTCGTTCAAAGATGTTTCTACAACAAAATAAAATACTGGTTGATAAAAAAGGACCCTTGATGTTGTTGAAATTCTTTCTGATTCTCTAGCATTGAAAATATTTCTTATTAATTTTTACTCTGCAGTCTACCTGTATTATCCAAAGTATGAGGCCTAAAATAGAAAAAAAGGAACCAACTTGTTTTGTCTTATGATTTTTACTCTCATTCTGGCTGGCACCTTCTCAGTGTTTTTTATTCTCTTCTAAGTATTTGAGAATGCTGTATAAGACTCTCACTTTCTGGTTAATTATTATCTCAATAAAAATGCTTACTGTCTTTTGAAATAGTATGATATGTTAAGCTTGTGCAGACCCTGATAAAGACTGGTCTACCATAAATATGTCTTTCAGTAATTATATTAACTTGATTGATTTAGGAAAGCAAAACAAATGAACATAGATGAAGACTTCTATGTACTGCCATGGTAACTTGCAAGGTCTAACTGGTACATAGTATGCTTTGACTAAATTCATATATATAATATATATATATATATATATATATATATATATATATATATATATATTAAAAGTTTTATGAATTTAAATGAAAAATTACTCATATTTTAGGAACTATATGACCATATCAACCAGTCTAAACCTTAAAGATATGACTCAATATAATTCCAGTAGAGAAAGAAATGAAAATTCTCATAGTTTTCTAGTACTTTATGTAAGGGAGTGTACGATTTTCTGAAATAGTGTACTCTCTATAGATAGACAAAACAATGCTATTTGCGTAGTAAAATATCCTAAAAGTACTCTATGTTAATATAACAAATGAATTTTCTCTGTAATTGCTTTTTGCAAACCAGTAGAAAAACATTATAAAATTTGTTGAATCTGACAATATATTGCTTCTATGGCTAATGTCAACACCCAATGAATGAAGCTGAGACATTATGGTCTCAACAGCTACTCACTTCATGTTTTGTGTGATTCAAGACATGGTAATTGTTTGGCCACAGTACATGCTACTTTGCTGCTTTCATTCTTTTTTATGGTGAGGCTGAAGTGTGTGGGGAATTTCCATTAAACGTGCATAAGCACTAATCTAAATGAAGGTGAAAACAATCTCCAATGAGAGTCACTGCATGCTGACAAAAATTATGAAGGCCATGAGTAAAGGAGTACTGCTCTTATAACACGAGGATTAAAAGGTTTTCCCAAGGTGAGAAATTCTCATAAAAAAACCACAGAGGTCACAAAAAGTTTGACTTCTCATCTACTTATTATTGAATACAAAACATTTGCTGCAAGGAATTTAGAAACACAAAGTTAGCATGGGAAATAATCTATGTATTGTTTGAATATACAAAAGAAGAGAGTTTATATGTAAGACTGAAATTTAGTGAATGTAATCCAGAGTTGTCCATCTTTTAAAATGTATTTTATCTTGAGAAATACATTGTTTAATTATTCTAGTGAGAAATTTTGTGCATTAAATATATTTACATAAATTATACGCCTTCCTTTTTCGCCTCCAATACCTCCAGTGTCCTACTCCACTTCCTCTTAAATTCATTACTTCTTCTGTATTTAACTTCGATAATAATTACATTAAGTGTTGTTTTTAGGTATGTGGTTTTATGTCTGACCACTGGATTCAATAACCAATCAGGGGCTTGTTTCCTAGAGAAAACTGAGTCTCAGTCTCTCAGTAGCCATTACTTCTTCATAGTTCGTCATCCATGGGTGAGGCCTTGTGAATAAATAAAACAAAGAACAACAAAAATAAAACACCAAACATCTTTCTGGAATATTGTTCAGTTTCATTTTGTTTTGTTTTGAAGACAGAGTCTGGAACTCCTTTTGTAGATCAGGTTGACCATGAACTTACAGAGATCCACCTGCTTCTGTCTCCTGAGTGCTAGAATGTAGAATAAGATGTAAACGTGTAGTCTGAAGTTTTTCTGTGTCCCACCCAGTCCTGCAGCCACTCAGACCCAAGTAAAAACTTTAAGGCTTATATTATTTACAAACTGTATAGTCTGTGGCAGGCCTCTTTCTAGCTAGCTCTTATATCTTAAATTAACCCATAATTATTAATCCACATATCAGCATATTTTTTGTGGCTTTGCATGCATCCCATTACATGTTGCTCCTTGGGTGGCTGGCTTGCATCTATTCCCTTCTGCCTTTCTTCTTCCTGTCCATCTGCTTGTATTTCTGCCTGTCTCTAAGCTGCCTTGCAATAGGCCAATGCAGTTTATTTATCAACCAATCAGAGCAACACAGTTATTTTTGCTAACTAAAATAAAAATCATAAAATATGAATAAAATGTTATATAATCCAGTAACATAAAAATTTCATTGCCTCATATCAATAATTCTTCCAACTTTATTTTTCTATTCATTGGTTGAACCAATGGCATTCTTCTACTTGGGTTATTCAGTGTTTTCCTTGTCATTTGAAGGCCTTTCACATTTAAATGGGTTAAGAGTACAGAGCTCATCATTGGCTCTTTGGTTCCATCAATCACAGAATGCTAAAGAGACTACTCCTTAACAATTCTTGCTCATACAAACCCTCCTCTTTCTTGCCAATTGGACTCCTGGAGCTCTACCTGGGGCCTGACCATGGATCTCTGCATCCGGTTCCCTCAGTCATTGGATGAGATTTCTAGCATGACAATTAGGGTGTTTGGCCATCCTATCACCAGAGTAGGTCAGTTCGGGCTTTCTCTCACCCATTGCCAGTAGTCTACTGTGGAGGTGTCTTTGTGGATTTCTGTGGAGCTCTCTAGCCCTTTGTTTCTTTCTATTCTCATATGGTATTCATTTATCAATTGATGAAACCAAGATTGGAAAAAGCACAGGGACAAATAGCCAAATGAATGGAAACACTAGAACTATGAACCAATTGCTTAGGAGCCGCCAACAGGATCAGGTCCTCTGGATAAGTGAGACAGTTGATTAGCTTGAACTGTTTGGGAGACATCCAGGCAGTGGGACTGGGACCTGTCCTCAGTGCATGGGCTGGCTATTTGGAAACTTGGGCTTATGCAGGGACATATAGCTCAGCCTGGGAGGAGGGGACTGAACCTGCCTGAACTGAATGTACCAGGTTGAACTCAATCCCCAGGAGAGTCTTTGCCCTGGAGGAGATGGGAATGGGGGGAGCTGGGAGGGCTGGTGAGGGCAGGGGAGGAAAAGAGAATCCATGGCTGATATATAAAATTAAATTAAATTATAAAATAAAATTTAAAAAAGTGAAGGAAAGAAAAAACTGAAATAAGAAACTATTATAAATACCTGCCCCCCAAAGAGAGAGAGAGACTACTCCTTCGGATTATTTCTGACATCTTATAGTGTGCCAAATTCATTCTCCAAGTTACTATGAAAGAGAAATTATTTCAAACAAAATTTAGCTATCACTTTGTTGTGGCCTTGAACCAGAACTTGAAAATTCTAAACTCTAATATTATATTTTAAAAACCGATTATGGGTTTTGACAGATTAAAATATGTGCTAGTCCACAATGGTAAAAAAATTCAAGCTGTTTATTAGCATTTTCAGATTTCCATAAGAAGTAAAAATGTCTAGGAACTTATTATATTTAAGGAGATCTTGTTCTATTTGAACAGCAAAAACAACCATTGGCATCAAATAACACATTTTTTTAAATCTACATCCAAAACTCCCTCTCTACTGGAACAACTTAATTTCTAGCATACAAAAAGAAAAAAAAAAGCCTCAATAAAGTGTTCATCATTTTACTATTTCCAGCTCCTTACTCAAATAATAAAATTCTCTTTTAAATTAAGCTTCAGCCTCTTAGTCCATTTTTTCTTATTCCATGTTTCTATTGAAAATATCATCCACAGATTCTATGAGAAAGAATACCTGAGCTGAAAATGTGAACCTTTATTTACTGAAGGTAATGTACTCTCTCACAAACTATTTCTACTTGACAACCACTACTTGACAACCATGGGAATCAATATATCATTATTATTTACAGTACATTTTTATTGGTAAATTCTGGCACAATATGTATTGCTTATTAAATTAAAAACAGTCACAAATCTTCTGGAGACTAATTTTCTCTGTGTAGTTTTCTTTTGTTACATCATGAATAAAACTATATCTTTGCAGGAATTATTTAAGTACTTCTGTCTAATCACCCTACATCCAATAGAAACAATTTGTGGTATGTCAGGATGACTGTTATTGGTCCTAAAAGGAGAAAATAAAATTATATGATATTTTATGTTTAGATTGCCACTTCCAAGATTGCTTTCATACTTGTAGCCTTCATTCATAGCTAATATCTACTGAATAATAAATAGTTCTGTGTGTTTGATATTCCTTTTTAAGTTAACACTACTGGACAAAGAAGAAAATAGTTTTCCACTGCATTTATTGAATTGTAATATCCTAACATTTTTAAAATTGAGGGTACCTAATTAATGTGTTTGTTTCTGCTGGATCAATTCAAATATTTACAGGAAGGGAGTTTTGAATAGAATTTGGTGGCACAGAAATAGATGTGTCTATGGGGCCACATGAGGCAAAGGAAGAACCTCTACTTTGTGATGAATCCATCATAAACCAGTAATAGTTTCCCCAACACAGTTTACTGGATCAAGATGGATATTAGAAATGAAATCAAATCATACCACACATCTTAGAAAATCAGAATCCCTCTAGATAACATAATCACAATGTTCCTGTGAAAAATATCCTTCTTATTGGGTTTTTATTCAGAGTTAGTTAGATTCCAAAGGAGGACATTCTATAACAAAAATTTACCTTTATATTCTTCAAATACTTTCCTCACTTCTCTCTTATTGGCTTTGTGTGTGTGTGTGTGTGTGTGTGTGTGTGTGTGTGTGTGTGTGTGCAGTTAGTATCTAAGGCAGGTTTAAATATATATTGTCACATAGACTTTTCCTTAGCAGTGGCAATATTCAAACTATCTCTTCAACACTTGCTCACCAATATGAGGAGCAGTGGTGATTTTTTTAATGTGAGAGAAAGCTGAATATTTGTGAGCAGAATAATTTAATAAGTGTTGCAAGACAATGCAAATCAGAGAACATCATCATTATTTGGATTGTTGTGTGATTTTTAATTTCTCAGTTTACTTTGACTCATCTGTGGGATTGTTAACAGAAAACAGAAGCTCTCAAATATACTGCATTACATACCACAATTAAACATGCTCCTTTTAAAGAAAAGAATTTGCTCTTTAAGCCTTTAGAATATTTGATATCTCCTAAGGATTAAAGTTAAAAATAACAGAGTTGCCTCAGTGGTGATATTTCTAAGAACTTATATAAATCATTCAGACTTTATATTTGCAAAGAAGTATACTGATGCTTAAACATACTGGTCTTCTGGAGAAAATATGGAAAATTTTAGTTTCAAAACATTGCAATGTAAAATACAAAGCAAAATTTTGAAAGGTGAGTTCGTGGACTAACTGTCACTAACTAACTACAGTAATTGTTAAACCAATTAGATCTATGTGAATAGTATTTACATATTGGTAATAATTTACATACTGGTAATAATTCACACTTTTCAAAACTATACTTTTTTTTTTGTTTCTCATTTGTTATATATATTCTGATTGTAAACTCCACTTAGCCTTTTTTTTTTTTTTTTTCTCCTATTCTTATCAACCATCCTCTCCTCTCTGGAAGTCACTTTTCAAGATTTCTGTTGCTTTCTTTTATTTTGTGACCTACTAAACATAAACAAGGCCACTTGTGTGACCATCAATATAAAGATATTCTTTAGAAGTTGGTACGCTTCCTGACCTGAACATAACTGAAGGAAAATAATCTTAAACAAGTAGTTTCATATTTTTGTGTTATAAAATTGTTAAAATGAATTTCAATATATGCATCCTATTTTAAATATAAGAATATTTTTTAAAAATTGGTCAAAAATTTCCCTTCCCTCTATATATCTATTTAACACTTCCGCATCTAGAACCGTGCCCTATTTTCAATAGAATGTAAATTCGGAGATGTTTCATTTTGCTCTTGTAGCTGTTTGTGCTGATTTAGTGAAGAATACTCAATGTGCTTAGATAAAATGTTTTCTGACAGAAAAAAATAATATTGTTTGCTCTGAAATGCTTTGTATAGAGGTAAAAATAGCCAATTTCAGTCTTTCTTTGGAGAAAAAATATCATAGCATTTATATAATAACAATGTGAGAACTAGAGGGTGGCTTACTAGGCTGTGTTTCTGGGAGACTTACTAAAGTCAGAGTTTGCAATCACATAGAGCAAGTTAAGCCCTTCATCTTCCCCAGGTAGATAAATTGAGTGCCATGTGCTCTGCCATGCAGGGAATTTGATGTAAACTTTTTAAAGCAAAAGTATTGTTTCCTGTGGCTGGAATGACAGTTTTATAATTTTAACCAATTAACTAGATTTACATCCTCCCCACTTATTTCTTATAACTTGCTGATTATCACTAGAGTTTTATATAATATAATGTTTGTTCATATGTTTGTATTAACTATCCATGCATTGTGCATATATGCATTAATTGTTCTTTTTATAGAATTTTACATTTTATGTTTCTCAAAGCCATCATTTTGTTTTCTAATGCTGAAGTCTTCTCTTTTACTAATGGTGACTGAATTTTGTTTTCACCATGCAATGAGTGTGGAGTGGGAAGCAAGAATAGAAGGCAACCGTTCCTATTCCACATGGATCAAATATCCAAGTCCACTTAGCAAATGCCAGTGGAACCCTGGGCACATTCTTGGATCCTGGCTGGGGAGAGGAAAGAGTGCTGGCTGGCATCTTATGTGGGTAGTTATTCAGTACAGTTACTCTGCTCCTCACTGCAGATCCTTATGTTTCTTGGTTCTGTCTTCTTTACAGTTCCAGTCTCTGTCCCTTCTGCACCTTAAAAATACGCCACTACCTGGCTCATCCTTCCACCTCCATCCTGCCATTTAAGATCTGATTTGACTTCAAGGACTCTAGTTTTTCAGGGTTTCCATTCATAATGTATTTATACAATAACAATTGAAATCTGCTGTGGATATCGCTATATGTAAATAAATCTGATTGGCCAATAGCCAGACAGGAAGTATAGGCGGGACTAACAGAGAGGAAAATTGAGGTAGGAGGAAAGAGAGGGGAGACTGCCTGGAGCCGCTGCCAGACAAGCAAGATGTAAGGTACCAGTAAGCCGAGCCACGTGGCAAAGTATAGATTAATAGAAAAGGGCTAAATATAAGAGTGAGAGTTAGACAATGATAGGCCTGAGCTAATGGCCAAGCAGTTTAAATAATGTAAGAGTCTGTGTCTTTATTTTATAAGTGGGCTCTGGGACTGGTGGGTCTTGGTGGCGGGAGCTGGAGAGAAATTCTACAGCTACAAATGGCGCCCAACGTGTTGGCAAGAGTTTCCACATAAAACCTGAGTAAAAAAAAAAAAATTCTAAAACGGAGCTAAAAACAGTTTCTAGTTGTCTCTTTCAAGTTAGCGGCAGCATGAGTGTTTGAACTACTAGCTACAATGGCGGGTTCCTGGTGTGTGTGCTCGACCTGCATTATGACAGGAATGAGGCCTCTGCAAGTGGCACATTAAGCTGCGTGGTGGATTAAGCCTTTGCTAGTACAAAACAAAAAGAGATTTCTGGGCTACACGCTGCCTTGATAGAAGCATAGACCCACTATTTCTGAGAGTTGATGGCTCCCAAAGCTGGCGGAAAACATACCACAGCCATGTTGGGAAGCTGAAGTGGGCGGAGCCAGCAGCCACAGTGCCAGTGCCGTTTCAGGCTTAAAAGGCTGAAGTTTCAAGCAATAGGCTCAATGTAATATAAAAAATAAGCCACGTAAAGATGGCTACCACACAGAGAATCTGGATTATGTTGTCTTTGATATTCGTAACTAAAGAAAAACATTTGATTACAAAAGCTGTTGAGTTATGCTGAAATGTATATTTTAAAGGTACCTTGACTTCAAAATTTGGATATAAAGATATGTTGCTTTGGAAAAGAGGTTCTGCTTTTGTTTCCACACAAAGCCAGAGGCTGTGGATTTGTTCCAGATTAAGATATATCAGGTTTCACCAGCCAAGATCCCCTGAAAGGTCTCCGATGACACCATGGCCCAGATGATCCAACATCCAGAGCAGTTTCAAGGCAACTGGTTCACACAATACAGCCTCACAGACTACCCCATAGGCCTAAAATTTTCTTTGCATCCCCATAAGATACAGCGCCCCCCCTCCAGCAGGAAGTAGTAAGAGAAGCTACGCCCAAATTCCCAAATATACCAAGCAGGCTTTAGAGGTGGAATTGGCTCACTCCCCCTCTAAACCCAAACATATTGCTTTAAAAAAAAAAAATGTTTAAGAGATTCTTGTGTCCCAAATCAGAAGAGCCCTCTGCTGTGGGACAGATAAAAACCAATATTTTTATTTAAAGCAGGTTGATTATAAATGTGATCTCTTTCTAAAAAAGAAAAGGGGATATGATATAGATATATAAGAGGATATAGAGATGATAAGATAAAAGGGTAGATTAATAAACCTACTTTTAAAGAACAACTTGTTTAAAATGTTTTACATTGGTATAGATTTTAGTTTATTGATACAAACTTAAAGTTAATTTTGTTATCCTGTATATATATTTCTATTCTTGTTTGAGATATTATGTTTATGTAACTCATTTAAAATTGTAATGGATAATTAAAAAATAGCTTAATAATTAGTCATCTATGATAATAATATTTATAGCCATGTTAGATAAGTCTTCTAGGTATACATAGATATATTTCAGATAGATAGGTAATCTTCAAACACTTCAAAGACCTAGAGAATATGGCATTTAAATAACTTAGAATTCTGTTGACACAAGACACGATTGCTCCTGGCTGCACCAATTTGATCCTGAGAGAATGTTGGACTTCTAAGACATTTCCATTTAAAAGTTTGTCTTTTTGGCACAAAATGGCCTACTGGGCAAAGAATTGCCCTTGCCTTGATGGCTGACAGTACAAATGCAATGCTGTCCTTCCTGGACAAGCGGGACACAAGGAAAGCGACCACTGTACTCTGCCAAGACAGGGTAAGATGGTCTCTCAGAATTCCTGCTTCTGAAAATGGTCTGTCAGATACTCTAGGCCTGTAGCCAATTTGAATGCAACAACAATGCTGAGAAACATTAAGTGACTGTCCAGGCTGCCAGCTGTCTTGGTCTACTCATGCAAGATTCCAGAAAGTTGCTTGCATCCATCTACCATTTCTCAGGTAGTATTATATCCTTCTGAGGTCTTTGATGTGGTTGAAAACTAGATAGTTGTAATTTCCTCAGTTCTGATAAAAGATAAGTTAGATATAAAAACCTTAAACTCACAAATATAAGATAGGACATCTTCTTTAATATTGTAACTTTAATTCTTGCTCAATAATTGTTTTGTTATATGTAATTTTACCATGTTAAATTTAAAACATTCCTTTTTAAAAAAGAAGAAAAGGGGAAGTGCTGTGGATATCGCTATATGTAAATAAATCTGATTGGCCAATAGCCAGACAGGAAGTATAGGCGGGACTAACAGAGAGGAAAATTGAGGTAGGAGGAAAGAGAGGGAGACTGCCTGGAGCCGCCGCCAGGACAAGCAAGATGTAAGGTACCAATAAGCCGAGCCACGTGGCAAAATATAGATTAATAGAAAAGGGCTAAATATACGAGTGAGAGCTAGACAATGATAGGCCTGAGCTAATGGCCAAGCAGTTTAAATAATGTAAGAGTCTGTGTCTTTATTTTATAAGTGGGCTCTGGGACTGGTGGGACTTGGTGGCAGGAGCTGGAGAGAAATTCTATAGCTACAGAAATATATATTAGAATATATATTTATATTAGAATATTAGAATATATATTAGAATATATTAGAATATATATTATATATTAGAATATATAAAATTCCCTACTAAGAGGGTAAAATGAAGTAAAGAGTAAATACAGGGAATAAATGAAAAATGTAGAACAAAATGATTATTTTGTATTTATTCTCCACCTATAAAAGGAATATTGTTCAAATGACAAATACAGTTAAAGTGCTTAATTGATTTTATATTCTTTCACCTAAAAATAAAAGTTCATCACCAAAATACTACCACATAACACTTCATCTTTGTACATTGAAGGCTTTATAATTTCTTTGATATTTGATTATTAATAATGCAGATATTTACCTTGATTACCTTGACTAAAGTTTAGTATCATAATTACTTATGGTTATTAAAATAGATTTATGGACATAAATATTTAGCATGCCATATGTCCACATAATAAGAGCTTGAAGGATCCTACGGCATACTGTGGTACATTGAGAATTTTATGAGTTATGATCTTCCATTGAAAAATTGTTTTCCATAGGAAAAACAAAACAATACAAAATTTAAAAAGTACATATGGATATACATTTATATTTTACTTCTTAAAAATTGTGATTCCTAAGCAATTTGATATAATTTAGGGTCAATCTAGTTAGAAGATCATTCAAGGTACAACAAAGAATTAAATATGAGAATGCGAATTAAAAATCAAGATAATGGGAAGAAAATCAAAGATTAATTAGATGACTTAAAAAAAGACATTTACAATAAAACATTTGCCTTCCAAACTACACAAGAGGATGAAAAGCCAACAAATGCACATTAAATTAAAAATTGATTAACATTTTATTATTTACAAATCATTTTGAATATCCTTTTCTAATGTACTTTTGCCTGGGTGACAAACTGCTTAACTTTCTATTTACAGATTAAGAATTGTGCTAGCCGGGCGGTGATGGCGCACGCCTTTAATCCCAGCACTCGGGAGGCAGAGCCAGGCGGATCTCTGTGAGTTCAAGGCCAACCTGGGCTACCAAGTGAGCTCCAGGAAAGGCGCAAAGCTACGCAGAGAAACCCTGTCTCGAAAAACCAAAAAAAAAAAAAAAAAAAAAAAGAATTGTGCCTTAGAAAATTTAAGTGACTTCTTCACAGCTGTGACACAAATAATTCACAAAGGCTGAGAAGTAATCTTCATTGTCTTAGAGTTCTTTCATGATTTAAAGTTGCTTCCTCATTAAAACATAAAAACAAGTAACAACAATGAAAAAAATTTTTCAAAACACCCTTGTGCGTCATTTGAATTTCTTAATGATAAACAAATAATAAGGATTATTATCATACAAATGTAAAAGTTTTTTGCCACCTTGAATGAAATCATTCTATTAGCCTCGATTAATTCTTAAGTATTTTTACTCAATTGATTATAACTATAGCCTTCCTTGCTGTAACTAACTATATCAAGTTATAAAAGAAAGAAAAGCTTAATATTATCTATCCATATCTATAATGGAAAATTAATTGGAAAAGGATTTTTTTCTACTCCTACATCTCTAACAACTACCTGTCTTTTTCTTTTTATAAACTTCTGAGTCAGTGTCTATTACATAGTTATACCTGTCCTGGAATTCACTATGGTTATCAGGTTGGTCTCAAACTCACAGAAATCTAATTATACCTTATCCTAAGTGCTAAGATTAAAGCTATGTGCCGCAATTCCCAGTTCTCTAACACCTACCTTATTTACTGTATAGACTCTGTACCTAAACATAAATATTTATTATCTAATATCCCTTCAACAAACTCTGTATATGGCATAGTTTTTCTAAGTTTTTTTTTTTTTTTCCAGGTTTTGCTTTGTAACGGAGAGTCCCAGGAATCTCGAGGATGAACATATAGAAAACTCCTAGTGAGGCTGAGCTGGACATATTCTGTAACCAGTAAGGCTTTCAGTGGGGTACTTGGAAACTAACTCAGTCACAAAATATTCAAACCACCCTAAGGAGTGAATCTGCAGGAAAGGGCAGGTGCAGGTGGGGGGTTGGCAAGAGAAGAGGGAGGATAAACTCTGGTTGAGATGTAATATATGAAAGAAGAATAAAATAAAAAGATCCTTACTACTTTATATAAGACTGAGATAAAGCATCTTGAAATGTATCAATATCTTTTTTATGCTCAACTGTTTTTATTTTCTAATTAGGATAACCATAAATCAACATATTTATGAAGAATGAGAATCATTTTTCGTCAAATCAAATTAGAAATGACTGTCTCAATGTGTGTATTCAGATTAAGATGAGAATGAAACTGACAGATAAGAATCATTTGCTTGTTATGATTATCAATTTTCTCATGTTCGACCTCACTAGTGCTGTTTATTTTTCAATAAACACCACATAAAACAAGGATTTGACTTAGAGGGTTATTTTATATTTATTTACTTTTTAAATTGCTGAGTCCAGTTAGTGTTAACAATATGACAGTGGGTGTGGGAGCATACGCTGGGACATGGACAATGTCACAGTTGGCCACCTTCTCAAAAAAAAAAAAAAAAAAAGTGATTCTCTCTTCTCCAGCTGATATGAATGGCCAACCCCATTACCAAGACAATTTATAGAAGAAATCATTCAATTGGGTTTACAGTTTTGCAGAATTAGAGACCATGGTGGACGGGTGAATGCATGGTAGATGACAGCTTAGATATCAGCTAATAGGTTGCATCATCTCCGCATCTAGAAAGCAGCAGTGGAGAACACACTGGAAAAATTCAGGGATCTATAAAACGTTAAAAAGTTCAACCCCTGTGGCACCCCTCCCCCAACAATGTCACATTTCCTAAAGACTTCTAACACCTGGGGACTACATATTCAAACAATGAACCCATGGTTGCCATTATCATTCAAACTACCACATTCTACTCTGTTCACATCAAAGGCTTGTGGCCATATTCTGACACCAAATGAAATGATCCAATTTCTAAAGAAAACCAAAAACTAGTCATTCAGTTTCCACAATGTTTAAAAGTCCAACGTTTAAAATATGTTCTGACACTCATAGCAATCTTTTAATGGTAACCCCCTGCAATAATAATACTTCTAACATACATACCCTTGCACAGAATATGCATTACTTTCCCAAAAGGAAGTAATTGAGGCATAGTAAGGCAATACTGCACCAATTATTTAGCTAATTAACACTCTGGCAAGAGATATAAATATTTATGAATGAAGGAAAAAGGTAGAAGACAGTTGTTTGCAACTAGCTGCATTGTCTTGACGTAAAAATGGAGCCAGTGCTTTCCAAAGCTGCAACTTGAGATGCTGCTCTTAATTTCAAGAGTCCTAATCTAACGTATATAGAGCATCTACAAGTGTAGAGTTTCTTTTCTTGTACTTGTTTTTCGTTTCAGCGAACACAAGTTTTATTTGACAATAATTAAATCTGAAATTCTTTTAATTACTTCCCAACTGTTACCACACCTTCTGCACTTACCCATCAGAGAATGCTCCATGCTTTCTGAGTGCTTAAAAAGATTATTGTTTGCTCTTGTTTGAAATCTAATATTTCCCATGACCTAGAAAAGTGATTATTGTTCTATTCCTAGAAAGACTGGGGGGATAATCAAGCTCCCAAACTCAACAATACCTTGTTCAGTCATTTGCAACTCAACAAAGAAGAGTGATTAAACCACTTGAAAAGCTAGAGTTGATTCCCTGGCTTGCCATTCCCCTTTTCAGTATAGTTAGCTTTTGCCAAAGGAGTATATGTATCAGCCATATGGCCAGAGAGTAGCCTTCCTGCATTTGCACTTTTCACAATAGTCCCGACTATAAATAGGCTGTGAAAAATAATGATGTTTTGGTCTATTGCCTTAGAAATCTAACACATTTATCAATTTGATTGCATTTTTTTTCTTTTTCCAGCTTATGTTAAGATATATATTATGCATTGGTTATACACATGCCTTACTTTTTGTACATAGTAGTTTTGTTTCCACATGTCAAAACAATTGTTATACAGGTTTGAGGTCAATATGTTTTTCAAAGAATTATGAAATTTGTCATAGAGTTGGGTACATGGTACTCTGAAAAACATGGTAATTGAACACAAATCTGAGTACAGTTTAATGTCATTCAAGTAAAAATTAGTGAGGTAAATGGAAAATAAATATTTTCAAGTCATCAAAAGTGATACAAAAATCAAAAAAATATAGAACGTAGTGTCTTTAAACCTAGACACCTGTAAAAAGGAGGGTATTTGTAGTCATTTTGGGGCAAAATGAATGGTCTGGCCACAATTCATTTCCTCATTTTCTGAGACTGGATCTTCCAATAAAACACATGTAAATGTGAAGATATATTCTACAGTAAGTATAGCAAAAATGGCAATAGTCACATTCGTGGGACAACAAATTTAATGTCCCCAATGCCTAGTTCTGAAGTCCTTGCTTACTTTGTGTCTAACACTGGCAACATCTACCATGATCTGTGGGACTAATTAAATTGTAATTTGTTTCTAGGACTATTTTGGAATTTCTTTACAGATGGCAGATAACATTTTATCTCTCATCTTTTTCTAATCTTTATTATGAGTATTTAATAGCAAAATAGAAAAATCAGGCTATTTATCCCAGTAAAATGTTACTTTAAGCTATCAGGAGCAATTTGTGATTTCAAAATGGTGATACATTTTATCACATTACAAAAAAAAATAATATGGATCTTCTATTTAAAAAATGAACAAGATAATACTGACATTGACCTGTTCCTGGACCTCATTTTCCACACGTGCAATAATATTAGATTGACATGAAATTTCACTTGCTTGTTTTCCAACTTTATGTGTGGGAAGAACAGTTTTCATTGATGCCACAGAAAGGAACGGAATAAAATCCTTATCTGCTTGTGTGTGCTTCAAAGATGACAAGTCTCAGAGTGTTAAATAGTGGAAATAATTATAGACTGTCCACCCTCACGTTTTGGGATTTTAATGTGACATTCAGCATGTGCAAAAGTAAAAATAAAATAAAAAGAACCCTCCACTGTATCATTGTCTTTTTAATCCTACTAAAAACTACCTTATACTTCTGTAACAACACCACAAGAAAATGTGATGTTGTTTTTAATTTAACATTTTTATTTAATTTAAATATTTTAACAAAAATTGCAATTTTCAATGCCAGCTAAACATTTGCTGAACAGTTTTATACTGTACGTACACTAACAAATCTATATAAAATCATCCCTTTTAAATGGTATGTTTTTCTTAAGAATTTAGCAAGAAATATTCTGCAAGTTCCTTATTTTTCCCATATATTTTTAAAAATGCATAGCAATATGTCATTTGCATATAATGTCAAAAGCCATATTGATTACAGTGACAGATGTTCAGAAGAAAGAAATTTTTATTATTTCTTTTGTATTATAGTCCTACTGGGTGTGAGTGCTTTCTAATTTTGATTCCTATGGAACCATTACATTTTGACACACTGTTTGCCCTGACAGAGTCATTATTTTTAGGAATAATGATAAACTATCATCGCATACTTCCTGAAGGAAACAGTGATACAGTCTGGATGAATTATTTTTTCTTTCCTAGAAAGCCACCTACTTTTGATGAATACAAAAAGATAAGAATGAGAATCCCTTTGGGTGGATTGGGTGTTAGAAACTTAAAAGTTAATTCTTTAATATAGTTCATTATGCTGGCTTTTTGTCAGATTTTTACAAGTGTTGGCATTTTAATTGTACTTTGTCTCAATGGACTCACTAAAATAAAAGCAAATTTTTTATTGTACTAGACTACTTTTAAGCGGTGTAGAAACATTTTAAGCTAAATAAAGTTAAAGGTTAATGTTTATTATCTCTAGAAAATTAAATATTAGTTCTCTGTGTTGTAGAATATTATTTTAAGATGTGTTGCATTTGTTTATGCTGTGGAACATTTGTTTAATGATGAAAAATGTATTGCATTCTTTTATGTTACATTTGTTTAACTATGTGAAGCTGTGTTACTTTGCTTGTCTAAAACACCTGATGGCCTAATAAAGGGCTGAACAGTCAATAGTGAGGCAAGAGAAAGGATAGGCAGGGTTGGCATGCAGAGAGAATAAATAGAAGGAGAAATCTCAGGAGAAGAGGAAAGAACAAGAGAAGAAAAGAGGAGGATTTTGGCGCCAACCACCCAGCTACATAGCAAACCACGGTGTAGGAAGTAAAGAAAGGTACACAGAAATAGAGAAAGATAAAAGCCTCAAGCAAAAGATAGAAGGGATAACTTAAGAAAGCCTAGCTAGAGACAAGCCAAGCTGAGACTGGGCATCTATAATTAAGAATAAGCCTCAGTTTGTGATTTATTTGGACCTGGGTTGTGGGCCTCCCAAAATAGCAAAAACAACCAAAAACATCTCCGAGTTAACAAAAATATATAAGATTATATATTAGTGCATGAAGTAAGTTTAAGCATCATCATCAGAAACAATAATGAAGTAATCAACTGGTTTAATGATAAATTGCAATTAAGGCTCTGATCTTAATGTTTATTTTATTTTATTAAATTCAGTTGAATTATATTTTAAAGATTGCCTATTCTGATTGGAGCAGCTTTTGTTACATCATAGGATTATCCTAATATAAACTAGAACATTTTATAACCATCTAATATGAAAATTCATCGTTATTGCTTCACTAATATATTTGTCTTATAGAGATATATTTTGGTCATATTAATTAATTCAATCACTCTATCAAATGGCAAATTTTGTTTTCCATGCATATTGGACACAAAAAATTGTCAACAGTGCTAATATTCAGTTTATTGAAATATCATAGATTTCCAAGAGTTCACTTTTGCATTTGAAATGTAGTACATGAGGTGTTTGCACGTTTGTTTATTTTCCACATGATCAAGGAGGTACCTATAACCAAAAACACTTTTTTAAAAACCCGAATCACAAATGTATCAAAAAAATTTGGTGTTCTTGTTAGTAAAAAGAAACCACAAAAGACACATTGTGCTACAGGTCAGTTGTGGGTGCCAGATAAGGAAATCTGCATATAGTTCTTCACCAATAGAAGTAAGCAACCCCACCTCCTCAAAACTCCATTCATAATAATGAATCTCTTAACAGATACGATGCTGAATTTTGATTTTGATTTTGAAGACCAATATTGTCCTTGATATAAAAGATAGCCAATTGTGCATCTACAAAAGAGTAGAAAGTCAAGCATTATTGTGCTGACAATAAATATCATAAAGCCATTCACATAACATTTATGAGAAATTTGGACATAATATAAATAGAAAATTATATCTTGTGATTTGCATTGATAACATTCTACAATTCAGTTACTGGCAATGCTTAATTGAGAAATTACTGAAAAATTATTTCTAGAAGAAATAGGTAGTTGTGTGTTAATGTTCAGTGTTACTAAACAAAGGTTATCTCTGCCCTAATTTTCTCCAAAAATATCCAATGAAATAGTACAGGAAAATAAGATGGCTGGTCATAGCATCATTAATTCTCAGCAGTAAAGCAGATGACACAATCTGATGATAACAAGATATTGGTTTAGGTTATGTATTGAAAGACAAAGACAGATTCTCACTTAGTTCAATCTTTACTGGGAATTGTTCACTTGGTGACTCAAGATATTAAATAAAATATCTTTAAAAGAGGCAGAAAGTGTCTTGAACATTGATTTAAAGGTTGCAAAAACAATTTTTGTAAATTTAGTTAATTCACAAATACAGTATCTAAAATAATGACAACAGAGTGTGCATATGCAAAAAGATCTTATTCACATAAGCATACATTATCTTGTTATATATTTAATGTTATAATTCATGAGTATATTTTCTGTTTTTCCATTTCTTGAGATATGGTCTCAAAATAAAATATATCACTTGTTGGCTTAAACTTGCCATCATTTTTTCTCTGTCTCCCATGATTTTGGTCTAAAAGCGTGTATTACCATACCTGTATTTTAACATGACTATGTGTGTGTGAGT
Organism: Peromyscus leucopus; assembly: GCF_004664715.2. NCBI lineage: Eukaryota > Metazoa > Chordata > Mammalia > Rodentia > Cricetidae > Peromyscus > Peromyscus leucopus. The sequence continues at coordinate 29,324,711 of NC_051073.1, forward strand.
ATATGTTTGTGGGAGTGTGTTTGTGTGTGGGGCATGTGTGCATTTGTGTGTGTGTTGTAATATAAAATGTATACCCATTTATTTTAGATTATTTTATTTTCTGTTAAAACAATACAATATTTTTCTGCTAAAAGTTATCAAAAAAGTTCTGAAAATATATTAAGTAGTGGAGTAATCCACATTATATCCTATTAGTTGAAATCAAATCAAATCAGAATATTTGCACTATATAAATTATTCATTTATTTCAAATTAGCAAATATGTGGATATCTTCATTGCTCTTCCCATATTTTTCATAATACCAATAATAATAATTATAATAATAATTTTTGGTATAATTTCTTTTAAAAATCACTATTTTCTATGTTTATTCAAATTTCTTTGTAAAGTACATTAATATTTTAATAAGATTTTATTAATTCATATTTCTATACTATGTTTTGATCACATTATTTTCCCTCTCTCAACTACTCTTATCCTCTCTAGCTTCCTACCTACCTAATTTGCTGTTCATTCTTTCTCTTCCTCCCTTCCTTCCTTTCTCAGTCTATCTCTCTCAAAAGCAAACAAACAGAAAACAACTCAAAGCTGAAAATATAACAAATGTGTGTGTGTATGTGTGTGTATGTGTGTATGTGTGTGTGTGTGTGTGTGTGTGTATCTCACCTGATATAGCCATTCTAAACTGATATATGCGTTAAAAATGTTAAATATTCTCTATGGACAACAAACACACAAACAAACATGCACAAAATTGTCAATACTCTTATGTTTAAAGATATGTCTTTAAACTACAGGACTATAGAGGGACTCTATTCAGACAGAATTTCTTCATTACTTACCTAAGGTAGAATGCTGGCCTTCTTGCGACATCCCAGTCCTTAGAAATCAAGAACTTTCTTTAATTGTATGAGGTCAACTCAACAGTCTTCTTTAATTGAAACCAGTAGATTATAATAGCATAAGTGTTTCTTTTAAATTTTATGATAGACCATAATAGAATTACATTATTTCCTCCTTCCTTTCTTTCCTCTAAAACCATTTATCTATTTTGTCTTGGATGACCTACTATTGCAATGTAAGGTGTTGATAAGATAGGGACACTCTTTAGGAGAAAACTGATTTTCACTGTATAGCTTATTATTTGTGAGTGGGAATTCTTGTCCACATTCCATTCTAAGTGCAGGGATTTTTTTTTCTGCTTTGAACCTGTGCATGTTCTATGAGTGTTGTCACAGTCTCTCTGAGTTCATATTTATCAGTCCTGTCTTTTTGGAAAAATTCTGCTTTCTTAGAGTCATCCTCAACCTTTGGCTCTTATAATCTTACTGTATCCACATCCATATAGATCTTGGGCCTTGGTGTTAGGGCTTTATAAAGCATTGTATTTATGATGGAGTGCTCCAAAGACTCTCATTCTCTGTGCATTGTGGAGTTGTAGTTCCCAGTGTTATTTATAGTCTTGTGAAAGAAACTTCTCTGATGAACGTTGACTGATCCACTGTTCTATATGTACAGAAATATGTCATTAAAGGCGCTTTGATTGCTGTGCTCTTATAACAGAATAACAGAAGTAGGTCTTCCCTTAGCATCCATGACCTCCTGATAGTCTCAGATTCTTGTGCACACTGCCAGTGTAAGATCTAGGTTCCATCTCATGAAGTAGGCCTTAGATCTAGTTAAATTATTTTGATTACTCCCATAAGATTTGTGTTACTATTGCACCATTATTTCTTGCAGGCAGTTCTCTGTTGTTATAGAATTTGAAGGCAGGTTATCTCTATGCTTACTTTATGCATCTGATAGCATGGAAGGTATATTCTAGTGCCATGAACATCCGTCAGTAGGAGCAAAGCTTTCAGTTTATCACTAGCCTGCTTTTCCTGTGTCCAATGACCCAATGACTTAAGAAAGTTTTGTCTTCACTAATACCACCAGGTTAGGAAGAATATCCAATGGCCTTGGCAATAGACAATGATGTTTAGGTGGTTCATTATGACTTTTTTATACACAGACTCAACAAGATATAAAACATTCCTGGACAGTTAGTTTTACTACTTTGCATATGTGGTCTGTTTAAGGCATTGCTTCCCCTGTCATATGGTAACTCCATTAAAATCCTTTTTTTTTTTTTGGACACATAAGCACACATATGATTTTATTCTTGCAAATTTCCATATGACTTTTCAAAAAGCTTCCAGTGTTACTTGTTCTTCTGCATATTCCTTTCCTTATCCTGTGATCCCTCTGCCCTCTCTATTGAATCTTTATATTGTAGTTTCTCCTTAACACTGTATTCTAGTTCACCAGACAGTGGTTGCATACACATTTTATCCCAGCACTGGGGAGCCAAAGGCAGGCACATCTCTGTGAATGAGACATCAGCCTGGTCTACAGAGTGATTTGCAGGACAGCCAGGGCTACACAAAGAAACTCTATCTTGGAAAACCAAACCAAACCAATGAAAACAAACAAGCAAACCCCCACTATATTTCATGATTCTTGTTAGATCTTCCAATCCTTTCTGATCTCTTATTAGCTATGTAATTTGCATGGTTATTTTGATCAGAGAAAATCAATATATTAATGTTAATTAATAACGTAATTTCAGGCACTTGTACCATAAAGTTGTAAAAATTACTCATTCCAGCTGGGAGGTGGTGGCATACACCTTTAATCCCAGCACTCGGTAGGCATTGCCAGGTGGATCTCTGTGAGTTCAAGACCAGCCTGGGCTACGAAGTGAGTTCCAAGAAAGTCGCAGAGCTACACAGAGAATCCCTGTCTCAAAAAACAAAAAAAAAACAAACAAACAAAAAAATTACTCATTCCAGTTCAGTTTTCCTGACATTGGTCAAGATTATTTATATATATGCTTTTGAAAATCAGATAAACAGTAATAATGGTTGCCTTTATCTTTAACTTGTACAACTTTTTATTTGAACATTTTATCAGTTTAATTAGTTCTTTGAAAATTTATTAAATGCATTTCGATCTTATTCTCCTTTTCCCAGATTCCTCACAGATCCATCCTCCCTTCACTGCTCACATTCCTTTGTATTCTGTTTTGATTCTAAACATATTAATTTACTTTATGCTGCTCATACAGTCATGAATGTATGGCCTTCATTGGATCATGGTCTATCCATCAAGGGTCTTACCCTTAAAAAATTATTTGCTAGTAGAAGAGTAACATTCTTAAGGGTAATATTAATATAATAATTAAAATATTATATTATCTTTAAATTTTACATTTTTATGAGCTGTATTTTAATATAAATTACTTAATTTTTATGGCACTGAATTTTGTTGTTTTTTTGTAAATACTTTTATGATTAGTTATTTGTCACATATAGACGAAATTCTTTACTCATTATGTCTCTAGTATTGAATTATGAATTGTAATTCAACATTCATTATCTCTATCATCTCTACATTGGTAGAAATAACGGAAAATTGTTTCAAGCTACTTTTCTTTGAAACTGTTGCTAGGTCAATTAATGTCCCTACTGAATTCCAAAGGAAACATTTCAGGTCAACCTTGATGATTCTTTTTCTCTCTTGCTAATTTGTTCATCAGTCAGCACATGCCATTTCTCTTCTGAGCTCCTACCACTGCCACTACTAACAGTTCCCCGTATGTCACCATCATCTTCCACCTGGATGGCTGCGATGTCTTTGTGACTGATCTGCTTGCTTCCACCTTTGCCCCCAGTCTATTTTCCACCACTGCCAGAGTGATTCTATTAAAATGTCAAGTCAGAGAAGATCAACCATATAATTTTTTTCTCTGTACAATCAAACCACTAAAATGGTCTAGTAGATGTTACATGATCTATAAACTCCTGGACCCTGTCTTACTTTGTGAAAACTCATCTTACTTTATTAAAGCATGTTGGCCTCTGTTATTTAATCAAACTCTATGTCCTCCACCCCATGTCAATGGAATAACTTCTACATATCTGAACTTTTTTTGAGAATAAGTCACTGAAAATTACTATAAAATATTCAAACTATTATTTTTCATTATGACTATTTTATTATAAATATTATTATGCTCATTGTTTCAGGTTAGATTTATTTGTATAGGCATATTACTTATTGTTAGTACATTAGTAAAAATTATTGATATTCCTTTTACCAGTCCCACAATTATAGCAGAATATCACCAGAAATCATTTCATCTTTTTTTTTGTCGGTCATGTTTGGGCCTATCCTAGGTCTTAGGCTGTGCAGCCTCTGGGTCCTGGACCTTTAGGGAGTGTCATGGGTGGACATCTCATCTTGGTATGAGTCTCAAGTTGGACCTGTCATGGGTTGGCCACTCCCAAAATTGCTGTTACATCTTTATCCCAGAATATCTTGCAGGACAAATTGTAGGTCAAAGGTTATGTGGCTGGGTTGGGGTTCAAATCTGGAAATTTTGCCTGGTTACAAGAGATTGCCAGTTCAGACTCCATATCTCCCTTTTTTAGGAGTCTTAGATAGGTTTATCCTCATAAACTCCAGTTAGGCCAGCACGAATTATTGAAGATGCTTTCTTTTCTCCATTTTATATTTCTGGCTTCATTATCAAAACCCAAGTGTCCATAGGTATGTGGATTTATGTCTGGATCTTTGATACAACTCTATTGATCAACTTGTCTGTTTTTATGCCAATACTATGTGGTTTTTATTTTTATTGCTTCATTGGTACAGCTTGAAATTGGGGATGGTGAAACCTCTACAAGTACTTTCATTGTATAGGATTGCTTTAGATTTAGTTTTATCTATCCTGGGCATTTTTATAATAAATCAATATAACTTTTAAAGAGAAAATGAGAGATATCTGTCTAAAAAAATCTCTGTTGACAAGATTAAAATTATATAAATTATTGCAGCAGAATGGTTCATTTCCTCTATTAACTTGGTTAGAGTAAGCCCTCATTTATTTGGTCAAATACTAGCTATGATAATAGGAGAAATAGTCTTTAGGGAAGAGCATACCAATTAGTTTCAAAACCAATGTTCAGTACGGAATACATATAAAAATAACAATATATATAGACAGAACAGGTGATATTCATGCACATGCAAATATATATATACATATATATATTTATATACATATATATGTAATTAATGAAAAATAATGAAAGCAAGGAAGGATATATGTGAGGGTTTGAATGGATGAAAACAAGAAAGAACTCTTGTAAAACTATTATATTCTCTAAAAATTTAAAAACCGTTCATGCTGATTTCACATAAAGAAAATTGTGTTTATAACATGATTTGGCCTCATACAAATACAGGAAGGCCTTGATTTCCAAGTACTCTGATTTCCCAAGAAGGCCAGCATTCCACCTTAGGCAAGTAATATAGAAATTCTGTCTGAATGGAGTTTTCCCCTGCAGTCCTCCCACATAGTCTTTAGACATAAGTTTATAACATTTGAGTGAGACTCTGTGTGTATGTGTGTGTGTATGAGTGAGTGTGTGTGTGTGTGTGTGTGTGTGTGTGTGTGTGTGTGTGTGTCTGTTGGACATAGAAAGTATTTACAACACCTGTTGCATGAATCAGATTATATTAGATAGACCAGTTGTTACTTTATTTATAACACAAATGTGAGATTAAAAATAAAACATGAGGCTTCAACAATGCTTTAAACAAATTTGTCTCTGAAGTTCTGTTAACCATTGTTCAGTATAGGACTTATTCCCAGGAAGGTTAGCTAACACAAAATGAACTCAAGGGCATTATTTTAGGAGAATTTTGATTCAATTTGCTTTGATTGTACATTTTTTCTTGGTCTCAATCAGTAAGCTTTTGGATTGTTTAATTTTATTAGCATTTTTTATATCTTATATTTATCTTTTTTAGTGTGTTTCATTTTGTGGTTATTTTTTGTTCTGCTTCATTTATTTGTTTCTGAGAGGAAGAGACAGAGAGAGAGAGAGCATAAAGTTATGGGCAAGGAAATGAGGGAGAATCTGGTAGAATGTAATTAGGGAAATATGATTAAAATACATTGTGAGAAAAAATATTTGCAAAAAAGAAAAATATTTGTATGTCAATTTTAAAAAAATTATCTCTGAGCCTGGAAGTTTGCTATTGGTGTAAAATTATAAAGGAGAGGTTTAGAATGTAAATAATTGCTCAATCCAGCAGGTCATAGGCAAATTACATTTATCAAATGGCTAAAAAAGATCCAAATTATTAAAATTGCATTTTGAAGAATTTGTTGGTGTTTAAAAGACCTTGAGAACAAGTGTGAAATATTTGGAAGTTTCCTTTAGTAAAGATATCAAGTTTCAAAATATGCACTGAATTTTACTATGCATTTTGTTTACTTCTCTTAACCAACTAAAAAACAATTTATGGAACATTTCACAAAAATAATAAATTTAATATATTATTAGTATTTCAAAATATGCAGTACACAAAAAATTTATGTCACTATTATCCATAAGTAGAAATAATTCTCCAATTTAGATTTAAATTTTCTTGTAAGGATTTTTATTCATATGCCTTTTGACAAGTTTTGCTCTGAATTATTCTTCTCACTTCACAAGAGGCTGTTTTATAGCCAGTTTGATGGCATGCCTAATAATAGTATTAACTGAAGATTGGTGGCACTCTGACTTTTGGTAGAGTAGCTGTCATTGTGATAGGTAGATGTAAATATTCATTCACTATTCATGATTTAATTATTTTCTACAGTTAATATATTCTCAATTGATAAATCAAAATATTTTCATGTGCTTTCTCTGTTAATGCAGAACGATACATGAATTGGAAACAATAGTGTACTGATGTCCTGTGAAATTTGGGAATCTTTACTATATACCCAGTCAACTACATAAATGTTTAAAACTATAAAGAAGTTATAAATTACTAAAAATAGTAAAAAAGTAATAGCTTTATAAAGTTCAGAAGGCAATAGTTGCAAAATAAACACTGAAGAACACAACTCAAGTGATACTGGGGGGAAACGCCCATTTTCCAGACCTTGTGTTATATTTGATTCAAATGATTGATACAGTATTAACACTTTTTCATAGAATCTCAAATGTTTAGAAGGTTTATACAAACATTGATAAATTTGATGCTGTCATCAGACCTAATTCAGGATTCATATTATTATATTTGCATGTTATTTTAGTATTATATTATATGTTTTGATGTATGTTATTTTTAATTTTATTCATTTTAGGAGTTTACAGATATGCACGGAATCTTTTCACTCATCTTCTCTTCCAATTGCTTCTGAAGAACCCTCTCCAAAATTTATACTATCTTCTTGAATTATTATTGTTGCAAATACGCACATATATATGCATATGCTCACATGCCTTTTCTTTTATCTATTTATCTATACATCTGTGTATCTCTGTATGTGTGTTTGTGTAACAATTTGTTGTAGTTTTATGTTGTGTCTTATAGTACTTCTCTCTTTTTGCCACAGTTTCATAAAATACCTCTGAATGGTGTCTGAAGTTTTATAAGTACTGTTTATGCTTATTTCCTACATCATTTATTCTATCTCTAAACATAATAGATTTGTATATTGAATTGCATCTTAATGTGAATAATTTTAAAACAATGTTCATTTTTCTAATGTAACACATTATTTGAATTTTTCACATGTTAGCAATTTCTAATTATTTACTGATTCTTAAACTCTGTAATAAATCAAGGTTTAAAAGCACACACTGAGGTATTAACTGAACACAGAGTACAAATTGATTATTTGGGTAATATTTCTTAAATATGACTTCCTAGCTGCCTGCTAATAAAACATCCAATACCAAGCTGAAAAGGAAATCAAAAGCACACAATATGTGGGTCTCCCCAGGTTTACTGTATCTAGGCTGTTCTAATTACTTTGACATCAACTTCACACTAGATAGAGTTATCCGGATGAGGAACCTCATTTGAAAAATTGCCTCTATAATATCAACTCTAGGCAAACCTCTTGTGCATTTTCTTGTTTAATGGTCAGTAAAAGAGGTCCTAGATCCCTGAGCATGGAGCCAATGCTCGGAAAGCTGCGACTGAAACTCATAAATAAAATGCAGAGTGAACCAGGCACAGGGTATCAAAACAATAAACAGCATTCTTCCATTGCTTCTGCTTCATATCCTTCCTCCATGTTTTTATTTTGAGTTCCGGCTTGTTATTCCCCCAATGAACAATGACTCAGGATATGTAAGTGAAATGAATTTTTTCCTCTCTAAGTTGCAATTGGTCATAGTGTTTATCACAGCAGTATAAAGCAAACTGAGACACCAGCATTTCAGTAAAATTATTTTGTCCTCACACTGCATGTATCTACTGCATGGCCACAAAAACTCCTTAGACACAGTACATATTAGAGTCTTCTTACTGCTCTGGGGCTTTAGTGACAACTTATTCAGGTACTCCAAAATCCACAAATACAAAGTATAAAACTCACACATTTTTCTACATTTACTCATAATCTTTAGACCTACTATTGGCATACAACTTGGCTCAGGAGAGGACAATGAATGGATTTTAAAGGTGAGACGAGACATTTACAATTACAAAGCCAGAAGAAAGTCATGAAGTAAGATCACTAATGAGCAACCAATCAAAGAACTATAACTAATTTCTTCTATCTAATTTATTCCCAAAGCATATAGGGTATATACATGCAATTATAAAGTAATCACATTGTACTTTCTTAGTACTAGAAATTTGTATATTACAGGATAACATGAGAATGGAAGGAATTGTCTAGTTTGTGTCCTTACCAAATGACTAAGTGAAATTATGATGTTTAATCTAAGCATGTGGGGAAACGAAGGAGGAGAAAAGCCCACAAAGTGACAATCGGAGATTTCTGCACCTTTGTTTGATGTGTTCCTGGGATGCAATAATGTTAAATTGAGTAGGAAAGAAAGAGAACTCTTGGAGTATATTTAAAAGAAAAAAAAATCAATCCACATTATGAGTGAAATTGAAGATACATAAAGATAGAAATTATAGTAGTTGAATTCAGGATGGACATCAATAATTATTAGTAAAGAATAGTAAAATATGGTGGAAAAGACATCCATAATTATTTAATTAAAAGTTGTCAAGTGTAGACTAGATCAATGTTCATTCTCATTTCTTCTTACACATTTTCATTTACAGTTCACTCAAGTCTGTAATAAGAAGATACGGGTTGTTGTTTTTTTGTTTGTTTGTTGTTTGTTTTTGTTTTTTTGTTTTTTCAAGACAGGGCTTCTCTGTGTAGTTTTGTGCCTTTCCTGGAACTCATTCTGTAGACCAGGCTGGCCTCGAACTCAGAGAGATCCACCTGCCTCTGCCTTCCGAGTGCTGGGATTAAAGGCATGCGCCACCACCACCCGGCTAGTTTTACATTTTTTTCTTAATGTGTAGGAAGGAGTCTTTGACTGCATGTACATATGTGCATCATGTGAGTTACTGGGCCCACTAAGTTCAGAGAAGAATGCTGAATCCCCCATAACTGGAGTTATGATGGTCATGAATCACAAACTCACTGCTAGAATTTGAACCAGGATGCTCTGAAAGAGCAACAAGCATTCTAAACAAATTCTTAAATCATGAGCCAACTCTCCTGCCCCAGTAGACATTATTTCAAAATGTCAAACAGATTGACTTCTATATCATAACAAACTTATACATCCTTTGGAAATTAATATTTACATGAAGCTATTTCCCTCCACCTCCTCTCTGTCTCTCTCTGTCTCTGTCTCTGTCTCTGTCTCTCTTTCATCTCACCTCATACTTTGTTGCTGAATATAATCATGCTTTCAGGAAAGATACATATTTTTTTTTAACTACCTGGTAAGGAAAATCATTCATGCAAAGTTTCACCTACTGCAAGATGAACATAGAGTAGATTAAAGAATAAGTGATAACCTATCTATATCATGTTCATAGTCACAGAGAGTGAAGCAATAGAAAATCAAAGAGCCTACTTCCTCATTCTCCCCCTTCATTGTACATAAAAAGGATTTGGATTCATCAACTTATTGGAAAAACGTGAGTGAAATGTAGAGTACTACATTTCGGTATTGGCCTTATTGCTTGTTTTGTGTGTAGGGTGTATGTGTATACGTGTGTCTCTATTGTTTTGTCAAGGGAGTACATGTTCTTATGAAATAAAGATTAATGCATTCATGTTTTACTAATAATACAGAATCTGCATGAATTAAGTAAATCAAACACCACTACAGGAAAAGTGCCTTTTAATATTCATCACTGCCTCTCACAGGCACATAAATCTTGGTACAATTAATAAAAACTGCTAAAACCTAAGTGAATATTTTTTGTCTGTCATTAAAAGAAAAGACATTTAGCTGGGCCGTGGTGGCACACACCTTTAATACCAGCACTCGGAGGAATAGCCAGGTGGATCTCTGTGAGTTCGAAGCCAGCCTTGTCTATAGAGCAAGATCCAGGACAGGCACCAAAACTACTCAGAGAAACCCTGTCTTGAAAAACTAAAAAAAAAAAAAAAAAGACATTTAAAGTACACATATATTTTACAAGGTAAAATACTTAAAGTATTAATTATTTTATATATATAGTATATCTAAATAATTTTGTCATTTCAAAATTTGCCAAATTTAAATTTTATTCTTGTAATATCTTTCACTTTTTTTTTTACCATTTATTAAAATCTGGCACATATTTTACTCATAAAGTATCTTTGGTGTCTGGTATTAGTTTTTTTGTTAAGCAGTATTGCTTCTTTAAGGGAGCATTACCAGCCCCGATGAGAAAAGTTAATTATTACTATAAATGTATGTTTATGCATGGAATTATATGAATTATAACATTTGGGGAGTGAATATTTGAAAATAGGATTCCTGTTGGCTTGTTCAGATATCCTTATATTTTGTTCACCCATCTACTTTCTTCTCTCTTTCTTTCTTTCTACTCACTTTCAGTGCATCTCTGGATACCTAGAAGTAAATATGTAATTTTATCATATGCTGAGTAAATCTTGAAACAGAGTCATGAATGAAGAGCATCTGGGAAGGTTTGGAGGGAGGTGAGGAGAGAAATGTTGCAATTTCATTATATTCTCAAATATGCAATTGTTTTCAGAAAAATAATAAAGTTCTGAATCATTGTAAAGGACACCTTCAAATTAGATTCTACATGAATATCAAACGACTATATTGACTGTGTCATATTATGTTGCCACACATGTGAATAGTACATATGTGAAAATTTACAACATGGACCATGGTGTTGTGCCAAAGAAGTGGAAATGTACATGTGTGACTTTAATCTAGATATAATTGCAATTTGAGCAATGTAAGAGTATCTTTCTTATGTATTGGCTGACTGGAATCAGTTCACTAACTTTTTGTTTGTTTTTTAAGTAAGCTGTTTTAGCAGTAAACACACAAAAATAAGTAGACCAAATAGTAATGCTTTCAAGTACTCAAAGAAATCAGATCATAGTGCTCATATTTTCTGGTACCAAACATTTCATTTAGAAAGCATTTATCTTCATTGAACTCTTCCACACTTAATAATAGCTAACTTTATAAAAATCTTTGGTAGAACTGGACAATTCTAAGAGAAAAAAAAAGAGCATAACGATGCTATTACACAGTTAATGATAGCACAGGAGGAAAAAAAATAGCACCAGAAGCAAACTTCATCAGCAGAATATAGCAGACTACTCATGGGAGTAAAGATGGGGTATCATCTAAGGGTTGAGAGAGATCCTGTGTTGTTCAAAGTATTTTTATGTCTTGGACCTGTGCAGCAAACATTCTTACTCTGTTTTTTTTTCTCTCTGCAAATTTTCTTCAGACCTATAATTTATCAGATTCCAAAGGGCTATGAATTGATTGATTCTTTGCTTCTCTGTATGTGCTCACCTCATTTTTCTGTTGTTATATACATTATCATTAAAATTATGATCTTGTTTATCAAGAATAATCTTCAATTTTGTAAATCAATAGCTGGCTTATCATTGCACTCATTCTTTTTCAGCTGAATTGGAGAAAATTAACAATCTGTACTATTAAATATTTGTTTTTTATTAATGACAGTTTAATATCTTTTCATATGGTATATCCTGTTTTATCAGATTATCAAAAGTCATCTTGATTTTTTTCTTAATTCTATGCATTTATATTCGGTCAAATTCATTCTTTGTGAAATCACCCTCCATTTACATATTTAGAAATATAAAGCGTTGCTGTGTGATGTTCTGTATGACAAATGTATTAATAAATAAAACACTGATTGGCCAATGGCCAACAGGAAGTATAGGCGGGACTAACAAAGAGGAGAATTGAGGGAACAGGAAGGGAAGGGGGAGACTGTCTGTAGCTGCTGCCAGGACAAGGAAAATGTAAGGTACCAAGAAGCCATGAGCCATGTGACAAAGTATAGATTAATAAAAATGGGCTGAATATAAGAGTAAGAGCTAGACAATGATAGGCCTGAGCTAATGGCCAAGCAGTTTAAATAATATAAGCGTCTGTATGTTTATTTTATAAGTGAGCTAAGGGACTGCCAGGGCTTGGCAGGACTCGGCGAGAAAACTCTAGCTACAAAGAGTAATATAATGTTCAAGAGAAATGCTCTAAAGCCATGCTTGTGTAGGTATAAAGGACACTTCCTGCATTGAACAAAGTTTGTGAAACTTGATTGTGGAAGAAATTTTGCCAAGCAATTTACAAATGATAACTTGATATTACCGTGTACATAATAAATGACCATGGTTGAACTTTTATTTTGTTTAAATAAGAAAACAAATAAAACCTTTTACAAAAGAGACTGCTTATACTTCCACACAACATTTTAGTCAACTACTATTCTGAGGTGTAATGAAGTAGACATATTCAACTTTACAAAGTAATCATTTATAATTTACATAGTGTAAAGTCCTTCAATAACTTAATGATACAGTTTGTGGCATGGGTATATGCGTGGCAGTACCCTAAAGCTCTCTGATTGAATTACGATGATGCACTCAACAAAGAGACCATGCCCGGTAACTGAAACCTAGATAACTATTCTGTGCTGGTGAAAACATGGTTGATGGGGGGGGGGGGGGGGGGGGGGGGGGGGGACTTACACTAATAGTATATTAAACCAGAGAAATCCCTAAAAAAAAATCTATAAACATTTGTTTGTATACCCATAGATAACTGTAGTATTTACTAAGAAACTAGGAAATTTCTCTTTGCAACAGAGAGAACCACTGCAGGAAACCACGGACAATAAAAATGCAAAGTTGTGGAACCCAACTGATACATCTACACTCATGGAACATTGAAGAAGAGGGGGTAGTAAGACTGTAGGAGCCAGGTTGGGTGATGGTGGTGCACGCCTTTAATCCCAGCACATGGGAGGCAGAGGCAGGCAGATCTCTGTGAATTCGAGGCCAGCCTGGGCTACCAAGTGAGTTCCAGGAAAGGTGCAAAACTACACTGTCTCAAAAAATCAAAAATAAACAAACAAACAAAAAGATTGTAGGAGCCAGAGGATCAGGAAATTTTCTATAAGATTATGTCTCCTAGTAACTACAAAATCTACACCCATTAAGTGACAAACATGACTGCCCGCCCAATTGAGAGCTGAACAATGACAATACCAATAGATATGCCCAATTGAACACAGAAAACCTCAGAGGCCTCAACCTTACATACGGAACTTTAGGCAGGTGAGCATAGTTGGGAAGAGAAGAGGAGGCCTTCCACAGGGAAGATCATATCAACTGATGGTACAGTGCCAAAGTTTTAGCCCTGCAAACATACATACATACTTAGAACATTATATGGAATGAACAATTTCATATTTATAAATACATATTCTATATACATAAACACATAGGCATGCAATAATCGTTTTTAAAAAGCCATGCATTAGAATAATCATGGAGAGGAAAATTAGGGTAGGGATTGGTGGGAGGAAAAGGAAGGGAGAAATACTGTAATTAAATCATAATCTCAAAAAATTCAATTATAAATTTCTAGCTTCATACATAAATTGACCATTCTTCAGAAAATCTTGAAAGTAAGTAAAGTGTGTATTGATTGCTTTATTTAACTAGAGAAAAGTATTTATAAAAAATCAAGGTCAGGAATTCAGATTATTATCATTTATTAAAATCTTATGCCTCTATTGCTAAATTCAATATAATTATAATATATCGTACATATCATTTAAACATGTATTATATTTGTTCATTTATTAATGGAGGCACATGACATGGTATGCACACAGAGGCCATATTACAACTTTGGGGAGTCAGTTCTTTCCTTATATAATGTTGATTGCAGACAGAATGCAAGCTCTTAGCGTTTCAATGAAATCTTTTCACCCACTGAGTCATCACAGAAGTTCCTAAGTGGTATTTCCAAGAATGACTCAAGGACCAGTAGAGTTGAATGGAAATCACAGAGCATACACATGTACTTAACTCTGCTTAGTAGATCATGTTATTATTTAAAATATGATCAAAATATACAGGACATAGTATACTTTATATATATATGCGTGTTCATATATATTTAAATTAGGACATTACTGAATTTAAGTGTCATCTTCACAGTGCTATTTAAACTGTGAAAGACTACAGAGTAAAAATTCATGTCACATTTATTGTCATCTGCAAGACATCATCTCTGTTCTGCTCTTGTTAATGAAATTCTCTAAAAGAATAAAAATATCAAAAGTATTTTTCTAATGAGGAAAAAGCTTGACCTAATGAGACAATGCATTTCATTTATAAGGAAAATGTTACATTGACTAAACTTAATTAGGAAGATTTCAGATAATAAACAGTTCTCTTTAGAACTGAATCAGATGTCAAAGGTCCATGACTACCCAATGAGCCTTGAAATTTTTTAGGTTTATGAGCTTTTGGTAGTGGTTATTTAAATGCTTAAGCTTGCGCTGACTTCAATTACAGAAAACAAACAAACCAGTGAAAATAGTTCTAATCGTTACTTTATACTGAAGTAAATCACTTACAAAAATGTGGAAAGTCCTGTTTTTGATATGAAATGAAGTAGTGTGTATACAGATAGACACAACTGAAAGAAATAATAAACAACAGGCAAATTGTTTCCTTCTATGTGGAAATTAATTTTAGGAATTTCTCATGATTAAAATAGCTAAACTTTAGCTGCAGGTAAAATGTGTCTGCCCAAAACATCTACATATTACAAAAAATTCCACTTAATTGAGAATTTTATCAAACAAATAATTAACATAGCTAAATTATAGACATAATATTATTCTCTTTGATTGCTTTTTGTTGCTTTAAGAAAATATCATTTTCAAAAACAACATGGGGAGGAAAAGTCTTATTATATCTTGCAGGTAAGAGCCCATCATCCAGGGAACCTAGGAAAAAAGCAAGAATCTGCTACAGTCAGGAAGCAAATTAGATACCCTATGGGAATGCTTCTTATTGACCATATTCCAGGTTGATATTCAGCCATCTTCTTTATACCTCAGAAGACCACCTGCTCATCCCCAGTGAAGCATCTCCTCTAACAAGGACATGTCTACTAATTCTTCCCAACAGTTCCACAACATGGAAGTCAAGCAGTCCAACATATGAGCTGTGGGTGTTAGTTATCATTTAAAATACCATAAGAGGAAATACACAGATTGCAATACATGTTTACTATTGGTTTCAGTAAATGATGTGCTACAGATTTTTACAAAAAGTACCAGCATTGAGTAACTTTTTTTCCCCCAAATAGAATTTTGTTGTACAGCCCTGGCTGGTATTGACATGTTCTTGCCTTTGCCTCCAGAGCAGTGTTATTACGTAAGTGTGCAACTATTTCCCATGAGATATTTTTTAGTAATAATATCACTAACCCAAGGTTAATACTGATTTCAAATCATATGATGCTGATTTCCTAGGGATTTCATGTACAATATTCCCCACAGGATCAAGTGTTTGAACAATTGGTATTCAGATGGCAATTCTAATTTGTGAGGTTGTAGAATCTTTCGGAGATGGGGTCTCTGTAGAAGAAATGGTTCCTTAAGTTAGGGGGAGGCTGTATTATTTCTATTGCTATCCTACTCATTGACATACCTTTGCTCCTTGCTCTACTGAGTCACTCTGAAAAAGTCACTATGGCTTTTGCACATTGCTGGGGTGTATTCCCTTACACCTGGAGCTAATCTGTGCCTTTCTTCTTTAAGCTAATTTTCATCAAGTATTTAGACAGTGATTTAAAACAGTAATAAACAGAATATAGCCAGGTTCATTTTTTTCTCCATTATATTCATAGGACCTCTTATTTGATGTCCACTAAGACCTCAAATATTTAATTATTAGAGTAATATATTATTGAAATTATGAATCTCTTTTAAATATGAAACACACAGTAAGTAAAAATTAAATGGTTCATCTTTTGAAGCTTAGTGTCTTTCCACTATTATATTAATATTAACAGATGATCTATACTGTGCTATAGATGGATAGAAATGATTTACTATATACTATTTCCTAGGCTTATTTTCTCAATAAATAATAACTTAGAACACTTAATGTTTTCAAGAAACAAAGGGAAAGTGAAATTAGGAAGTGTCAGTTACACAGGACTCTTACAAAAAAAAAATCAACCAAACTTGATAGGAAAAATTTAAACAGTTTTTGGAGCTGTTGAGCTTGCCTACTAGAATTAGGGAGAAGTATTCTAAAATAAACATTAAAAAGTACAGGTCTTTGGAGGCATTCTGCAACATATCACATCAACTCTAGGAAGAATATCTGATCTAAATTACATTGAGAAAAGTCACAAATTACATATGCAAAATCTTGTGAAAATAATTAAAGGGCAACTAAAATAAAGGTTCTTGCTAAGACCTTAATCAAGGGAAATTAATTTTCCTTCCATATCACATAAAATGAGTACAAAATTTGTAAATTATTAATAAAAATGTCTCAAATTATATACTTTCTGAACATGTTTTACATTCTGAGTTTGAGGAAATCAAGTTTTACTTGATAGGCTCATGATATCAAAGTAAGGACAGCATGAAACCGTCACATCCCTCCAGCCTGGGCTCTGGTTCAGGAGCAGATTTTATCTATGGCACCATTGCTTAGTAGAAACAAACACTTCAAAGTCAACTCCTTGATATTCCTATAGGAGCTCACTTTGCAGCTTCTGCCATAGTGTGTCATGACTTCTACAAGATGTCTTCCCATCTACAGGATTCTGAAGCACAGAGTCAATCATCTGGAAGATGCATGCACTGGAGAAAACTGGAAGTTGTTGGACTGCTGCTGTTGCTTTTCTTTTTTAATCTACTTTCTCTAGCCTTGTCTATATTATGATTTTAGAAATACATGACTAACTTCATTAATGTATGGGGTCAAGATAAAGAAAGCAAAAAAAAAAAAGATGCCATTTATTAGAAACTATTTATGAGACCACCTCAGCAGTAGGCAGTAAGCTCTCTTAGCATCAGGAAAACACAAATTTTAACACAATCCTTGAGGCAATGTCAAGAGATAATATAATGCTTCCAGGGAATGATTAGTAATAGACACACAAACTGAGCAGTGATCTTGTCCACAGGGAATACCTGAAGTCAATTTGTCATAACAAACTACTTTTTATGGAGAAATGACAGAATTTGTTATAGAATTAAAGGTCAATTTATTCTCTGGGGCTTGTAAATTGTTTATCTTCTTTTAAAGCCACACCCTAGCCTTTGTTTAGAAAAAAATCTGAAATACAATAACTAGAATAATTCATGAAATATCTGGAATTTTAAATGGATATTTTATAGAAATTGTTCAATTCCCCCCACCTCTCTGTCTCTCTTAACACGCGCGCGCGCACACACACACACACACACACACACACACACACGCACACACACATATATATATACTGCTAAAAATGAAGTGAGTATATAGACATTTGATGATGATTTCACATTGATTATTTTTAGAATGTATCCTGTGATGAATGTACTGATTTGCTATGTTAGTATTGTTGTCTATAGGGAAATGTTACTCATTGTAAATAGTATTGATCTATTTCCATATCTATACTGATCTGATATAATCTAACTTCTCAACTAATAAATTTAACCACTCAAAGAAATACAATATTTTGAACATAGAGTTTTCAGCCAAGTAGATTTGTTGCCAGTTTCAATAGCTGACTTAATGTTTGAGTACAACTTTTAAGAAATGAAATAATCCTAAAAACAATAGCTTTTATTCTGTGCAATCCAGGATAAAATTCATTGTGGGGAGGTTCTCCAGAATTAATTACCTAAACAGTTTTCATTTTAAGCATTGTTGGTTTTAGATTGAAATAATAGAAATATTTCTGGATAATAAAAGAAGCTTGTCATGCTGCACCTCTCCAAGACTACACCACCTATACTGTACACACTTAATCAAATTAAATCATCATTCTTTATAGCATTTTTGTCATAAATTTTCACAGAAATGGTGTTGTCAGGGTACCTTAAATAAAACAGGATAATGATCTCATTCATACATATTTATATGTCCACACTAAAGCTTACCAGTTTTACCCTTCACAATCCTAATTCTGTGGAATTCACAAAATGTGAGGTCAAGCATATTAAATTAGCAGAGCAATAATATACATGTGTCATTTATTTGATACAATAAACTGTACATTACATATTCACAACAGAGTCATAGGAAGTTGAGTATAGACTTCCAGGAAAAGTCCACTGCTCCAGTAGAGGCCACACTAGCACCCAGAATCCCAGAGGATCCCTGACTAGACCAGAGGCTACTCTACTGAATCTCCATCCCTAATCTTGAGTAAAACCTACTTATCAACCAGAAGCCACAGCAGTCCAGCCCCTAACTTGAGTAGGGACCCTTTACTCAACCACACACTGCTCCAACAAGAAGACCAGAGAGGAAAAAGCAAAGGAAAAAAATACCCATCCAACAAAGATAAAGTCAGAAATCAGCACCTAGACCTTATAATTACCCCAAATCCAGAAGTCCAAAAGTCAGTTTAAGAACAAAATCAACAACAGTCAGAGCAATATGTCACCACCGGAGCCCAGCTATCCTACCACACAGCAAGCCCTGAATATTCTAACACAGCTGGAGCACAAGAAAATAATCTTCACACCAACTTTATAAACATGATAGTGTTCCTTAGAGTGAAAATGAACAAATACCTTAAAGAAATCCAGGAAAACACCAACAAACAGTTGGGAGAAATAAACTCCTTAAAGAAAGCAAAACAAAAAAACAAACAAACAAAATCCCAAACAGCTGAAGGAAACTGTTTGGGACCTGAAAATGGAAATAAAATAAAAAAAGAAACTACAAACTGAGGAAATTCTGGAAATGGAATAGTCAGCTAAGTGGACAGTAACTACAGACACAACTATTACCAAGAGAATACAAGAGATGGAAGATAGAATTAAGACTGAAATTTTAATAAAAACATGTTAATGTGCATTTGAAAGAAATACATTTATCTCACCATGCAGAGGGACTAGTCCAGTCCAATGAAGGCTCTACAGCCATTGATTCAACTTTCTTGAGTCCCTACTAGTTTGGTTTGATCCTTTCTGCAGGTTTCCCCATTATGATCCTGATGCACTTGCTCACAGAATCCCTCCTCTCTTTCTCTCTCTCCAACTGGACTCCTGGAGCTCTGCCTTGTTTTTCGCTGTGTATCTCTGCTTCCTCCATTAGCATTGGAGAAAAGCTCTGTGATGACAGTTAGGGTATTCACTGATCTGATCACTGGGACAAGCCAGTTCAGTTCAAGCACATTCTCCACTACTTCCAGTAGTCCAAGCTGGGGTCATCCTTGGGGATTCCTGGCAACTTCCCTAGCACAGGGTTTCTCTCTATCCCCATGATATCTCCCTCCTCATGGTATCTCTGTCATTGTTTTTGTGGGGAAGTGGAGGGTGGGTTGGCACGGATGCTGGAGGAGCTGGGAAGAGGGAAGATAGGGATCTTTGGTATGTAAAATGAATGAAAAGTTTTCTTAATAAAAAATAGATTTATTTTCTTTATAAGTAAGATATGTGTTGTGTCTTCTACCTACATAAAATGTGTACATAAAAAATCATATTCCACATAGAATATGGAATTGGTTTTCAATTAATTATATACATTACTGTTTAAGATTTTTAGATAAGAACTCATAAAATCATATTGACAATTACTCTTTAATTGTACAATTTATTGAAACAGAAATTGTACTAAATGCCATAACTCTAAAATTTTGTTGATTCACTAGCACTTCAAAATATAGTAGTTTTTCATGTGAGATTTCATTATTCATCTTGAATATAAAGTGAATAAACAAAGAAATTGAACGATTCAATAAATCAATTCTGAATAAACCTGACACAGGAATATACTGATGATTTATGCATCTTTAAACATTTGTAAAAGACTGGACTTTGGGAATATTACATAAAGGAATTTTTAGTATACTCATCAATCCAAACATTGTATTTACTCAATCTGAACATTCACTACTAGGTGCTTAGGACATACACATGATGTGAACTGTGATTAATGTTTGTAGGTAATATCCTCTCACTTATCACATTCAGCACCATGTTAAAGTTTCCTAAATTGCTCATCTGGGGAAACATTACAAGAGAGTTTTGTTATATTTAACTCATTTTAAGTGTGTTTGTACTCTGGTAGTACATCACAGGTAAAGTGATCTGAAGCAGCAGAGGCAGGTTATTACAGTCTACTGGGTAGTGTGCATTTTATAAAACAAGAGAAATATCATCAACACTACATATTCTATTCACAGGAAGACTTATAAATATCAAATTCTCACTTGGTTTCATCTAATTTTTGAATTGTCTGACATTACATATATTACCCAGAGATCCCAGAGTTTCACAGGTGGAAACACCATCCTGTTTTCCTTTTGTTCATAGAGATGAGGCTAATCGAGATTAATCTAGCACAATTTGGGCACTTAATTCATCTCATTTTGATTATTACTATCCTCATATGAGTGAAGGTAGATTCTGAAGAACTGAGAAAACTCCAAATATAAAATAGAAGGTATTTTTGGATACAAGCGCCAAATTTGAAAGTATTTATTGAAATTGGCATAACATTCCCATATTATTGACAGGAAGACCTTAAATATTTGGAAGACATATTTTCTATTGTTGACAAGTATTCAACAAACTGTATTTGGCAAAATAAAATAGGGAAGAGACAAATAGAAATATATTTTTCATATATATGGCTGTATCTCCAAAATAAGCAAGAGCAAACATAATATGATTACCAGGACAGAAAACATTCAGGACACACATCTAAAATTCCCATAAACTACTGGCCAAAAGAAATGTCACTGAATACTACCAAAAGGGACTTATATTAATCCAGATTAAGGCACATATTTCTGTGGTGAGGATAATCCCATATCTAAAAATTAGACTTCATTGACTCTGGTTCAGTCAAAACATTAGTTCATTACCTTTAAATAAGTCTGCAATGATTAAAGCATTAACTTTCCAGGGCATTTATTACAGTAAAATATTTGTCATGCTTTTTAAGATTTTCCTTAATGAAAGCTGGCTAAAGATATCTATGTTTTATTATAGATTAAACTGCCAAATTAAAAAAAATAAATTCTCGCATGGAATAATGTTTGCATTAGACCTACATGATGCCCTGATGCAATTTAGTTTATTTTATGAGGAATACTCTATGAGAAGAATTAAATGAACCATAACTGATACTGACAAATTTCAAACATAATTTATGAGTGATTATACATGATATTTATGTATACACACACATATATATAATATATATCCCATTGATAGTGCATACATGTCTCACACATACCCTCCTCCTATTCCTCCTCCTGCTCTTCTTCTCCTTCTTCTTCTTCTTCTTCTTCTTCTTCTTCTTCTTCTTCTTCTTCTCCTTCTTCTCCTTCCTCTCCTTCCTCTCCTTCCTCTCCTTCCTCTCCTCCTTCTCCTTCTCCTTCTCCTTCTCCTCCTTCTCCTTCTCCTTCTCCTTCTCCTCCTTCTCCTTCTCCTTCTCCTTCTCCTTCTCCTTCTCCTTCTCCTTCTCCTTCTCCTTCTCCTTCTCCTTCTCCTTCTCCTTCTCCTTCTCCTTCTCCTTCTCCTTCTCCTTCTCCTTCTCCTTCTCTTCTCCTTCTCCTTCTTCTTCTTCTTCTTCTTCTTCTTCTTCTTCTTCTTCTTCATGTGATTTCTGTCTCTAAGTGACATGGAACTCATTATGTAGAACAAGCTGGTATGGAACACACACACAGATCTCCCTGCCTCTACTTCTTATAGTCTATGATGCTGGAATTAAATGCATACATCACCACATCCAGCACAAGGATTATTATTATTCTGTAAATCATCCCAAGTTTATTTTCACTGTATGGTTCTTCGACATAGTCATTAATGGACACAACCAGATTAATGTACAGAAAAAGAGAGGATAAAAATAAGAATGGATAAAAATAAGAATACATCCTTCAAATAAGTGTCAGGGCATGCATTGGTGTGAGTTGTTTATTTCTTAATACTCACTTCCACTTATCCATGACAAAGACCAGTCGAGAAAATAAGAGCTGGACTGCAATTTAAAAGATTGAAATCTAACAAAAACAACAACAAAAATACCAAACACTTGTCAAGGTTGCATCAAAAAGAAGAAAAGAACTAGGAGGAGACAGGTGGGGAAGACAGGAAAGGGTTGGGGGATCAAGTAGTAGGTATGATCTACATTGTATTCATATATCAAGCTACTGAAGAAAAATGTATTTTAAAAATGTTCTATATTGACATTATCATTTATTTTATTTTATATTTAATCTGGATGAATAACTACACAAAATTCTATATTGTTTTTATCAATTTTTAAAACATTCTTTGTGAGTTTTAAAACATTCTTTGTAAAGTTTCCTATGCGTTTTGATCACATCCACCCCTTCTTTTCCAACTCCTCAAAAATCTACTTCCTCCCCTCCCCCACAACTTTGTAGCTTTTTTAATTTAACTCTGAAAGACTATTTGTGCTGTCCAAATTTTCTTGGAAATGTGATCTCCTGGTAGAATGTGGTCAACTTCTCCCATCCGGCAGCTAACAGTTACAATTTGTTACATGCCTAAGGATAGGATTTTTGGGTCCCAACTCTCCTGTCTATGCCAGGAATGTTTGGTGAAACTTGGTGTTACTCGAGTTTTGTGCTTCTTTATACATACATACATACATACATACATACATACATACATACATACATACATATATATATATATATATATATATATATATATATATATATATATATATATATATATCGAGCTGGGCGTTGGTGCTGCACGCCTTTAATCCCAGCACTTGGGAGGCAGAGCCAGGCAGATCTCTGTGAGTTCGAGGCCATCCTGGGCTACAGAGTGAGTTCCAGGAAAGGCGCAAAGCTACACAGAGAAACCCTGTCTATATATATTGAAAAAGCGTGGCCCGTGTAGTTCAGCGACAGTGTTTGTCCTCATCACTGAGACAAAGGAGGGAAAGGTAGTGAGGCTGTATCTACTGAGCCTCTCTGGCATCAACCTCAGCTAGGCGTCTTTCATGTACTTCTTTTCTTTAATTTTATTTTATAATTTAATTTAATTTTATATATCAGCCACGGATTCTCTTGTTCTCCCCCCTCCCGCCCACCCCGACCTTCCTCCCAGCCCACGCCCCCATTCCCATCTCCACCATGGCAAAGACTCCCTTGAGAATTGAGTTCAACTTAGTAGATTCAGTCCAGGCAGGTCCAGTCCCCTCCTCCCAGGCTGAGCCAAGTGTCCCTGTATAAACCCCAGGTTCCAAATAGCCAGCTCATGCACTGAGGACAGATCCCGGTCCTCCCAAACCGTTCAAGCCAATCAACTGTCTCACTTATCCAGAGGGCCTGATCAAGTTAGGGGCTGCTCAACTATTAGTTCATAGTTCATGTGTTCCATTCATTTGGCTATTTGTCCCTGTGCTTTATCCAACCTTGGTCTCAACAATTCTCGCTCATACAAACCCTCCTCTTTCTCGCCAATTGGATGTCTGGAGCTCCACCTGGGGCTTGGCCATGGATCTCTGCATCTGGTTCCCTCAGTCATTGGATGAGGTTTCTAGCAATACAATTAGAGTGTTTGGCCATCCTATCACCAGAGTAGGTCAGTCCCGGCTGTCTCTCGACCATTGCCAGTAGTCTATTGTGGCGGTATCTTTGTGGATTTCTGTGGACCTCTCTAGCACTTTGCTTCTTCCTATTCTCATGTGGTCTTCATTTACCATGGTCTCCTATTCCTTGTTCTCCCTCTCTGTTCTTGATCTAGCTGGGAATCTCCTGCTCCCCTAAGCTCTCTTTCCCTTGACCCTTGC
Organism: Peromyscus leucopus; assembly: GCF_004664715.2. NCBI lineage: Eukaryota > Metazoa > Chordata > Mammalia > Rodentia > Cricetidae > Peromyscus > Peromyscus leucopus. The sequence goes on from NC_051073.1 coordinate 29,349,091, forward strand.
CCTTCATTACCCCCACTCATGTCCATGTTGTTCATGTAGATCACATCCATTTCTCTGTCATTGGGGCAATCCCAGTGTTTTTTTTTTTGGGGGGGGCTTCTTGTTGCAATCACTCTGAGTTCACGTGTGCAGTTGCCCTTTGGTGTCCAGATATTTCTTTGTAATTACACATCACTTCTGTATCTTACACTCTTTCCATCCTCTTGCTGGCAATAATCCCTGTGCCTTTGGAGGGTGTTGTGATATATCCTGTCTTTTTAGTGCTTAACATTCTGTAGTCTCTCATTCTCTCCATTTTGTCATACTGTGTGTCTCTGTATTAATCATCAATGACTGAAAATAGAAACTTCTTGGGTGAGAGTTGAGAGATTAATTAATCCATAGATACAACAATTCCTAATTAGGAATAGGTTTAATATAAATTCCATTTAGTAGTATATTCATAGTAGGTTCTCCTCTCTGTTCTATATGTCTTAACTTATCAACCTTATAATGTTGCCAACAAGTGTTCCATCTGGGGGAGTGGGACTTAAATGCAAGGAGAAAATGGTTGTATGGTGTGATGATGTTTACACACTAATGTACCAGTGACATGTTTTGCCAAGTCAGTCACTATTATAGCTTGAAGGGGTTACAGCTGGATATGATTGATGGTCACCTTTTTCTCTGATGGCATACAGAGTTCCTTAAAGCACTATGAAAGTTAGTAAAGCTCATGTTTCCTGACATATACCAGAATGAGAATAAAATTACACCTTTGAATAATAAATATAAATCGCAATTCTCTAGGACAATTTTTAATTTTCATTGGGATTGAGAATTTTACTAATATATTATTGAAATATATAATTATTCTTTCAATATATAATTATTCAATATATAATTAAATATTGCTTGTATAACTATAGTTTCACAAATATATATATATATATATATATATATACACATATATGTATGTATGTATGTATATAAAACTTTCAGTATATCATTCTCCCTTTATATGCCAAACGTATTTGCTCTCTGTTAGATCAACAGGACTACTTTGCCACACTAGCGGACTGCTTTACCATTCTCGTGTTTGCTGTGAGAGAGGGAAATGTTCTATCTATCTCTGGAGTAGTAGGAAGAAAAAAAAATTTTTTTGAGACAGGGTTTCTCTGTGTTGCTTTGTGCCTTCCCTGGAACTCACTTTGTAGACCAGGCTGGCCTTGAACTCAGAGATCTGCCTGCCTCTGTCTCCCAAGTGCTGGGATTAAAGGCATGCGCCACCACCACCCAGATGAAAAATATTTTTATTGATCCCAGTGGGGGAAAAATGTCTGTTTCTTTTGTAGATATCAAGAAACATGATAGCATTTCGTGTGAAACATTCCTACATGTCTTCTTGGGGCATCAGCCTATCAGTGTATACCTAAATCATTTATACTCACTATGAGACAGGATACGATTTGTCTCTCAGTGCTTACCAGCAAAGCAATAATGAGACATGTTATTAATAGGATTGTTTGGTGTCACAATTTGTGATTTTTTTCTGACTTCCAACTTGTTCTTAGCACAAGGTATGATTATCTGCAGGACCCCACTTTGGTGATCCTATATGTAATCTTCAGGATGACAGTCATGTGATATGAAATCATTTCTTTTGTAGAAAAAAAAAAAGGACCTGACTATCATAACCCATGACCTTCAACAACTGTCACTTTTGCTTCAAAGTCTTGATATAGTCATTGAAAGATAATGCTTGGGGGCTATTTACTTTTTATAGATTTTTTTCCTTCAATGGTATGTGAAACAGAGTGAAGGTCACTGTTACTCCATTAAGAGAGGGATTGGTCAGAGATTTCTAAATCAATTCAATAATTTAATCTAATGTGGGAAAGGCCTAGCAGCCTTCCTTGTTAACACATGGATAAAGCATATTGATTTGCCTACATTTTATTAGCAGAATTATAATTATCTATGGACATAAATCACGGAAAGAAATTATGTAATTGGGAAAAAGAAAGGAGATTATGAGATATATTATAACTTTTGATTTCTTAGGTGTTTATATGAAGAATTACAATCATAAATTTGATTATTAATGTATCTACTTTTATGAGAAAACATGACAGGAATCAGATCATTAGCAATTATTTTAAGGTGATAAAGAATGACTAGTAAAGTTATAAAATTTCAGGGAAGAATGAAATATTTTTCTTAATCTGATACACTATTTCTTATTCTGTTAAAAATACAATTAATGTGCTATGAAATTCATAGCTTTAGTGAACAATTTGATGAATTTTGAGCATGGACCAAATGTTCAAACATAAGATTTTTAGTGATAATTGCTATTCAAAACTTAACAACATTCTGACTTGAGACACGAGAAATTTGAAGAGAATAAGAAAGACCATGATGTGTAAGAAAAGAAGAATGTGTGGATGAATCAATAGTAAGTCACATTTTGCAAAATCTTTCTAGTTCAAGACACAGCTATATGATAGACTGGATGCTTTGAAGGTTCCTGTAGTTAATCTTCTCACAAAAGTCAAACTGGTCTTTGACATTTTTGCTGAGAAAGGAATCAAGAGACCAATTAAATGTTATGAGAACTTTAATTTAAACACCTTAGCTTCCATCATAAGTTCATGATTGCTGACACTGTCTATGCTAATTCAATATGGAATTGTTCTTCTGCAACTTAAAAAAAAGACACATAAGAGTGCCATGAATATAGCTGTCCTAGAATCATAGAAGGGAGGAGCATAAATGATTCATTGTATCAGTGATGGGAAGAGATACACATACTCTTTTGGATGCCCACAATGTAAGAACTTTATTTCATGGCTGAACCAGTTTGATGAATGGGATCCATTTGTTAAGTTGAAATTCAATATTTTCTTCTCACTGGTGTTGCTATAGGAATTCAAAAACTACAGAACCTATAGTGGTTAGGCCTTGAGAATATGATAGCTGTGAATATATAAGCCAAGTAATGCTTGTGAATTTTGGCAAATGAACTCCTTTCCGGCCACAGTGTATTGGCCATGATATAGTGAATGAAATATTGTATTGAGCAGAGGAATGGAATAGGCATTCTGATTTCCCCAGATGTTAACCCAAAGATTAGAATATTATTTTATTGCAAGTTTCAAATTACACTAGTTAGTCCCAATAGGTGTGTGTTGCTATAGGTACTTTTTTCTTCTATATGCAATACATATACAATGAGTAAGTAAATAGCTTGTGAATAAAGACTATGCAGGTAAAAATATTTTGGAACAAGCAGGTAATGAAGTCAATCAATCTAAATACAATCAGGGGAAATTTGTAAATAGCACAGAAAAAGTGACATTCAGGTGATCCAATAAAGTTCATTAAGATGAGAAGCAAGGATAGATCAAGAGAAAATGAAAAGAATTGTCTGTGTACTTTTTTCTGAAAGGAGAAGATAAAGACTGAGCATATAGCTGTAGGTTTCTATAGTTGCTGGGAGAGAAATGAGGGAGTTCCCATGTGATAGATTTTATTTTATTTGGTAAATTCTATGACTGTCCTATACTGAGCATGTGTGTTGGGGTAGTTTGAAGGCTTATGCTATTTTAGAACAAAAATTACATTATGATAGTCTTTAGGGACTGTGCAAAAGCAATTTTATCTGACTGAAATATCTGTACATTAAATAGTTTGGAAGTGACAATTAACACTATGTGAGTTGTTTGTGTTAATGTTTAATTTTTATCAATTAGGAACACAAACCCATAAAAATGGGTTAATGTTCCCACACACACCCCCAAAGTAAAACTCAGGTATCAAAAACATGCCATGGACTAAGAAATAAGACAGTAAGACACACTCCAGACTCTGCCATTCAGAAATTCAGACCTTCAACCAATTACATAATATGATTTTAAATCTTTCCATTTGAAATATTGATGGATATCCCGGATATGTCAAACCAGAAGACTCAGTTAAGCGGTGAATATCAAAGCTAGTGCATGCTTAGCATTCACCAACGGCAGTGCTAAAACAGTAGCTCAGCAGAAGTAAGTCAAACCAGGTGAAGGAAACAGTCATTAGGAACAAAATTACACTGTATTTCTGTTCTCATTCATTTCCAACCAAACAATATTTTCTATCCTAGTTTCTTATTCCCTGCTTGACCTATTTACCCCCTTATTTCCACCTCTTTTATCTACTCCAACAAGCCTCAATATTTTACAATTAAAAATAGCCTAGCCTGTTAATACATACATACATACATACATACATACATACATACATACATATAAGCAAATATACACAGATGGACACAGTTTTATATATATATATAATTATATTTTCTTGCTTCTGGGAAAATCTAGCAAACACCAGCACCTTCACTAAATAAGCATTATATAGAAATTAAGTTTCCATTTAATTTTTAAGTATTTAGAGTGTGTGTGTGTGTGTGTGTGTGTGTGTGTGAGAGAGAGAGAGAGAGAGAGAGAGAGAGAGAGAGAGAGAGAGAGAAGAGAGAGAGAGAGAGAGAGAGAGAGAGAGAGAGAGAGAGGGTGTTTGTGTTCATTCATTTATTTTTCCCAGGTATGAATATAGATGTCAGAGGACAGTTCACAGTAGTTGCTTCTCTCCGTCCACCATAAAGTTCAAATATTTAGGCTTGAGGGCAGGTGCCTTATATCCTTGATGCTCTGGAACTTCTTACTGCCCTAATGGTAACTGAACTTGACCACTGAGTTTATTAGATTAAGAATTGTCTGCATAATTATCCAAGTTCATTTCTAAATAAGGTTGTGAAGGCATTTCCAATGAAAATTTACTAAGCTGAAAGACTATTTTCCAAATATTGATAGCAGAAGCCCATTGGCTTATGGCCTAGCTGGAATAAACAGGGTGACAGGAGAGAACACAGTGGTGAAGATGTGTTTCTTTCTGCTTCCTGTCAAAGAAGACGTAAGCAACTCTGCCTTATGGTTCTGCCCTATCTGAGAGAAGATTTTTCTACAGATAGCCAAATACAAAATTGATTTTCTCTATAATTAGTTTTGAACATGACTAATTTGACTTGAATGCAAGAAAACATTTGAGACATTTCATCATACCATATAATGTAGAATTATTTATGACTATAGAAGGCATATATATAAAAATGACATCTGGTACCAGTTCTTAATACAATAAAGGGAGGAAATATAAAAGAATATTTTAGATAACCATTGTTTAAATAATTAATTACAAATTACCTAAGATGAAACAGTTTGTTCATATAAGAGAATCATCAAATGATTTTTATTTCTAAGTTCATTTCAAAACAAAAAATTTTGTGATATTCAAAGGCCTTTAAAAGCATCAAAATTCTTCCCATTTTATGTAAGATACCCCCATATGCCAAGTGCAATTCTGTTCTATTGTTTAAAGAAAATTATGTTTTCCAAAATCACTTTCTATTCTTGGTTGTTAAATCATGGTAAGAAATTAAAAATATTATTTTGAATTTAATTTCAAATATTACATAATTTATTAGATTGACTATATATTGTTTCATAATAGAGAACATGGATATTAAATTAAATGGTAACTATGTCATAAAAGTGGTACCTAACTTAACTGTAAATAGTGGCTAGATAAATTGGTAAAAGTTGCTTGAAAAATTTTAAGTTAAATTTATAAATATTGTGTGTATTCTATATAGAAACATATGTATGCAAATGACCATAGAGGTCTGAAGAAGAAGTTGGATCTCCTGATCTGGAGTTTCAAGTTTGGGATAACATGAGTGCTGGGAAGCAAATTCTGATCCTCTTCAAGAGCAGCAAGTTCTCATTATTCATGAGACATCTCTCCAAGCCTGACAAATTTAAGTAACAGTTCCTGATAAGTAAGAAAAAGATTGTTTCCAAGTACACAGACATATGTGCAGGTGTGTGTGTGTGTAATTTTGACTTCCTTACTTGAATGCTAGTGAATTATCCTTTCTAGGAATGCTTCTCTTAGGAAGGAATATCAGCTTAATTATCTTCTGCCTTTGATGGCCACATATGTATCATCTCTTTCAATTCTTAGAATGTCAGAATGTCATTCCAATCAATTTTCAGTTCTCTTCAGGTTCTTTCTGTTTTTTTTTTTTGTTTTTGTTTGTTTGTTTGTTTTTTGAGGGAAATGATATGGCTTTATTTTATTTTTGTGTATGCATTTATTTATTTATTTATTTATTTTATAATATAATTTAATTTTACATATCAGCCATAGATTCCCTTGTTCTCCCTCTCCCATTCCCACCCCCCACACACACACCCCAACCCCCTCCTACCTTCTCCCCAGCCCACCCCCCATTCCCATCTCCTCCAGATCAAAGACTCCCCTGAGGATTGAATTCAACCTGGTAAATTCAGTCCAGGCAGGTCCAGTCCCCTCCTCCCAGGCTGAGCCAAGTGTCCCTGTATAGGCCTCAGGTTTCAAACACTCTGGTCTGGTGATAGGATGGCCAAACACCCTAATTGTCATGCTAGAAACCCCACCCAATGACTGAGGAAACCGGATGCAGAGATCCATGGCCAGTTCCCCGGTGGAGCTCCAGGAGTTCAACTGGAGAGAAAGAGGAGGGTTTGTATGAGCGAGAATTGTTGAGATCAAGGTTGGATAAAGCACAGGGACAAATAGCCAAATGAATGGAACACATGAACTATGAACCAATAGCTGAGGAGCCCTCAACTGGATCAGGCCCTTTGGATAAGTGAGACAGTTGATTAGCTTCATCTGTTTGTGAGGCATCCAGGTAGTGGGACCGAGTCCTGTACTCAGTGCATGAGTTGGCTCTTTCTGTTTTGTAAATGAGGAAACTGACATTTGAGGAGAACAAGAGGCCTGCTCAAAATCACAATGGTTATTCCCATGCCTTGATCTCCATCAAAGATAGAGTCCATGACACCTCTGACTCCTACCATCCTTCCTCCCTCTCTTCAGCAGGATTACCTCAGCTTGGCCTAATGAGTGGCTATACATCTCTACTTCCATCAGTCACTGAATGAAGGCTCTCTGATGACGATTGGCGTAGTCACCAATCCTATCACAGGAGATGGCCAGTTCAGGCCATATATTCACTATTGATAGAGTCTTACCTGGGTTGTAGATTCCTGGGAGTTTCCCTTGCATTGGTTTTTTAACTGAACATGAAAATACACCCTCATCCCCACTTTTCAGTGATCTCTTCAGTCCTCTCCCTTTCCACACATCCCTCAACCTAATCCCCACCTGGCCACAGTCCACCCAGGACAGCTCTTCTATTTCTCCTTCCTAGGGAGATCCATGCTTCCCACCTTGGGTCCTGCTTGTTACCTAGCCTCTCTGGGTCTGTGGATTGTACCGTGGTTATCCTTTGCTTCATAATTAATATCTATTTATGAGTGAGTACATACTGTGTACGTTTTTCTGTGTCTGGGTTATCTCACTCCAGATGATTTTTTCTATTTCAATTAATTTTACTTAAAACTTCCTGAAGTCAATATTTTTAACAGCCGCATAATAGCCCTTGTGGAAATGTACCACTTTTTTTTTTTTTAATCTGTTCTTTAGTTGAGGAGCATCTAGATTGTTTACAAGTTCTGCCTATTACAAGTAAAGCTGCTATGAACATAATTGAGCAAGTGTCTTTCTTGATTGATCATGCTTTAGGTATATTCCAAAGAGTGATGTTGCTAGGTCTTAAGGTAGATCAATTTCCAATTTTCTAAGATACTGATATGTTGATTTTTAAAGTGGCTGTACAAGTTTGCATGCCCATTAGTAATGGAGGAGTGTTCCCCTTCCTCTATATCCTCTCCAGCATAAGCTAAGAGGTGTGTTTTTGATCTTAGAGATTCTGATAGGTGTAAGATGGAATGTCAGAGTCATTTTGATTTGCATTTCCCTGATGGCTAAAGATGGTGAACATTTCTTTAAGTATTTCTCTGCCATTTGAGTCTTTTGATGAGAATTCTCTGTTAAGGCCTGTACCATATTTTTTTTAATTGGATTATGAAAATACACAGAAACAACTAACTAGGGCTCATTGGAACTCATAGAGTCTGAACCAACTACCAGAGAGCCTGCATGGGACCAACTTAAGCCCCCTCTCTATATATGTGACAGTTGTGTAGTTTGTTCTTTTTGTGGGACTTCTAACAATGAAAGTAGGGGATATTCCTAAAGGTTTGGCTGGCTCTTGGGAACTGATTCCTTATACTTGATTGCCTTGCCCAGCCTAAATACAAGGAGAGGTTCTTATTCTTAAGGCAACTTGATATGCCCTGCTTTGTTGATATTCATAGGAGGAACATCCCTTTCGGAACAGAAACAGAGGATGAGTGGATTGTGGAAAGGGAGGTAGGGTACAGGGAGATAGGGGAAGAAATGGAAGGAGAGGAGGGAGGAGAAAATGCAGTAGGGATGCATAAATAAATAAATAAATAAATAAATAAATAAATAAATAAAATAAAAGATTTATTCCAGAGAGTATTCACAAAAATACTACTCTAAGGAGGTCATACATGACACAATTTTTAAATTAACTTGCATGTTTAGCTCTTAAATTCTAGGTAAAGGTTCTGAATTTACTTTTTGATTTTCCTAGATTACAGTAGGTAGGTTTGGATAGATTTATCTATGTTGAAAAGGCCTATTGAAACAGAAGGTGTATCAGATATAAACAAGTCTAAATACAACTGAATCAGGGGTAATTTAGTGAAGAGGAATAGTTGTGCCTCACCCTCAGCTGTGTGCAGATATCTAATTTTACTAATTCACAATAGAATAAACCTTTGTAGCACTGTTGAGCTTATTGATACTCAATAAATGTTTTTAATGTTCCAGATCTAGTATGATTTTTGATTTTTGTTTGAGAAAGGATCTCATTTGTCCCAAACTACACTCAAACTCACTATGAAGCTGAGGAAACCTTGAATTTATAATCCTCCTTCTATGCCTACCAAGTACTGAGATTACAAGCATGATCTGGATTTTATGTGGTGTTAAGGAATGAGCCCAACAGTTCAGGAATGCTAGGTAGACACTCTTCCCACTGTTTTACATCCTTAGCCTATGATTAGCAGATTTGCTGTATATTCATTGTAAATTAATGACAGGTTTCATAAAGACAGTTTCTTTCTAGAATATCATTTACTTTTTCCATATTTATCCCCCATTTTTCCCTCCTTCGTCTCTGTTCTCCTAGTTTCTTTCAGTCCTCAAGTTTCTCTTCTGGCTGTTTTTCTGTAATATATGTATAAATAATTCTAGGTAGGTATATAAACATTGAACACAATAAGAGAGGTAATATGGTATTTGCCTTTCTGGACCTGAATATGCTGATATCTGCTTGTGTCTACTTTTCAGTAAACACATTTACATTTCATCACACACACACACACATCATATATATGTACACATGTAGGTACATCCATGTGCATAAATTTGAAACATGATCTTGCTTTTTATCTAGGGTTGGTCTCAGACTCTTCATCTTCCTGCTTCTTTCTTTCTAGTGTATGATGATTACAGGTTTACATCAGCAAATCTATGTGGAAATGCTACAATTTAAAGAATTAAACAATATTTATATATAATATCAAAAATCAAGGACCTAACAATTTTGACATCTTATAATTAACTTTCAGATATTCTTTTATATTCATTTTATATTTATATGTTATCCTAGATAACATAGGGATTATTATGATTATCAGAGTAATATCAACTGAGATTATTTTTCACTTAACATTAACCAATATCTACACTATTTAAGACAGAGAAAGTTTATTTTCACTTATAATCCATGTTTATAGTGGAGTATATTGGTTGCCAACTTTCTTCCAACTTGCTTTTAAGTTGATATAATTGCTAGAAGGGCCCTGATGGCAGTGTTTCCCAAACTACAATGTGGATACAATTGACTTGCTATAGTTCATACGTTGATTTCCCTTTCAAGGCATCTGAGCTATCAATGATATTTAGACTTAGAAAAACAGATATATGAGAATTACAAAAGATTCATAAAAATCATGTGACTTCTAAGGACCCTTAGATGCTTTGCACAGGGAAATCAATTTCATATCAATCACATACCGTAGCTTTATCATATAAAAGATTATATATTACTATACCAAGAGACAGTAACAACAATGCCACAATTCACTCATCAACTTCAGCAATCAAATTTCAATTCAACGATGATGTTTTCTTTTAAAGTAGATATTTCTCTACTTCATACATTATATTAATGAACTGTAATTCAAATATTCCATTTCTAAGTTTGACACACATCCTCCTGCTGTGGGATGTTCTATATGCTGTGAATGTGTTGCTCTGATTGGTTGATAAATAAAAAGTTGATTGGACAGTAGCCAGGCAGGATGATATATGCAGGATAAAGAGACAAAGAGAATTCTGGGAAGAAGGCAGCTGAGTGAGTAGATGCCAGCCCACTGTCCAGGGAGCAGCATGTAATGGCATACAGGTAAAGCCATGGATCATGTGGTGATATATAGATTAACAGAAATGGGCTGAGTTTAAGTGCAAGAGCTAGTCAGTAGTTAGTCTGAGTTAATGGCTAGGCAGTTATAATTAATATAAGCCTCTGTGTGTTTACTTGGGTCTGAGCAGCTATGAACCAGGTGAGACACAGGAAAAATTCAGCTACATCCTCCAGTTTCCTGATGAAGTTTATAGAGAAATATAATGCATTATAACTCTAGTAAATAAATATAGAACAATGAGCGTCTCAAAGGTAGAAGAAAACCAAAAGAAAGTCAAAGTTGAATAGCAGGAATTTGCATATACAAATTAATAATTAAGTTTAAGATTTATTTTCTATATTTGTAATATATGTGCTTATAATTAGTCTCTCTCTCTGATTATTCATATTTAATAATTCAGACAGAACTTAAAATTTCTTAAATTGTGACTTACATGCATGCAAAGTAGAAATATACTAATACTATACTAAAAAGGGTAGTAGTGCTCTCTGAGATTTTATTTTTTGTTTAATCATGTCACAAAACCCATGAAAATCAACTATTTCTGTTTAATATTGTGATTTCTTTGTAATTGTTTTTACTCCCATGACCATGTAAGGTTTTGACTAGTAATGACTGCTAATGATTATAGACCATATCCTTATGAATCATCACAGAGAGAAGACAAAAATAACGCATATGATATAAGAACAAAGAAAATCAAGTGAAAATATATATAGCCACTCTCTCTGTGGCCCAAAGCTAAGACCAATTTTTTTTTTTTTATGCCAAATGCAGTTTATTGAAGGAGGGAGTAGGTCTTAAATACAGGCTAACAGTACAATTGGAGAACCCCTGAGGGCAGAATATCACTACTGATGTTTTACAATCTTGCATCTAAGCTGTTAGCGCCCAATATGCACTATACACAGACAAGGATCTTCCCTTAAGCATTCAGGAGGGTGGAACCTGGCAGGGAATTCACATAGGGAGGATATCAAGGTCAAGGTCAGCAAGCAAGGCAACAGCTACCCAAAATGAGGGCCAAGGCCCTACAGGTGCTTCCTTTTACTAAAAAATGAGCTTCTGAATTAGCTTGCATGTGACGTCAGCAGGTCACCTTACCTGTCATGGAGACGACTGCCCAGGCCACACAGGCGCTCTGTGTTAGGTTGGTGAGCACCCCCCCCAGGTATTATTCATCTCTGAATACTCATTATTATACAGACTCAATCCTGTGTGAGCTGCAGAGTAAACTGTGGCCAAAGGTTTCAAAGTGGCGCTGAGCTTGCAATCTGTGTGTTCAACACAGAAAATAGCAACAGAACTAAGACCAATTCTTATATTTGGTTTCAAGGAAACACTGAAGTTGACCAAAAGTGTCAATAAGTACCTCCTGCCCGGGCGGACTAGGCTGTGTTTTATGGTTGCAAAGAAGGGACCAATCTCTTTATTACTTACTTGAAAGGCAATCTTATAGTGAATCTTGAAGGAATCACAAACCTAAATTTTATACATTAAAAAAAATCAGTCAGTTCTACTTTAAATCATCAGTACTTTTTAATATCAGGAGATATTAAATATTGAGAGCAGAAATGGGTACAAGGAATTAATCATCACCTTTTGTCATCTCCCAATCCTAGTAAGAAAGGCACATAAGCTAAGGATAATTGGACTGCTTTGTTCTTGTTCCTTGACCTTACCAAGTTCCTCATTTAGCTGTCTGCCTTTCTAAAATGTTAGATTGTCATCTTGGGTTTTCAGCCTCAAAATAGTCTAACTCAATCATCTTAGTCTAAGTTATTTTCAAAGCTTTGTTTCAGCTATGATGCACTCCCAACTTGTGAATGCATCTCCAAACATTAGGTTAAAAGAATTTAAGCTGGATGGGCCTGTGGGACTCAATTGTTTTTCTTAATTTTTAAACTAAGGCACAGTCTCATCAATAGAAACTCATGTGGTCCAGCTATGTGACACTTCCTTTTTTATTTTTTTATCATCAAAACTCTAAACTAACATCATTATTGTCAATTAGACAGTAGAGTTTAGGGAGAAATCATCTTTATAATAATCCACAGGTAAAAATGCCCAGTAGAATGAGGTATTTCCATTAGATACACACACTTCATCACAGGCAGGGGGATTTCCTCACACCTTTTCACACCATGCCAGATACCAGAGAAAGATAGCAGCAGAAAACATGTAAAGGTACCTCAGAAGCAAAAGACATTATAGAGTCTGTGGTCTTGGGACCTCGCCTATCTGAAATTTACCCATCAGGGTTTTGTTTCCTGGTGGGCTGATCCCCTGAAGTCAATTGTCATCTGCTACTCCTATGACTTGGCCACTGGCTATCAGGTAAAAAATATGCTCTCTCTCTCTCTCTCTCTTTCTCTCTCTCTCTCTCTCTCTCTCTCTCTCTCTCTCTCTCTCTCTCTCTCTCTCTGTGTGTGTGTGTGTTGTGGCATGTTATCCACAGTCTCAAATGTAGCTCCATATAGAACCTTTAATTTTTACTTCCATATGCTATTCTTCCTTTTTTTTTCTAAATTCTGTTTTAGCCTGTAATACTGACTGTTATATCTTGTGAACTGGTTTAACAATATTTATGGTAATATTAATATTGGGATCTGTAGGGTTAAAAGTCAATTTGGAATGAACATACAGATGTCAGAATATGCATACAGTCCAGTATTAAAAAAAAAAAAAACTAGAAAAAAAATAGGTCTAATTTGAGAAATATTTAAAAAGGTAATGTATAAAAAACTAAGTATAAAAAAAGAATTTATTATATAGCCAACCATGTATAACATAGAAAATGTATGATAAGCTCAGGGTCCTTGCTGTTTTCTGTTTCTTTTTTTTTTTCTTTTCTTTTGTCAACTTGAGAGGATTAGAGTCATCTGGAAAGAAGATCCTCCATTGAGAAGTTACTAACATCAGATTGTCTGAAGGTATGTCTCTAGGGTACTTCCTTAATTAATGATTGATGTATACTGGGAGTGGTGAAAACCCTGGGTAGTGGTCCTAAGATGTATTGTAAAGCAGGACTGAGTAAGCCATGTGGGGATAGGAGACAGGAAGCAATTTTCTGTTCCTCTGCTTCTGTTCCTTCCTCGAGTTCCTGTTTTAAGTTCCAGCCCTGACTTCCCTATGTGATGCACTATGACTTGACTGTTTCAAGATTAAATAAACCCTTTATTCATCAAGTTGACTTAGGTCATGGTGTTTTATCACATCAATAGAAACTCTACCTAATACACTAAGCACTTACCTTTATATGTATAGTTTACCATTTGGTTTTAATAAACATGGGTCAGCTAATACATAAGTTCTTGATTCAAACACAACTTCTGCTACTTTCTAATTCTGATATGTCTTGGAATCATTTTTTTTTTCTCCAATTCCAACTTTTAACAAGCTCTGAACTAATCCAAATGAAATTTGACATAGAAATCTTACAATAAATACCATAACAATGATTTATATATTTCTAAGAGTAGCTTGACTAACAAGACAATTTATAAGGACATAGGTCTTGACTGAATTTGTAAGAAAGAGACATTAATGTACTACTTGTCCCCCTGCTGTACAGGTAGAGAGATAAATTTACACCCCTGCCCATTGATTTGGTGTTAGACATATTTTATTGTTTTTATGTGAGCTGTCTTCAGAATGAACTCATGTGAAATTTAGTAGACTGGAAGTATATGAACAAACAAGAAATTAAAAGGCAGAAAAGTCATGCATGCTTAGACAGGATCACAACACCATTATGAAGATAAGCTTTATCAATAGGACAAAAAGATAAAATTAGAAAAATTAAAAATAAATAGGACTGATACTTAAACAATGGAAAAATTCTAGTTAGTTAGAAAAGACTATCACAGAGGGTAATTTAATGATAACTAAAGAGTGTTACAGAATTAAAAATAAAATATAAACAATATAGGTGTCTTTGACTTCGTCTGAAATACGTGACTTGTAACTAATCTGGCAAATGTTGGATAGTCAATAAAAATTTAATTATTTACACAAAATGTATACTTGAACATAATCCATATGATTGCTGAATATAAATGATTTGGGTGAACGGTCCTGAAATAAGAAAACTTGATATGTTAGGAGTAAACAAGTTGACTGCAATGACAGATATTTTTCCAATTAATTCATCCTTTTGTTGCTGTTGTTGTTGTTTTAATTTCTAAGCACCTCCTTACAAGGCTATGATTATCTCCTATTTTGTACCACATAATGTAAATTTCATTAAATATGTATTTTTGATATAACATAGTAACTCCTCAAATTAAATGAAAACATTTGGATTAAATTTTCTTTGCTCGAAGCCTTGACTCTTGGCATCATGAGAAATGTCACTGTGAATTGATGACATTGGAGATAAAATAATTATCAAAGATTGGTTCCATGGAGTCAAAAATTTGGCTTATTTAGTGAGTGAAATGCTAGATTATGTTTTCACATGAAATCAATTCACCTGTTAACACTTCTCAAGTACAAAGTGCACTCAAAACTAACAGCAGTGAATTGTTCCTGGAGAAAAAAAAAGGATTCGGTGTGAATTGATGTTCATAAATTCTCACAAAAGGACATCTTCTTTTATCTGGATGGGGTTTTGTTTGTTTGTTTGTCTGTTTAAGTTTGGGGCTAGTCCTTAGAATCAAAGCAAACTCAAAAGACCAGTATAGTCATTTGAACTTTGCTGTAAAAATGAATGAAATGAAAGTTCTGTTTGTAGAGGAAAGCTATGTCTTGTTTACATGGAGGAAAAAGCAGTAGAAAGAAATCTTCCCCAGGGAAAGACATTCCCTGTTGATTTATGTCTGCAAAAGTAGAGAAAAAAATAACAAATTGTATCTGATTTGAGGTCAGTGTGCAATGCACAGAAATTTAAGCCACATAAAACTTTGGTTTTAGGATGCAGATATGAACTATAATTTCTGTTTCTATGTGTAACAGTAGAGCAGGAAACATGAAGATAATTAATTTAGTATACCCATTATAATGAAAGTACACGCACTCACATAAAAAATATATCCATTCACACATACATAGATGCATACATACACACACATATGCACATACATGCATGCCACACATATACAAGCTACATTAATCTGGACAGGAAGAGTCTTAATTTCATGTAAATATTTTGTTTTATCATGCGTGTGATGGAAATGAACTTAAGACTAATCATTATGACCATGTCTAGCTGAAGGATTCAGACATGTTGGCACTAATTTTTTAAGCATACTCTCTGATGGGTTGAGCTGGGATGTTGAAATGTTCTGCTTAGAAATATACAGAGGTTAAATGATGGTTAAATGGATGTATTATTGTATATGATAGCTATAACTATCTTGTTCTGGTTTAAAGGTTGCACCTACTCTTTTCGGGATGGCTTTAGCTTCTTACATCCAAAGTAACAGGACTACAGTGTGCAACTAGTGCTAGTGTAAGCCATTCCTTCTTGCAACTGTGTATTTTGGGAAAGACTATGTGGGATATATGGTAACCTACCCATTAGATGCAGCTTTGATCATAGAAGAATTAGATTAAATAAATAGAGCTATGGTAAAAGGGGCCCTCAAACAGATTCTGTTATAATTGTCTATGCTATGCTTACAGCTAACAGTTTAAAGCAGGTTTGTATATTTTCACCAACATTGATTTGATTCATAGCCACCAAATTTTATGTTTTCAATTTGCATTGGGAAGCACATCAGGATTGATGATATTAGCCAGTTGTACCCTAAGGTGCAAAAAAAAAAAAAAAAAAAAAAAAAAAAAAAAAAATACTCTGCACTAGAAGAGGAAATTGCCAACTAAAAATCCCTCTACATAAGTTCAATTTGCATTTAACTTTTACAAGGCAGGATTTAGGTAATTTCTGTCATGACAACTAACGACTAATGAGTGTCACATTTGATCTTATTGATTTATGTCCTGCTCTGAAGTAGTTATTAAATTTAGAAAGGGAATCTTTAGAAAAGAGTTCCCATGTTTTTAAAATCCAAAGACAGGTGTAAGTAAAGCATTTGTTTCACATCATTCTTAAGAAAAAAATTAATATAAAACTGATAATTAAAAGATAGATGAAGCATAATTTTTGAAATCTTCTTAATCATGTTCAAACATTTACTAAAGTTTGGAATCTGAGTGATAATTTTGAGATTTATTTTATACTTATGTGTGTGTGCTTCTCTCTCTCTCTCTCTCTCTCTCTCTCTCTCTTCTCTCTCTCTCTCTCTCTCTCTCTCTCTCTCTCTCTCTCTCTTCTCTCTCTCTCTTTGTGTGTGTATGGTGGGTACCACATGTATGTATTTGTCATCATTGGTAATAAGTGGACTTCAGATCCCTTAGAACTGGATTAGGATCCTTGTTAGCCACTTCACAAGGGTGATGGGTACCAAATTTAGGTTCCAATGTCAGAGCAGTAAACACTATGACTACTGAGCCACCTCTACAGGCTATTTATTTCTTTATTATAATCAAGGATCTATAAATAGTTTTAAATATTAAATTTTGTGCAAAATACCCGATGTTGATACTGATCCTATGACAACTGAAATTGTCCTCAGTTCTCTGTTGATAAAGTTTATTCAAATCACTGTACTTATATGGACCATTCTGTTGGGACAAGGGTTAAATTGTAACCTGTGAGATTATGTTTGTTATAGAGAATATCTTCAAAGAATACTGTCATTGTTTAAATCTGTGAAATTATAATAGCACAGCAATTTCTCACTTTTTAATATAATTCTAATCAGGAGAGTGATGTCCATTTCACTGCATTAATATTATAGTTCAGTATTATTTTATTATTGTTTTATAATATGAGCACCACATGACTGGTCTGTAAAGAGGCATACATGCAGATGTGATTACTCCTTACATGATTATTTCTAGATATAGCATTTTGTGTTTCATATTTGTATCTTAGAGACAACCACTATTATTATCTGTACTGTACTTAGAGTCACCCAGTCCATAAATGTCTAAGTTCGATACCTAAACTTGAACTAGAGAATTTGTCTCCAATTCTGTCTCATGGTCAGGTGTCAATAAATGCAAAGAAAGTGACCCAATACCAGAAATGATTAACTTTGCTTAGATACAACATGAATAACACTTTCTGTTATTATTTATCCTAACTCTTAGACCTCAATAACCTTTATTCTTAGATCTGTTGTTTGATTTTCAATTATTAGAGTGCAGAATATATTAAGGTAGAATTAGATAACTACAGGTGCAGTTTCTTATTTAAAGCTCAGTGGGGTTTTGCCTTAGTGAAATCATAGAAAACCCTAATAGTTCCAAATAGATGTTATTTGCTAACCTGCATGAGAGCAAAGTGAGTTTTAACAGCAGGTGATGCCCAGAGTATTCCAAAGAGGACCACATGAGTTGTGTATGAGGGATTGAGCCTAGATAATCTTGCCTTTGTGATACTGCCCAATCTGTAAATGACTTCTTCACTTCTTTCAACCTTCTCTATCCAGTCATTGGCCAGGATACTCTATTGAAATTATCCCATCTCAGCTTCTGGTATAATGAGAATGGTAGTCAGCTCTGCTCAATTCATTGTTCCTACCGTGCTCAGCTCCATGGGAGCCAAAACATAATGGACCAACATAATGGATGACTGAATTGGAAATAAAAATAAGCTATTTGTTTGAAATTTACCTCCCATTCATTATATAGTTGCTTAGGAGGTCTCCCAAGTATCTGTAGGAGAGCTTTTTCTGGAAAAGTTATACAATCTATATTTATGTGCTGAGATTTGAAAACACATGTGATTAAAATAAAATTTCATGGCCTCGGTTTCTCTCTCTCTCTATTTCTCTCTCCTCTGTAATCTCTATTTTTGAAACACAGTCTTGAGGAAACTGACATGAAATCTTATAAAAATATATCAATAACTAATTCTATATAAATATAGAGGAAGGCATATACATATATAAACATAAATCATGAACGAAAATGGAGTTCCATTCATTTTGAGTTTTGAACATTCTTTGGATATGCAACACATATGTAACTTTCACAAGATGATCTTAATAAAAATGTTTTCTCTGTGCATACCACATGCTTTGTCAAAATTGGGACACTATTATCTAAAGATTTGGAATAAACACTATCAAAATGCATTTTCCATATCCGAAAGAGCTGTTATTTCAAGCATAGTGCTATTATTGCTAGAAAGGGTTTTACTCATATTTGACATGTGTCTCATTTAACATATTTCCCCTTACATTTAAGATTACTGTTAGTATTAGTATTATTACCTGATGGTCAGTCAGCATGCAGTCACCAAAGCACAAGAGAGATGACTCTGTATTAGATATAAGAAAATAATAAGCTGATGTAACATGCTTTCCCAGGAGAGGGATGACAACTAAATTTATGATTCTTAAATGAATATTGAGAATGATATGCAATCAATTATAGGAAGACATGATTGTACTGGCAAAGGTTTAACACTACAGGCTGGTAAGTTATAAGACCTTTGGCAAATCTTAAGACCAGGATCATTTTGATAGAAAGCTGTTTGTGTAAAATATGTGAAGACATCTAAACCATGAAGTCCTGTGCTAAATAATTAAATAAATAAATAAACTTCATGGATTTCCTAAATTTTGCCACACTTTAAATAATGCATATTCTTTTTGTTTTGTTTTTTCGAGACAGGGTTTCTCTGTGTAGTTTTGGTGCCTGTCCTGGGTCTCTCTCTGTAGTACAGGCTGGCCTTGAACTCGCAGAGATCAGCATGGTTCTGCCTACCGAGTGATGGGATTAAAGGTGTGCACCACTGCTGCCCAGCAATAATGTATTTTCTGATACATTATGATACATTATAATGATAAAGATAATCTATAAATAACCCTGCAAAAACAATTATTCATGGAAAAGGGGTTCATTGGGCTAAGAAATTCTACTGCTTCTAGCTATTCACATAAAAACAAAGAATCTTCAAAGTTTGCAGTTTTCCCATGAAATTACTAAAACATGAAAACCCCACATACATGGGGCACTTTTATTACTAGTTAAGCCAAACAAATTCATCAGTTTACACAGCAATGACAATAACTGTTAATGAAAAACTTCTGATAGACATGAAAGATAGAAAACTACCATAGTTTAGCTCCAAAACATAAAACACTCACAGGCACATAGAAAAGATAGAGATTAACAAAGGGGGACTGGCAGCTGGAAATCAGGACCTAGTATGACCAGAAATTTTAATGTTAGAATATCAGTAAGATCAGATTCATAGTGACCCCACTTTAGTGTTTTTGATATTACATCCATTCTACTTAAGTATGTTAAATAACTACAACTCTGCTGGTTTATTGTATGATTTCTGGGGTTGAATTGTTGGTTAGATATGGTTGAAAAGTCAATAGTAAGAGAGCTGCAACACTTGATTCTGGCATACAGTACGATAAGAATAGAAATTATTTTTTCCATTTTCAATTTGACATTTATATATTAGTCTTCACTGCCATAAGACTTATTTGTGGAATTAGAATAGAATTAATCACTAAATGGTGAAATAATATCATTATGTTATATTATATAAAATATGGTTATTTTATATTAGTTTTCAATATTTTAATTCTCTTAGCAGTAGCATATTTTGTTTTCCACCTCTGCATATATCTATTGATTACATATATGTGTCCTAAATGCCATAGGAAAGCTAGTAAAGGATTAACTATTACACTAACAAATTTGTTCCAATAATTAACTGTAGCTTTCTTGTATTTATATTATATACAAAGTTGTCTATCAAAATATTTTTACTATATATGCTGCTCATTTATTTTATTTTGCAAAAATGGTAATTTTCAGTACAATAAGCAAATGCTTTCCAGCTCAGAATTTAATGATGATTTTTAATGTATTCACAAATTTGTTCATTATACTTAATTTATAAAAAAAGAAAGTATTTTTAAAAATTCAAAAATATTGATTGCTCTAACCCCAGTTGAGAGGCTACAGGCAATTAAGAATTATTCTTCTGCCAAGCGTGGATGGCACACACCTTTAATCCCAGCACTTGGGAAGCAGAGCCAGGGGGATCTCTGTGAGTTTGAGGACAGCCTGGTCTATAGAGCAGATCCAGGAAAGGTGCAAAGCTGCACAGAGAAACCCTGACTCAGAAAAACAAAAAACAAACAAACAAACGAAAGAAGAATTAGTCTTCCATAGGCATGAGCTTCCTCATCATATAATTATATATCATTTTATATAATTATATCATATTATATAATATTAAATACATATTTAACTATTCTCATGTTACAAATTATATTACATTAAATATATTTCATATACTGCATATTAAATATATATTTATATATTCCGTGTGTGTGTGTGTGTGTGTGTGTGTGTGTGTGTGTGTGTAACAATAACCTACCCCTCAGTGGTCAGTTATGTATGTTGAATTGAGGAAGAAACATTTTAAGAACCATAAATTACAAATAACTGGAGGAAACAATGTCATTCAGACACAGTAGACCTGACACACGTATGAATTCAAAGAGACTGTGTCAGCATGTACAATTCCTGAACAAGTACAATCCAGGCAGCATTCCATTACTGACAAAGGAAGTGGACACAAAGTCACACACCTAATCAAGGAGCTATGTGTCACTGATATCTAAGGAAAACAGAAAATCAATTTCCCTCAATGCAGTGTTACTTAGTCTATCAGCCACACTCCAGGGCAGGCTCCATTTTCAGGAGTAGTTGGTAGGCGTTGAGGTCTCAGGAGCTCAAGCCACAGCCAGTGTGGCATTCTCTTCCTGTTGCCCAGGGATCAATATGTAGAACTCTCAGCTCTTTCTCCAGCACCATGTCTGCCTGTATGCCATCATGCTTCCCACTATGATGTAATATACTTAACCTCTGAACTGTAAGTGAGCCCCAATTAAATGTTTTCCTTTGTAGCAGTTGACATGGTCATGGTGTCTCTTCACAGCATGAAACCCTAAGACAGGTAGTGAAAATAAAATCACCTTAATAACATTAATAGGAACTAAATTAATATTTGATTATGTTAAATCTCAATTTACAGTTTTTAATTCTTTGGCAAGGATAGAAACAAAATAAAAGCTTTAAGGCTGGCAGGACATTTCTATTTCTTCATGGACTTTTTCTTAAAGAGAGAACTACATGTGAAAAATATGGCTAACAGCACAGTATTCATTTCACATTCTTTTGTGTACTTTTTATTCTCACATTGGAAATACTTATTTTAATATTTTATTAAAATGTGCTTTTCAAACTGTTCACTTTTCACTTAGAAATTTACAATGTAAACCTTTTATTTAGTTTTAAAATTTAGTGTTTGTATGTGTGTGTAGGGGTTATATAGATTAGAGGAGAATTAGAGGGGAGTCATTTCTCTCCTTCTTCTATGTAAATCCCAGTAGTCAAACTCAGGCTTAACTGCGCTTGGTGGCAAAAGCTTTTACCCTATGAAAAATGATTATACTAACCAATTTTTTAAATTGTTTCTATATAAAATTCCATGAAAGTTACTAAATATGCATGTATATATCAATGTCATGTAATGTAGCTGTGTAGATAGCAACACTGGAAGATTCATGATTTAAAACAACCTAGAAACTGAACTAGGCTATACATGGTGTGATAGCTATTCTCGGTTGTAAACTACACTATACATGGAATGAACTACAATCCAGAAATAGAGGACAAAACTGTGATCCAGATCAGGATGCTGAAAGATTCATGCTTTTGACCCAGACATTGAGGCAGGGAGAAACATGTCTTTAATCAAGATCTTGAGGTAGGAAGACAAATCTTTAATATGGGCTGTACCATCTTCTGGAAGTCTGTATAAATATATGGAAGTAGGAAAGTTTTGTTTTTTGCTTGTTGCCCTTGTCTTGTGAGCACATCCATTCCTTTGCTACTTCAGGATTCCAGTATACAGAGAAAACCAGTTGAGACACCCAGGCTAATGGACTGAGCAACTACTAGATTTTTGTACTTTCTATTCACAGCTAGCTTTGGTTAGATTAGTTGGACTTCAGCCTGTAAGTCATTCCAGTAAAAAAAAAATATATATATAAATTCCATAGGTTCTATGACATATATTAATTACAAAGATTCTGTAACTTTAAACACCTTGACTTATAGGAATAATATGTATTTTTAAACAATATACAATATATTATATATTGTAGGCAAATATATATGTATATTTATATATGATATATTATTAATGTTATATTTTATATACATAATTGTGTAATTTTAGAGACATAACAGTGGTACAATTTACAAGTTCTTAGACAAAAATCTATTTCATTTATTTTCTCACAATCTCTTTTATTCAATTGACATAAATATTTATATTCAATGATAATAATGAATATGTTTATTAAAATAAATTATTTTTAATATTAAAGCTAAAAAGGATAATAAAATGTGTTTTCCCAAATGGAGACACATAATATAGTAAATTAATTGCATAATTAAAAATCTATGAGAATGCTTAGGTATATGATAAACAACATGTTTCTCAGTATAAAATACATAACAAAACAATATAATTAAAATACAGAAAACCTGGTAGGACACTAAATGAAGAAAATATGGAAATATTTTTAATAAAGCAACAAAATTTGAACAAATATGATGTTTGATGTATATTAAATAGTGTTTTATTAAGACAATAAGATAATTGTTTAGTCAGGAGGGTTTGGAAATATTTAGATAAAAGTATTTTGAGATGCTCTTTAGTTAATAAACATGGTTGATACTGATTAAAACCATTTATAATATTATTATTATTAGAAAAGAGAGTAACAAGACTCTCTAGTGTAAATATTTAAAGTATTAGTTTCAAAATTAATGTTAAACAGCAAAATAGGATATTATTCTAAGAATTACTATCATTGCTTCTTTCTTCTATAGTTATCACAATGGATAAGGAATATATTAACTCTATTTATAATATAGTCAATGAATACCTTAAAGAATCAAACCTTTAAATGATAAAATAAAGGAATATTGAGACATGAAATTGCAAAATAATACAATTGCATCATGGAAATATTATTTCTTCCTTAATATTAATTATACAAAATAGAAGATATTGATATTATTTTTCTTGAAGTCATATATATTCTAGCTTTTTCTTTAAAAATTATTATTACATAAATAAAAGAGTCATTTAAAATGCATAGTATTTGCTTGTTCATTTACCTTCACAAAATTTGATTTCTTGATTCACCTATATCCATTATGTGTCATGTTTGGGCCAGGAGACCTACAGCTTCATGGTAATGACTTGACCTATATATGCTTCCTCACCAGATTGTGTTATCTTTTTTTATTTGCAGAGAGAGTTTTAAAACAATTATATTACAGGTCTTTGGCTAAGATTCATGAGTATTTATCATACTTTTGTTTTCTTGGGGAATCAGGAACAATTTCATGGGTAACACAAACAGATAATATCACATCTTATATTAAAATGTTATTGTCTCTGTCAAGTGGATATAGTATTCAACATATAAGTATATGATAATGTGTAATATAGACAGTTATAAAATATTTCTTCTAACCAATAATATTTCACATATCCTACTTTCAAGGTTAAAGCATAGACCAAAGATTTCTGAGGCAAACCCCAATTTATTGGTGGATACATCGCACTAACCTCAAGATGTGATTCTAAGTATGATCTTTTTGAATAAGGTTCTGACTGGGATGGAAATGCCATGGTCCTACTCTGAAGAGATATACTATAGGATTATAAACATAGTATACAAACTTAATTCAAAATGTAGAAAATAGATCTATATTGATCATACTGCATAAAACTGAAGTCCCAGTGGATCAAAGATTTCAACATAAATTCAGTTACACTGAACCTAATAAGAGAGGAATTTGTAAATATCCTCAGTTGTGTTGGCACAGGAGATATCTTGATCATTAAGAGATGAGACCTTTGTGGGCCTCTCTAGCACTTTGTTTCTTCCTATTCTCATGTGGTCTTCATTTACCATAGTCTCCTATTTCTTGTTCTCCCTCCCTGTTCTTGATCCAGCTGGAATCTCTCGCTCCCCCAAGCTCTCTTTCCCTTGACTCTCGCCCTTAATTACCCCCAGTCACATCCAGGCTATTCATGTAGATCTCATCCATTTCTCTGTCATTGGGCGATCCCTGTGTCTTTCTTGGGGTCCTGTTTTACAGGTAGCCTCCCTGGTGTTGTGAGTAGCAGTCCAGTCATCCTTGTTCCACATCTAGTATCCTCCCATGAGTGAGTACATACCATGTTTGTCTTTCTGACTCTGGGTTACCTCACTCAGGATGATTTTTTCTAGATCCATCTATTTGCCTGCAAACTTCAGGATGTCATTGTTTTTCTCTGCTGAGTAGAATTCCATTGTGTATATGTACCACATTTTATTTATCCATTCTTCAGTTGAAGGGCATCTGGGTTGTTTCCAGGTTCTGGCTATTACAACAATGCTGATATGAACATAGCTGAGCAAGTGCCCTTGTGGTATGTTTGAGCATTCCTTGGGTATGTGCCCAAGAGTGGTATAGCTGGATCTTGGGGGAAATTGATTCCCAATTTTCTAAGAAAGCACCATATTGATTTCCAAAGTGGTTGTACAAGCTTGCATTCCCACCAGCAGTGGAGGAGAGTTCCCCTAGCTCCACATCCTCTCCAGCAAAGGTATCTTCAGTGTTTTTGATCTTATCCATTCTGACAGGAATAAGGTGGTATCTCAGAGTTGTTTTGATTTGCATTTCCCTGATGATTAGGGATGTTGAGCAATTCCTTAAATGTATTTTAGCCATTTGAGTTTCCTCTGTTGAGAATTCTCTGTTTAGTTCTATATCCCATTTCTTAATTGGACTGTTGGTCATTTTGATGTCCAATTTCTTGAGTTCCTTATATATTCTGGATATCAGTCCTCTGTCAGATGTGGGGTCGGTGAAGACCTTTTCCCATTCTGTAGGCTGTCACTTTGCCTTGTTGACCATATCCTTTGCTCTACAAAAGCTTCTCAGTTTCAAGAGGTCCCATTGATTGATTGTTTGTCTCAGTGTCTGTGCTACTGGTGTTATATTTAGGAAGTGATCTCCTATGCCAATATGTTCAAGACTACTTCCTACTTTCTCTTCTAGCAGGTTCAGAGTAGCTGGATTTATGTTGAAGTCTTTGATTTACTTGGACTTAAGTTTTGTGCACGGTGAGAGATATGGATCTATTTGCAGCCTTCTACACATTGATATCCAGTTATGCCAGCACCATTTGTTGAAGATGCTTTCTTTTTTCCATTGTGCACTTTTGGAGGCCCACAGAAATCCACAAAGATGCCCCCACAATAGACTGCTGGCAATAGTCGTGAGACAGCCTGAACTGACCTACTCTGGTGATAGGATGGCCAAACACCCTAATTGTCACGCTAGAAACACCATCCAATGACTGAGGGAACTGGATACAGAGATCCACAGCCAGGCCCTGGGTGGAGCTCTGGGAGTCCAATTGGCAAGAAAGAGGAGGGTCTATATGAGCGACAATTGTTGAAACCAAGGTTGGATAAAGCACAGGGACAAGTAGCCAAACAAATGGAAACACATGAACTATGAACCAATGGCTGAGGGGCCCCCAACTGGATAATGCCCTGTGAATAGGTGAGACAGTTGATTGGCTTGATCTGTTTGGGAGGCATTCAGGCAGTGGGACCAGGTCCTGTGCTAAGTGCATGAGTTGACTGTTTGAAACCTGGGGCATAATTAGGGACGCTTGGCTCAGCCTGGGATGAGGAGACTGGACCTGCCTGGACAGAGTCTACCAGATTGATCTCAATCCTTGGAGGAGTCTTTGCCCTGGAGGAGATGGGAATGGGGAGGTGGTCTGGGGGGAAGGGGAGGAGGGAAGGAGGGAGAACAAGGGAATCCGTGGCTGATATGTATAATTAAATTATATTGTAAAATAAAATTAAATTAAATTAAAAAAAAGAGATGAGACCTCATGAAACTGAGAAGCTTCTGTAAGATGAGGGATGCAGTCTATAGCACAAAATGGTAGCCTACAGAATAGGAAAACATTTTCATCAAACCCACATCCAACGAAGGGCTGATTTCCAAAATATATAAAGAATTCAAGAATCTATACCTCAAAAAAAAAAAAAGAAACTCAAATAATCCAATTTTCAAAAAATGGTGTACAGCTTTAAACAGATGATTCTCAATGTAAGATCCTTCACTGGCCAAGAAACACTTAAAATACTGAAAACAAAGATAAGAACTACTGTTGTTTATAGAAAAAAATGACAAGAAATGATTATCAATCATAAACAATGTACTTGTTTAATAAAATATTAAATAAGCATACAAAGAAATAAATAAGACTGTTAGAAAATATTTTGCTTTTATTAATATTCTATATTTATATATGAATGCCAAACTGAAATAGGTATATTATTTATTCATTTTTCCTATTAGTATACGAAATGTTAAAATCTGTACTTTTGTAACTAAAAACATGGGAAGAGAAATTCTTGAGGAGATTTTTTTTTGCATTTAATGAGAACTTTCAAAAGAGCAATAAATGATAGTATACTTTATATTATTTATTTCAATAACAATTCAACTTTAAGGAAAATCGTTAACAGAGAAAAATTGAATTTTTGTCTTTATTCCAAAGAGAAATTATTTAAGATTGTTCTTGTCAATTGTAAAGTGATGACATAAAATATTTTCAATCTGAATATTCATCTTAACATTATTAACCATAAAATGTCAAGAAAAGAAAATATCCTCATAGGAAAAATGTCTTTTGAAATTACATCAGCAATATCTGGGAAATAAAACAAAAATATCAGTCTGAAAACAAATTATTTTTAAAAGTCTCTATGTCTTTATATTTTAACAAAATATGTATTTTGAGGTTAGGGATGTAAATTAAAACATAAAGCATTCACAGAGCATGCATGAAGACCTGATTTTAGATCTCTGGCTCCCTCTTTCAGGCCAGTGAGGGTGGTAGTTTACCTGCTTGAGGAGCAGAGAAAGTTGAACCTCGTCACATGCTGGATAGGTAGACTAGGCATGAAGAAAATGTACAAGTTAACTGAGAGAATCAGTCTCAATGGCTAGAACACTCAAGGAAGACAATTAACATCTGTGTAAGGGAGGACACAGTGAAACCACCCAACGGGACCATTTAGTGAGTAGAAAGAAAGGTTTATTGGGGATCAAACTGCCAAGGCTCTTTCCAAAAAGTAAACAGATTATATATGACAGTCAGCAGGATGTGAATATTTGAGCAGATACAGGCTGTTTGGATTGACCTGAACTGAATGCTTTTGCATCTGAAAATAAGAAACCAATATTAGTTAACTAGACAGCAATTCAACTTGTAGTTGTTTCTTGTAACTATTCAGTAACACAGATTATCATAACTCTAAAGTCCTAGACTGAGCAGTCACCTTTTTCTCTTTGTAAACAAATACAGTTCCATTTATTCATTACCTGGTCATATTTTCTGTGTCTATTTCCAAGAAATAATTAAGGAATATTTTAATCATCTATTACTTTATTTGCTTCTGTAACTTCAAATTTGAAACAGTACATATTAATAGAGCTAAACTATATCTATGTTTTGTATAATCAAACTGAGTAATATCTTTCAGAATTCAACATTTCGGGACATACTATGAAAGACACAGAATATCCTGGAAAGTATTCCTTAATAAAGAATGTCACAATTTCAGCAGAAAATATTTGAATATTCACATGACATGAGATTCATGAACTGTATTAATTATCTCAAGTCAAGTCTTCCCACATGCTGTGGGTAAGGTAATGCTTTGTGCTCAGATAAAGTTAATAAAACAATTTGTCTTTCAGTGTTCTCCAAGGGCCTGAAGTAATTCTGTGTAATTGTTATTCACAATTCCCTGAAATTTGCCACTGTTCAGTGTTATGGTTTCAGTTTGCTCATCACTCCTTTTAAAAGTGAATTAGGTCTCTTTGTCTCTAGTCATGATCCTTTACCAAGTAATGAGTCAATTCTCATCATGTCTTTGAAAGGCTGGAAAGAATGATAGATTTAGTACATACTTGACTTGAGATTATCCCTCTATTTTTTTCTCATTTTCGTTAGATGTGTCTCTGGGAGCTATAAGGATGAGAAGACAAAAAAGCTTATATGAGCCAGAGGTGATGGAAGACTCCAAGGAAATGGTGTTCTGCAGACATCATAGGTCTGGTACACCATATGAACTCACAAAGACTGTAGCAGCACACAAAGGGTGTACACAAATTCAAACCAGATGGTGTTTCTGCACTGAGAGGAGGAAGTGAACATGGGCTCCTACCCCTAATCAAGAAACTATGTGCAATTGGTACATTCTTGCAAATAAAATAATTAGTTTTGGCTGCTGCAGTTGCAAGCTATCAGACAAGACTCCTGCAGACCTGCCCCACCCCAATTGGACCCTGTAATCTACAAGCTCTACTCATCATCCAGACCAACCCATTCCCCAAGACCTCAGAAGCTCACTGAGACTCAGACTCCCCCACCTCTGACAAAGAGATAAGTGTCATTTCTCTCAGCAGATCATGCTAGTCTCTAGGTGCTGGACGCTAGAGCACAATCCATGCCCCCTACCCATCCATTGCAGCCCTAGTTTCAGGCCAGCAGGCAAGACTCCTGCAGACAGGCCTGTCCAACAACATCCCCCATAAGACCATGCAATCTACAAGCTCCACTCTATACTCCAAACCTACCCATCTCCTGAGACCTCAGCAGCTCCCCAGAACACAGACTCTGCCAGCTCAGATTGGAACAAGAAGTGAGTGACTGTTCTCTCTGTGAGTCACACAAGTTTCTAGGCCCTAGACCCTGAGGCATAACCCATGCCCTCCTACCCGACAGATTGCAGCCCAAGTTGCAGGTGAGAAGGCAAGAATCCTACAGCCAGGCCTGCCTACCACCATCCCCCATTGGAACCTGTAATCTACAATCCCCACTCCTGCACCAAAACCTACCCATTGCCAGAGACTGCAGCTACTTCCTGAGACACAGACTCTGCCAGCTCCTGTTGGACTGAGAGTGCCAACGGGAGCAAAAGCAGCTCCCTGAGACACAAACACCATTTGCACAGATTGGAGGAAAAGATAGGTAGATGCCAGTGCAAGAATACACTCAACAACATAAAGAGCAATATGGTACCACCAGACCTACTGATTCTACAACAGCAAGACAAGAACACACTACCGTAGAAGAAGGAGAAGAAAAAAAAAAACATTAAAAATTACTTTATGTAGGTGATAGAGGCCTTTAAAGAGGAAATAAAAAAATTCCTTTAAAGAAATCAAGGAAAACACAAACAAAAAAAATGAAGAAATGAATAAATCCTTTAAAAAGAAAGTTGAGAAAAAGCAATCAAACAGAAGGAAATAGTTCAAGACTTGAGAATTGAAATAGAGGCAATAAAGAAGACACAAACTAAGGGAAATGTAGAACACAATGAAAAGTCCAAACCTAAGAATAATATGGATAGAAGAAGGAGAAAAATACCAGCACAGAAAATATATTCAACAAAATCACAGAAGAAAATTTCCCAATGTAAAGAAGGAAATGCCTATGAAGACACAAGAAGTTTACAGAGCACCAAATAAACTGGACCCCCAAAAGCCCCCTCACAACATAATAATCTAGCCACTAAATATACTGAATAAAGAATATTAATAGCTGCAATGAAAAAGGGACAAGTAACATATAAAGGCAGACCCATCAGTATAATGCTTGATTTCCCAGTGGTGACACTGAAAACCAGAAGCTCCTCAACAGACGTTGTTCACACATTAAGAGATCATAGATGCCAGCCCACACTACTAAACTCAGCAAAACTCACAATCACCACAGATGAAGTAAACAAGATATTCCATGACAAAGCCAGATTTAAACAGTATATATCCACAATCAAGCCTTACTTAAAGCACTAGAAGGAAAAAAACATCCTAAGGAAGTTAGCTGCACCCAAGAAAGCACAGGCAAAAGATAATTCCACACTAGCAAATACCAAAGAAGGGAAACACATACACACACTACCACCAAAAAATAACAGGAATTAACAATCACTGGTCATTAACACACCTTGATATCGAAAAAAAAAAAAACAAAACCTCGATTCACTTATAAAAAGACACAGGCTAACAGAATGGATATAAAAAAAAAGTATCCATCCTTCTGGTGCATACAAGAAACACACCTCAACTTTAAAGCCAGATATGGCTTAAAAGGAGAGGGTTGGGAAAAGACTTTCCAATCAAATGAACTTAAGAAACAAGTGGTGTAGCAAACTTAATAGCTATCAAAATACAGTTCAAACTAAGATTTCTCAAAAGAGATCAAGAAGGACATTATCATCACAGAAAAAAATCCATCAAGATGAACTGCCGGTTTTGAATATTTATACCCCAAAGAAAAGGGCAACCATATATGTAAAAGAAACAATACTAAAGTCTAAATTGCACATCAAACTACACGCTAATAGTGGAAGACTTCAACATCCCACTTACACCAATGGACAGGCCTGCCAGACAGAAAATTAACAGAGAAATTAGTTATGACTCAAATGGACTTGATAGACATTTACAGAACATTCTATCAAAACATAAAAGAATATACCTTCTTCTCATCACTTCATGGAACCTTCTAAAAAACTGACCACATACTTGGTCACAAAACAAATCTCAAAACATAACAAATAAATAAATAAATAAAAACCTCCTGTATTTTATGGGACCACCATATCTTAAACTTAGAATTCAACAACAACAAAAATGACAGAAAGCCTACAAATTCATGGAAAGTAAATAATGTGCAACTGAATCACAAAGGAACAAATAAAGAAATTAAAGACTTCCTAGAATTCAATCAAAATGAATGTACAACACACCCAAACTTATAGGACACCAAGAAAAGTACTAAAAGTAAAGTCCATAGCTCAAAATGCCTACATAAAGAAGTTAGAGAAATCTCACACTAGTGACTTAGCACACTTGAAAGCTCTAAAACAAAAAGAAGCAAACTCACCCAGGAGGAATCGACACCAGGAAATAATCAAATTGAGGGCTGAAATCAATAAAATAGAAACAAAGAGAACAGTACAAAAAAAATCAATGAAACAAATAATTGGCTCTTTGAGAAAATCAACAAGATAGACAAACCTCTATCCAAACTAACCAAAAGGCAGAAAGAGACTATGCAAATTAACAAAATCAGAAACAAAAAGGGGGACATAAAAATAGACAATGAAAAAATTGAAAGAATCAGCAGGTAATATCTCAAAAACCTGTACTTCACAAAATTGGAGAATCTAAAAGAAACTTCCTGGATAGGTACCATATACCCAAATTAAGTCAAGACCAGATAAACAATTTAAGTAGACCTATAACACCTACAGAAATAGAAGCAGTCATTTGAAAGTCTCCCAACCAAAATAATCCAGGACCAGATGATTTCAGCACAGAATTCTACTAGAACTTCAAAGAAAAACTGATACCAATACCCCTCAAATTGTTTCACACAATTGAAACAGAAGGAACATTGCCAAACACTTTCTATGAAGCTACAGTTATTCTGACACCCAAACCACACAAAAATGCAACAAAGAAAGAGAATTACAGATCAATCTCCCTCATGAACATTGATGCAAAAATACTCAATAAAATACTGGCAAAAGAATACAAGAACACATAAAAAAATCATCCACCATGATCTAGGAGGCTTTATCCTAGAGATGCAGGAATGGTTCAAAATACAAAAATCTGTCAAGGTAATCCTCCATATAAACAAACTGAAAGAAAAAAAAAACAACACATGATCATCTCATTAGATAGTGAAAATGCCTTTGAAAAAAACCAACATCCCTTCATGATAAGGGGCTTGGATAGATCAGGAACATAAGTAACATACACCACCATAATATAGGCAATTATAGCAAGCTAACAGCCAACTTCATATTAAATGAAGAGAAATTCAAAGCAATTCCACTAAAATCAGGAACAAGACAAGAATGTCCACTCTCCCCATATTTATTCAATATAGTACCTGAAATTCTAGCCAAAGCAATAAGACAACAAAAGGAGATCAAGGGAATACAAATTGGAAAGGAAGAAGTCCTTTCACTATTTGCATATGATATGATATTATACATAAGTAACTCCAAAAATTCTGTCAGGGAACTCCTACAGCTGATAAACACCTTCAGTAATGTGGCAGGATATAATATTAACTAAAAAAAAAAAAAAATCACTAGCCTATCTACAAATGATAAATGGGCCAAGAAAGAAATCAGAGAAACATCACTCTTTACAATAGCCACAAATAATATAAAATATCTTGGGATAATTCTAACCAAACAAGTGAAAGACCTGTATGACAAGAACTTTAAGTCTCTGAAGAAAGAAATTGAAGATGTCTGAAAATGGAAAGATCCATCATGCTCATGAATAGGTAGGATTAACAAAGTAAAAATGGCAATCTTATCATAAGCAATCTACAGAGTCAATGCAATTTCCATCAAAATCCCAAATCCCATCACAATTTTTCATAGACCTTGAAAGAACCGGTATTCAAAAAAACCCAAGATACGTAAAAGAATCCTATATGATAAAGGAACTACTGGAGGCATCACCATCCCTGACTTTAAGCCCTGCTATAGAGCTATAGTAATAAAAACAGCCTGGTATGGGCATAAAAGTAGACACATGGGCCAATGGAATGAAATTGAAGACCTTGATATTAATTCACACACCTATGAACACCTGGGTTTTGACAAAGAAGCCAAAACTGTACAGTGGAAAAAAGAAAGCATCTTCAACAAATGGTGTTGGCATAACTGGATGTCAACATGTACAAGATAGCAAAAAGGTTCATATCTATCACCATGCAAAAAACTCAAATCCAAGCGAATCAAAGACGTCAACATAAATTCAGTTACACTAGCCTGATAGAAGAGAAAGTGGGAAGTAGCCTTGAATGAATTGGCACAGGATAGCACTTCTTAAATATAACACCAATAGCACAGATACTAAAAGCAAAATCAATAAATGGGACCTCCTGAAAATGAAAACCTTTTTTAAGGCAAAGGACATGGTAAATAAGAAGAAAAAACAACAGCCTATGGAATGGGAGAATGGAAAAAGACCTCCCCTACCCCACATCTGAAAGAGGGCTGATATCCAAAATATATAAAGAATTCAAGATCAAAGAATTACTCAGCATCCTTAGTCATCAGGGAAACTCAAATCAAACCAGCTTTGAGATACCATCTTACACCTGTCAGAATGGCTAAGATCAAAACACTGATGGCAGCTTATGTTTGAGAGGATGTAAAGCAAGGGGAACACTCCTCCACTGTTGGTGAGAGTGCAAACTTCTACAGCCATTTTGAAAATCAGTAATTGTGACCTCTCAGAAAATTGGAAATCAATCTATCTCAAGACCCAATGATACCACTTTTGGGGATATATACCCAAGGGAGGCTCAGTAATACCACAAGGACTCATTTATGTTCATAGCAGCATTATTCATTATAGCCAGAACCTGAAAACAATCTAGATGGCCCTCATTTGAAGAACAGACAAAAAATGGGGTACATATACACATTGGAGTATCACTCATCTGAAAAAAAAAAAAAGACATCATGATATTTGCAGGCAAATGGATGGAATCAGAAAATATCATGCCGAGTGAGATATCCCAGACTACAACCCACAGTGCCAGAGAAGCTAGGAAACAAGTACAATACTAAGTATGGTTCACCTGGGAAGTAGAAACAGATGAGATCTTCATAAGTAAATTGGTGATGAGGGGGTGCACTAAAGGGGAAAGGATGAGGCATGAGAATGTCAGGGAATGGGATGGTTGAGCTGACAGAGTAGGAGAACAATGAAAGAGATATTTTGATAGAGGGAGACATTATAGGGTTAGGAAGAAACCTAGGCTAGGGATTTCCTAGGAATCCATAAAGACTGCTCCAGATTAGATTACTAGCAATAGTGGAGAGGGTGCCTGAACTGGCCTACCCCAGTAAATAGATTGGTGAATATCCTAATTATCATCATAAAGTCTTCATCCAGTAACTGATGAAAGCAGATGAAGAGATCTGCAGCCAAGCACCAGGTTGAGCTCTTGGAGATCAGTCAAACAGAGTGGAGAGGTATTATATGAGCAAAGCTGGTTAAGATCATGATGGGGGAATCTATAGAGACAAATGAACCAAGCTCTTAGGAACTCACAAATTTTAGACAAATAGCTGTGGAACCTTCATGGGCCTGGAGAAGGCCCTCTGCATGTGGGAAGCAGTTGTGAAGCTTGATCTGTTTGAGGCATCCCTGGCAGTAGGATCTCTGGTCCATGGGCTAGCTTTTTACTTATGGTGGGATGCCTTGCTCAGCCTTGATGCAGTGAGAAGGCCTTGATCCTGCCTCATCTGAATGTAACCAGGCTTTGCTGACTCTCCATGGAGGGCCTTACCCCTTTGGAGGAGAGTATGGTTGGTGAGTCAGAGAGGAAAGATGGGAGGGAGTTAGAAGAGGGATGAGAGGGGAATCTGTGATAGGTATGTATAATGAATAATAAAAAAACTTAAATAAAAAATTACAAATTAGACTTCTCTAATTGACCCTCACTAAGAATATTAAATATACTTCAGGTTATGTCCCAATGCCTTTGTCTTAATGGCCAAAAATAATAAATAAACTCCACAGTACTTTTGTAGATATTTTACAGAATTGTTTGTTGTATTGGTTATTGTCTTGTATACTTTGGTTCCTAATACTGTAGGTTTTTTGTGCATTTGTGTTTGGGCATTTTGTGTGTATGTTTGGGAGGAAGAGAGAGGGTGAAATTTTGTGTTTTGCTTGCTTCTTAAAGAAACAGAGAAATAAAGGACATTGAGATTTCTGGGTAGGAAAGTGGGGATCTGGGAAAAGGTGAGAGAGGGGAAAAGAGTGATCAGAATATGTTGTACAAAAGTATTTTCAATAAGTAAAGTATTGTCAAAATTAGCATTTCATGCTTCCAATTTCCTTTAAAATGTAATCCAACACTTTTTTTTTTTTTTTACTTCTCCATATTTCGGTGTCTGTCATGTTAGCCAAGCAACTAATTACTAAGCCAGTATTCTCTATTTATTTCAAGTATCCTCTAGTTTCTCTGCCATTGGTTGTACTTTTCTACACCATGTCTAACTGCAACACAATCTCAGACAGATTCTCTGTTAAGACATCTGAGTAAAATAAATAATGAAAGAAAATATTGTGAGGGCATTTGGCTTTCTTTGTATCTTTTGATAAAACATGGCAATGTTACCTACTGCCTTTTATATTTAATAATGTGTTTTGGAAAGTAACTGCAGAATCCTGATCTCAGATCTTCGCAGAGATAATTAGCACATGGGAAGAAGGGTAAAGTTGGGCTTAGAATGGTGCCAAGCGAGACAGAGCGTGACACTTCTGGAATATTGCCTGGAACTTGGATAAAGGTCAATGCTGCTGGTTCCAAAGCAGGAATTTTTTACAGATCAAAATTGCAAGAAAAACAATTAGAATGAAAGAAAGCAATAAATCTACCAATGGTGGTGCTTGTAATTTACACATTGTGCTTCAAACTTGGTCGTATAGTTAAATCAAATTAAGCAATTTAGCTCAAAATTGTTAAAGTGGTAGACCTCACTTGGTGTAGACCTCAGTGATAGAAAACTCATTGAACAGTTTACATACCCCCACTAAATTCACTAGGACACACACACACAAAAAATAACAAACAAACTCTAATGAAGCTTGAAAACAAAGCTATGTGATTGTGTAAATCAAGAAACTCCATCCCCAAAATCTCCTTTAAATTTTAGTTAGAAGTATATATCCTGCTCCCTATTTTTTTCTATTACCACATATGATGAACCAGATTATACAGAATTTATCAACCACTGTTAAAACTATGCTTCCTAGTATCAGTTCAAATTAGTGATACGTAGGATAAGCAGTCAAATACATCAAATTTAAAATAGGACCTTCCTTATTAATATAAACTAGAGTTTGTGATGAAGTTAACTCTAACAGTTTAGAAGCCTATGGTAAAGAATAAGTTAGGGGCCATTCTATGGAGAAAGAAAGATATTATTTTTTTATTTGGAAAAGAAAGGTACATATAAAGGTACTGAGAATTTTGCTTCATCAAGCAACAACATTTACCATTTCCTTATCATCAAGGGTCAGGGTTTAAACATTTTTTGTCTGAGTTATGGGCTCCAGTAAAAAGCTCTCTGGAGGTACCTTCACCTACTGAATGACCTATCCAACTCAAGATTCCATTTTAAACAATAGTCAGCTATACATATTATTGGGCTGCAATGTATAATTTCATGTATGCATATGATGAAGATAAATTAAAATCACCTGTAGTTTTCCAACTTGCTTTACTTCCACAACTTTTATAATTCCCTACTAACTTCTGTCCTAATTTCAGCTTGATACTTTTAGCTTTGTGATATGAAGTGGAGAATTTGGCCATTTTTCTATGTCTGGATTATTTTTGCCAACCATAATATTCTTCAGATTCATTGATTTTGCTTAAATTAATAAGTTATCATTTTTATTGCTGAATTATACTCAGCACATAATTAGGCATGTGCCAAATTTTTACAGTGTTGAAACACACCGAACTTGAGTTCATACCTTAGCTATTTTGATTAATGCTGTAACAAATATGTGGGTAAATAACTACTTGGTTTGCTGACTTGATTTTCATTGGGTATTTTACAGATCAGGATTATAAAAAGAAGCAGAACTGATAGACTGAATATATATATGGCTCACAGTAGACCCAGTGGACACAACAAATATCTCCTTGAACTGGAATTTCAGGCTCACAAATGGTTATTGTGAGTTTCTGATGCCTTTAAGATGACAGACACATAAAGTGATAACAGTACTAGAAGGGGTAGATTCTGATTTAAAAATGTGAATTTGATTTTTCTCCACAATGGAAGTAAGAGACAATGTCTGGAGCCATATATATAATATATATGAATTATTAGAGTGCCTTAGAGGCTGTGGTCCATCAAATCCATTAATGGCTGTCTATCAATGGAAAGCTCAAAGATCCAGTACATGCTCAGTCCATGAAGCTGGATGAGTGATAGAAATACTCGTAATTTTAAGCTTTGCTTCTGCAACAAGTCACATTAGCTGTTATTTATAACTACGTTTCTCTCATACCTATTCTATATTTCTTCAGCTTCAGTAAGCACCTGGGCAGGTATTGGCTCTTTTCCTGGAGGAATGACCCATATCTTAATTCCTAAAGGTCTGTGTTGTCTTCATGCCTGGATTAAGTTGCTTAAAGGATCTTCTGAACTCCAGACATTGTCTCTCACTTCCATTGTGGAGAAAAATCAAATTCACATTTTTAAATCAAAATCAATCACCCCTTCTAGTACTGTTATCACTTTATGTGTCTGTCATCTTAAAGGCATCAGAAACTCACAATAGCCATTTGTGAGCCTGAAATTCCAGTTCAAGGAGATACTTGTTGTGTCCACTGGGTCTACTGTGAGCCATACTTCATTAATGACCCAGACTCCATAAAACCCTACTTAAAGTAGAGAGCTTTAATGTTTCTTGGGGATCTTCTTAAATCGGCATGAATTTAGAAATAGTTTTCAATAGACCCTAGAAAGATTGACTGTTTCTTTTCTCCCAGTATATACTTATCTTTTTAAAGGCCTGTAAGTACTCCGGAGAAGGACTAGTAAGAGGATAATGGTAAAACTCAATATTCTACCAACATCTTTTCTCAGGGGAACCCACTGATCCATCATTCAAGGAGTTCTGGGTCTGCAAACTGGCTCCAATCTGGAAATTGATTGATGAACTGAGGTTGTCTTTTGCCAGAATCCAATGTAGACTTTCTTTTATTTGTTTGATAATTTTTTGCTTGTAAAAACCAAACAATCAAAAATCCATTTCATGCCTGAAAATG
The DNA here is from genome assembly GCF_004664715.2 of Peromyscus leucopus. Classification (NCBI taxonomy): domain Eukaryota; kingdom Metazoa; phylum Chordata; class Mammalia; order Rodentia; family Cricetidae; genus Peromyscus; species Peromyscus leucopus. Next base: position 29,387,641 of record NC_051073.1, read on the forward strand.
TAGTGATTGATTAGGCATGTACAAAGGTCTATATGAGTCATAACATCATAAAAAGTACTTTGCCTGTGCTTCCCATTACATGTTTGCTCATTATGGAAATTTCTTTGTCTATGCTGTCCATCATCTAGGATCATCTTGTCTTTGGTGATTCAATAATGCCCCCTGTCCCTTTCTACTTTGAGCCCAATTAAACTCATTTCATTTAATTCTTCATATTGAGCAGCAAGGTCTCCAACCTTAAGGTATGGTACAAGGAAAGGGGCAACAACAAAGATGTTCAATGTGCTGGGGCCCCTCTTACCATCTTCTATTTAATAAGATTAATGAAGTACATGCCTTCTGGGTTTTTACATTGTTTATCCACTCTAGTATTAAAATTTCCCAATTCTCAAAATCCCTTCATCAACACTAAGCCGAGGATACCAGGAATCTCTAAATCCTTTCAATTAGAACATCTTTTGACAACTATTTTCAGTCAATCATTAAAAGAAACCTCTAGCACCTTTTTAAACTGTCTGAGCTTCTATATTAGAGGTAAAATCTACTTACAGTTACATATCAATAAAATCAGCCTGATCCAAGATTAATTTGTAAATTGTCAAAAGTTATCTATTCAGTGTCAACCAACCCATTACCCCTCACAATTAGTGATTCAGAATAATGAAATGTAGCTTCAGTAACTGTGGGTGTTGGCACACCTATTCCAGATACTGAAAAATTCATTCTTATACTGCTGTTGTTCTAGAATATCTCTAGGCAGGGAGAAAGAGAACTGTCTTCATTCAAATTGCTTATATAGATTGCTCAGGTTAAGGGCAGATCTTCCCACGCCAAAAGATCTAGATTAAAAGTGGGTCTGCCCAATTCAAATGATTTAGTTAAGAAAAAAGTCATAAAATTTTTATATACGATTATACTCTAACATGAAGTTGTGAAAAATCTTTTTTTCAAAACATTTCCAAGTGTGTTTTTTTTTTTTTTTTTTTTTTGAGAATGAATCAATAAAGGGCATGTATTTGATCAGTTGCATTAAATGCAATGTGTTATAGATAATAAACTCTAATGTCCACATTAATGAAGAGAAAGTGATTAGGAATAGCTTATTTGGAAACACGAATGTATGTCTATGTATATACCAACTGCGACATCATTATAAGACAGATATAATGGTTTTTATTCTTTGTCTTTGACTTCACCTTGACTATGACATTTCCTTTACTTTGCTGTGTTTCTTTCTTTTATTTATTTCAATTTTTTATTAAGAAATTTTCTACTCACTCCACACGCTATGCACAGATCCCCTCTCCTCCCTCCTCACACCCCCCAGCCCTCTTTCCCAAGCTACCACATATTCCCACATCCCCCAAATTGAGGTCTCCCATGAGGAGTCAGCAGAGCCCAGAACACTAAGCCTAGGGCAGGTCCAAGCCCCTTCCCACTGCACCAAGGCTGTGCAAGATGTCACACCAGAGGCACCAGGTTCCAGAAGCCTGCCCATGCACCAGGGACAGATCCTGATCCCCCTGCCTGGGTGACCCCCAAACAGGTCGAGCCAAACAGCTGTCTTCCCTATCCAGAGGGCCTAGTCCAGTCCCATGGAGGCTCCACAGCCACCAGTCCACAGTGTTTTTATCTCAATAAAAACCATAAGAAACTAAAATGAGGTAGCATCTCACTTTATTTCTCATTCATATTCTTTAGAGGACTAACATTATTGATAATTATGACATTTTTGTTTGTTTTCTTCTGAACATTTCATTTTTTTTATAATTATTTTGTTTTCTTTCTCATCTTATCATTGGATCACTTTTTCACTGTGTGTGTGTGTGTGTGTGTGTGTGTGTGTGTGTGTGTGTGTGTCTGCATGCATGCATGCACGCGCGTGCCAGTATCCTGTATCAGATGAAAAACCCAGACATATTTTGTTACATTCTATAGTTTGTATCTTCCTTTTGTAGATTGTGTTCTTTGGGTAGAGCAAACTTTATGTTTCATGTAGATTATTTTGCTGTTGTTTCTTATGCTTTGGTGATATTTTATTAAAAATGATCATGTATATCAACGTGCTGAAATGTTCCCCAAATTCTTCTTTTTGGTAGATGTGAATGCAGGGCTTATGTCTTTCACACATTAAGCAACTGATTTTGGTGGTTGGAGGTCTGAAAGTGAATATCCAGTTTTTTACTGTACCATTTATAGAAAATATTTTTGCCATTCATTATGTATTTCTGGCAATATTTTCATCATTTATTATGTGTGGGGGTAAAATCCTGCAATTTCTCCTATCCCACTAGTTTATATGTCTTCTTAAATATCCATGCCACAACGTAATTAATGGTGACTATATACCTGTGATATATCTTCAAATCAGATGGTGTCATAGATCCAACTTCATCCACATTATTCTGCCCAAACGGCATGTCTTCTGAGGATACCTTGTGATTCATTATGTATTTTAGAATGTGCTTTATGGTTCTATGAAGAAATATAATGAGATAATGAAGATTTCTTTGATTATGTAAATTAGTTGTCTAAATCTAGATACTTTGACAATATTAATTCTTCTAGCCTATTAACTTAAAAATCACACACACACACACACACACACCTTTTCAAATTCATTTCTTTGATATTTTGACATTTTCATTATAAATATCTTTATTTGATTAAGCTTAATTCACGGTAATTTTTTATTTGTTGAATTTTTGCTTCTTTAGTAAGTTGGAATGCTTTGGTTTTGTAACTTTTCATTTGGGATAGTTTTTGTGATTCTTTCTCAGGAAAAGTCATTTTCAGTATATAGAGACATACTAAGTTTTAGACATTGATTTTCATGTCCTCCAACAGTACAAAATTATTTTATCAAATTAAATGTATCATTGTGCTGTCTTAAGATCTTTCCATATATAGGAACATACTATTTTCAAGCAACGATATTTTGACTTTGTCTTCTTCTGTTTTATGTGTTTCTTTTGGTGTCTTTTGATTACTTCCACTGTTTTTTTTTTTCTTTAACTTACAACATTAAATGACATAACATGAGTATGACCAGAGACCTTTGGCTTATTACTGATCTTGGAGTAAACAATTTAAAATTCCTGAACAAAGTTCCATGTGTTCATATAGCTATTGTTACATCAAACTTCAATTCTACTGTACTTGATGAGAGATCTTCATTACATCAGAATACTCAATTTTATGAAATGTACTGGTAAATATTAAACAAACAATATTTATAGAAACTTCAATCTAATAGAAGGTTGCTCACAAGAAAATATCTCTATCATCCATTTCATGGGAATGCATAGTAAACTGCTGTCTGAAATGACTATTTATGTTCCCTGTTTCCGCACATGCAGTCATGTCAATTAACTTGCTTATCCATGGCTTTTTATATATTATATATTATATTATATATGTTATATTATTTACTTATATTTGATAAGTTTATGTTTATGTATTTTATTAATTACTAAATGCTTCTCTTGTGAATTGTAATTAGTATTTTTCGTAAGTTAATTTGGCCTTAGATGAAAATAATCCACAAATACCCATTCATAAAATAAGCTAAAATATACCCCTGTGGGGCCAATATTCTTTGTAAGTATATCTTTTTAGAAGAATGTGAGTTGGGAGGTCATATGTCCATATAGCACAAGTGCCAGTAGCCATTCTTTGGCAGTGAATGGGTCCTGCAGAGGGTATAAGGAGTTGGCGGGTGAAGGAAGTAAGACAGGCCATGGAGATTGGGAGAATCTTGCAGCCCGACTGACTAGCAGCCAGAGTGTTTCTTTATTTATACAGAATTTAGTTAGCAGGGATACATTCATGATATTCCAAAATATACATCAGATCATTTTTGGTTTTGGACATGTGTTTCACTTCCTCTTGATCGTCTTTTAGTCATCATTAATAAACTATGACAGAGCAGAGATATCATTTCCAATAATTTTCCCTCAAGTTTTTAAATCATTAATAAAAAGCGTTATCATTCTTACTCCTTAAACCCATAACACAATTTTTGAGAATCTGGAGGCATATGACAGACTGTGCTCAGGCTGGTTGTTTTGGTTACTTCAAGGATAATAGACCAAAACAAAATCTTCAACCACCCTGGGCATTTTTTCCATGTCCCAAGCAATGTATTATTAACTCTTAGTGGTCAGAGTGCCCAGGGAAAAATCCTCAGGCCAAAACTGCTACAGTTATTATTCAAATTCTGACATAATACAATGAATGTTCACATTTATATCTTTATAGAATTGGTCTATATGTCTAATCCTGGCATTCTATTGTTCCTTGGTCATATGACATTATAGTGTCTGTACATGAGCCAACTCCTAAGAGAGGGAGGTCCTAACATCTCATACTTTCATCATCTTCCCCTCCATACTGTGCTCATGAATATGTCTTTATGTAGGGCAGAGTTGCATGTTACCTAATTGTCTGAGTGTACAGTGGGAAGAGGCTTATAATCTCAACTGTGGACAATTCCTTTAGCCCACTGAATCTTGTAGACCTTTTAAAATTTACCTTGTTTTGAATATCTTGTTCCAGTGTAAGTACAGGGACAGATGTTTCAAGAATGTCTCAGAGCCTCATAAAGAGACCCAACACAATTCTTCACAGAACTGGAAAGAATAATATTCAACTTCATATGGAAAAACAAAAAACCCAGGATAGCCAAAAGAATCCTGTACAATAAAACAACCTCTGGAGGCATCATGATCCCTGACTTCAAGCTCTACTATAGAGCCACAGTAATAAAAACTGTTTGGTACTGGCATAAAAACCAACATGTGGACCAATGGAAACCAAGTGAAGACCCTGACATTAATCTGTACACCTATGAACATATAATTTTTGACAAAGAAGCCAAAAGTGTACAATGGAAAAAAGAAAGCATCTTCAACAAATGGTGTTGGCATAATTTGGAAATCAACGTGTAGAAGGCTGCAAATAGATCCATATTTTGTCACTGTGCACAAAACTTAAGTCCAAGTGGATCAAAAACCTCAACATAAATCCAGCTACTCTGAACCTCCTAGAAGAGAAAGTAGGAAGTAGTCTTGAACTACTAAATAACTTCCTAAATATAACACCAGTAGCTCAGATACTGAGAGAAACAATCAATCAATGGGACCTCTTGAAAAGCTTTTGTAGAGCAAAGGATACAGTCAACAAGGCAAAGTGACAGCCTACACAATGGGAAAAGATCTTCACCAACCCCACATCTGACAGAGGACTGATATCCAGAATATATAAGGAACTCAAGAAATTGGACATCAAAATGCCCAACAGACCAATTAAGAAATGTGCTATAAAACTAAAAAGAGAATTCTCAGCAGAGGAAACTCAAATGGCTGAAAGACATTTAAGGAATTGTTCAACATCCCTAATTATCAGGGAAATGCAAATCAAAACAACTCTGAGATACCACCTTATTCCTGTCAGAATGGATAAGATCAAAAACACTGAAGATACCTTATGCTGGAGAGGATATGGAAATCTCCTCCACTGCTGGTAGGAATATAAGCTTGTACAATCAATTTGGATTTCAATATGGCACTTTCTTAGAAAATTGGGAATCAATCTCCCCAAGATCCAGCTATACCATTCTTGGGCATATACCCAAGGAATGTTCAATCATAACACAAGAGCACTTGCTCAGCTATGTTCATATCAGCATTGTTTGTAATAGCCAGAACCTGGAAACAACCTAGATGCCGTTCAATTGAAGAATGGATAAATAAAATGTGGTACATATACACAATGGAATTCTACTCAGCAGAGAAAAACAATGACATCCTGAGGTTTGCAGGCAAATGTATGGATCTAGAAAAAGTCATCCTGAGTGAGGTAACCCAGAGTCAGAAATACAAACATGGTATGTACTCACTCATAGGAGGATACTAGATGTGGAACAAGGATGACTAGACTGCTACTCACAACACCGGGGAGGCTACCTGTAAAACAGGACCCCAAGAAAGACACAGGGATTGCCCAATTACTGAGAAATGGATGAAGTCTATATGAACAGCCTGGATGTGACTGGGGTAATGAAGGGCATGGATCGAGGGAAAGAGAACTTGGGGGAGCGGGAGATTCCAGCTGGATCAAGAACAGAGAGGGAGAACAAGGAATAGGAGACCATGGTAAATGAAGATCACATGAGAATAGGAAGAAGCAAAGTGCTAGAGAGGCCCACAGAAATCCACAATGATGCCCCCACAATAGACTGCTGGCAATGGTCAAGAGACAGTCTGAACTGACCTACTCTGGTGATATGATGGCCAAACACCCTATTTGTCGTGCTAGAAACCCCATCCAATGACTGAGGGAACTGGATGCAGAGATCCACGGCTAGGCCCCCGGGTGCAGCTCCGGGAGTCCAATTGGCGGGAAAGAGAGGGTTTATATGAGGGTTTATATGAATTGTTGAGACCAAGGTTGGATAAAGCACAGGGACAAATAGCCAAACAAATGGAAACACATGAACTATGAACCAATGGCTGAGGAGCCCCCAACTGGATCAGGCCCTCTGAATAGGTGAGACAGTTGATTAGCTTGATCTGTTTGGGAGGCATCCAGGCAGTGGGACCAGGTCCTGTGCTCAGTGCATGAGTTGGCTGTTTGAAACCTGGGGCTTATGCCGGGATGCTTGGCTCAGCCTGGGAGGAGGGGACTGGACCTGCCTGGACTGAGTCTACCAGATTGATCTTAGTCCTCGGTGGAGTCTTTGTCCTGGATGAGAATGGGGTGTGTGCTGGGGGAAAGGGGGGCCAAAGGGGGAAACAAGGGAATCCATGGCTGATATGTAGAATTAAATTATATTGTAAAATAAAATAATAAAAAAGAGTTGAAATGGCCAGAGAGAGAGAGAGAGAGAGAGAGAGAGAGAGAGAGAGAGAGAGAGAGAGACTCTGGCTTCTTCTTTATGTGTCACAACCTCCAAGGCATAAGGAAGACCTTCAAGTAGATAAGGATATCTCCCTCAAAGTGGGGAGGAGGTAGCATGTTCAGGACTTTCCTGGGTAAGCTTAGAAGCAGCATTCCTGGGAGAAGGCATAAATGATTCACAAGGCATTTTCCACCAACCCAATATCCTCAAATTGTACAAATATTAAAAGTACCCCAAATATGTAACAGGTAGAGATGAAAACCAAAGGTGGCATGGCAGCCATCATGTGGCTCAGCTTTGCTGGATCTTTGTCAAGCAGCTGTGCTGACTTTATGATTTCTGCCATTTCATTCAGATATGGCTGTGCCATACAAGTATAAAAAAGAATGCAGAATCAGCATTTGACTTTTAAGTGTGAATACTTCTACTTGAGATATAAACAAGAGAACAAGTTCTTTATAAGATTTTTATTCTGCTACCTATAACTTCAAAAACATGTATATGCAATAAAAGAAAGATCATTAAATATTAATTAGCAGAGAAATATAGATGTCATACAAAATTAATTAGTCAAACAATTAATGTTTAGCTTCAAAAATATAGTTAACACTGTGGTAAGGTTTATATGTATTTAATACAAGGAAATTTAATTAATGAAAATCTGTCCCAATTACTAAAATATTGATATTGGTCTTAAATTCCAATAACATTTTAAAAAATGATTACTGATGGCATCTCCTTGGGTAATAAGCTTAATACTTCATTTACCTCTCTGAGACCACTATGGAAGTATGTTAGTGAAAGCGTAATACATCAGCATTCTGAGTACTTCCAAGAAGGCACATTCAGACAAAAGAAAAAAAGATGCATTGAGGAAAAAGAAGGCAGCCTAGAATAATGCCAGCAGAGCCTGAGTGATAATTGTTCATTTTGAAGGTACCACCTTAGAAGCCAAGAACTTGGGTTCCTAAAGTTTATCTTGAGAGAATAGCATGCAAAACAATTTGAAATAAAGATATTGTAACCTTAAAAGTCTTATAGAAAACTATTGTGTGCCTGGCGGTGGTGGCACATGGCTTTAATCCCAGCACTCAGGAGGCAGAGGCAGGCAGATCTTTGTGAGTTCGAGGCCAGCCTGGTCTACAGAGTGAATTCCAGGAAAGCACAAAGCTACACAGAGAAACCCTGTCTTGAAAAACTTAAAAAAAAAAAAAAACTATTGTGCGTTGTGGTTAATTTGTTAAATGAGTGACTTTGATAAGCTTTTATGCACAAGTACATTCACCAGATTCTGTGTATTGATCTGCTTTTTCTTTGTAATTTGTAGTCCTAAAAATACTTTGAAACTATGGTTCATTCTTATCTTTGGGTTTTATAGATAAATCAGTCTTCTTTTTCTATTATGAATCATTTTGATCCCTAATGGCTTGCTGTATATTGTGCTGGTAGATATATACCATATCAACATTAATAACAATTCCTATTTTAATCCTTACAACTAGCCGACAAACAACCACACAGATGTAGCCAAAACTACATCAACACTTATACAACCAGATATTTGCATGATACTATTGGTGAAATGCACTCTGTTTATTACATACTGTGCATGAAAAGGGAGTGTGTGGAGTAGTCTAAAACATTATGTTTTTTATCATATTATTCCTTCATAATGTCACAGTAGTGTTTACTTTGTACAATTGTACATAGGTAAGGCACCTGTGAGCATAATGTAAACATATGAAGTGCTTTATGAAATGATTCTTACTTGGATTAACATGCCAAACCATGGCTTCCAATACATAGTTCCCAATAGAGATGTTATAACTGTATTCTTAATCATGATTGGATGACTGTTGATTGACCTCCTAATTTAGTGACAATTTATAAGGCTTTTAAAATATCCTATACCATATTTTGTATTTAGCACAGATGACAAGTGTCAGCTTACTCTGGGAGTATGTTCCTAGAAATAATCTGTTCTCATAAAAACTCTAGATATCCATCCTGAGTGAAGTAACCCAAACCCAGAAAGACAGTCATGGTATGTACTCACTCATAAGTGGTTTCAAGATATAAAATAAAGAACAATCAGACCACAACCATAGAACCATGGAGGATATATATATATATATATATATATATATATATATATATATATATATATATAGCATGGAGGTCCCTAGGATGACAGTGGCTTATAATAAATTTCGGTTTTACTCAATTACTGAAAAAAAAATAGTCAAACGAATGGAAACACATGAACTATGAACCAAAGGCTGAGGGGCCCCCAGCTGGATCAGGCCCTCTGAATAGGTAAGACAGTTGATTGGCTTGATCTGTATGGGAGGCAACTAGGCAGTAGTACCGGGTCCTGTGCTCATTGCATGAGTTGGCTGTTTGAAACCTGGGGCTTATGCAGGGTCGCTTGGTTCAGCCTGGGAGGAGGGGACTGGACCTGACTGGATTGAGTCTACCAGGTTGATCACAGTCCTAGGGGGAGGCTTTGCCCTGGAGGAGGTGGCAGGGAGAGAACAGGGGAACCCATGGCTGATATGTAGAACTGAATGGTATTGTAAAATAAAATAAAAGGAAAAAAAATAAAAAATAAAGACAAAAAAAACCAAAACCAAATACAAACAAACAAACAAACAAACAAAAACTCTAGATATCATTATTTGACATGATATTTTATCTAGCATAGTAATGGTAGTCAGGGAAAACTCATGTGATAAATGTAAATAGATTAACTATTAAGAGTATATTTCAAGCTTTTCACTTTTTCAGAAACAACTTAAAAAACTGTTTCCCTAATACCACCCTGATAAATTATAATACACACACACACACACACACACACACACACACACACACACACACACAAAGATTTTTAAGGAGACATTATCAACCATGGGAAGATATAAAATGTGTAGAAGAATCACAAGCAACCTGGAGAAAACCATGTTATAAAAGTGTATGCAAATAAAAGTGTATGCAATCTCTGTGATGCTCTACAAGCTCTCACAACAATTACAGGATAAGATCTAGCAGAAGACTAGTTAATGTTCTGAAAAACAAATCCAACAATATTCATGGAGAGGTAAAAATTTAAAATTTGCTATACTTGATGTTTAGAGTATGACTTTATCTTTAAATCAAGATATTTATACATGAAAACACCTAGAATTTTCCTCCTTTCTAGGATGTCATTATAAGACAGAAGTCAAAAGTTACCATATCGCCTGTTGCCTTCTGGAAGATAAATGGGTTCAGCAACTGAAGATTCTCACTGTCTTTTACTCTGAATTTTACAGAAATTTTCATGTCTAGAAATTGGTAATATAAAGTGTATTGTGTCCTGTTATTTCTAAAATGCAGGAGTGTTTTAAAAATATCACTTTATAGTTATAAGGATATTCAAAAATTTGAATTATTATGTTGTTTGTAACTATGCTCTTCATGTGGATTACTTTGTTACAATTCAAGGCCTGCTCACTTGGCTTAATTAAAGTATTCCTATTCTTACAAATTGGGCAAATGGAATTGAACTATGTCATTTTGAGGGGGAGAATCTGATTAATATTTGATTCAATGGTATTGAGAAATGAATTTAGGCATTAGCAGAAAAGGTCTGAGGACCAAGAACCTTGGAAAAGGTGAAAATAAGAAGACATAGCAAAATTCATTCTGACTTTTGGTTTTTCTTCTGAAATTCCTAAGGCAGAATGATAGTACCCACAACCTGGAGTAAAATGATAGTACAGGATAGTATTATTGTTCAATTAACAGTATGCAAGTCATTTTTGTCCTGCAATGGAAATTTATATAACAGTTGTGATTGATATATTGTGCACCCCAATAAATTTATCTGGGGGTCAGAGAACAGTACAGCTACTATATTAAACAGAGTTTAGGCTTTGGTAGCACATGCCTTTAATCCAGAAGCAGAGATCCTTCTGGATCTCTGAGAGTTCAAGGCCACACTGGAAACAGTCAGGCATGGTGACACACAATTTTAATCCCAGGAAATGATGGCAAAAAGGAGAAAGGCCTGAGGATCAGGAGCTAGAGGCTTTTAAGCTTTTAGGCTGTTAGCAGCAGTTCAGCTGAGATCCATTCGAGTGAGGACACAGAGGCTTCCAGTCTGAGGAAACAAGGTCAGCTGAGGAGTTGATGAAGTGAGGTTGGCTGTGGCTTGTTCTGTCTCTCTGATCTTTCAGAATTTACCCCAATATCTGGCTCTGTTTTTTTTTTTATTAATAAGACCTTTTAAGATTTGTGCTACAAACAGTTTTAAACTAGTATGCTACATTTAAAAAAAAAAAGCACCATAGATGATTAACATACGTTTAAAAAAGATGGCCACATTTTTTGTGAAAATATTACCTCAAATTTTAAACCTAGGTATCTTATATAGGAAAGTAATGCATTATTCTTAGGAAGAGACTGTGAAAATGCCAATCTTATTTCTTAATAATCTTTGGATAAGATGTAAAAAACTGAAAAGTCACTATAGCTTAAAAAGCTTTTTCACTTTGGTGATGACTATGGTTTACTAAGAATAGAATGTATGATTAAAGATAAAACACAAACATTATGATCAATATCGCATATGTTTGCAAGTTATTTTCATGAAAAGAAACACAATAAAGAGTAAGCTATTATTTAGAGATCTGCATATACAATTTCTATTATCCATGCCTTCACTAGAGGAGAGAATTAGTGTTTAACTGCTTACTTCATTATTTGGTGAGAATAGATTTCTACATTAATATAATTGGGAGAAATAACTGGAAGAAACATTAACATCTACAACCCTAATGTTTTAAAACATAGCTACCTAGATTAGGTACACTTTTTCCCCTGTAACTCACACACCTGTGCATCTATGTGACTCCTCTTCACTGTTTTCACTAAAGATCCAAACTACCAGATGACAAAATGACAAATTTCTTACATTTCAAATACCTTTCTATCTCTCTATACAGGATTCATTCACTCAAAGGGCACTGTTTCCAAGACATGTTCATTGAACTTTCCTTAAGCTTTGTGTGTTGTAATGAGAACTGCTTTGAGCTATCATGAGTTCAATATGAAGCAATGTCCCTTGCACATGTGAGACTCCCAAAACAGAGCTGGGAACAGCACAGGGATTACGGACATATGAAATGTTATCCTTAATCATTTTTCATATATTTTATGGCTACTCTATTATTTCTCACAACTCAATGAATTTGAGGTGATGCCTGGTGGAAAATAGTCAACTAATTAAATTTAAGACTCTCAGAAAGGTCAAAGTAATATGGCATATTTCTATACTTCACAGAATAAATGGAGCATGCAAATGTCAATCCTTTATTCTGGTTGATAAAAACTGGGAAGAATGAAAGGAAATTGAAGAAAATTGTCTCATTTCTACAAGGTGTGGCAGATAAAATTTAGAAATGAACTCTTTGCTATAAAATAGAAAAGGTATTTATGTTTATATAAATGAGTCTTCAAAGTTACTTCTTGATTATGTTTATTAAATGTAGGTTATCTTGCTGTGATCTATACATATGGACAAAATAACCCTCAGTTCCACATTTAATATTCTTCCTTGCATTGTCTTAATCTTTATGAAGAGTCTTCATTCTCTGTCTTAAATGGCTTGTGATGCTTACTGTTGTCAATTTGGTAGGATACAGAATCACCTAACAGACACTCCTCTAGTCCTACATGAGAGGGATTATCTCTATAATCTTGAGATTATAAACATACCTGAGTTGAATTTTCTTGAAAATTAAATTTCTAGTTAAATGGAACTGAGAAGATCTATAAGATATGGGTAGCACTATTCCTTGGATCAAATGCTGCACATAGAGGAATATGGGAGTTGAACACAAAGCATGCATTTGGTCTTCTATTTTTCCAGATTGTGTATGAGATATGACTAGCTGTTCTAAGTTCCTACTACATTGACTTTCTCACTGTCTTTTGCTGTGAGACATAAAAGAATTTTTTCCCTTTCTTAAGTTGCATTTGCCAGATTGTTTCATCACAGAAACACAAAAGTAAAGTAGTGAACGAATATATTTTACATTACAATCTTGTGCGTGTGTGAAACAAACACATACAAAATTAGTATGCCTGTTGTTTCTCACATTTAAATATCGATACACCAGTGATGTCCTTAATGTTGGTGTATAGATATTTAATGAACTTTTTGGTATCTTCCCTACCATTGTCCAGCAAAGTAAATCATACCCACCTCCTCTTAACCTCAATCTTTATTCAAACGTTGGCTGAAGTGCTAAGCCAAGGTTAAGGACAAATTGTCAGAAGTACTGTGAAGCCTTCTCAAAAATCTAGAAGAGATATTCTTATTAATTTTACTTATTCCAAGTGATGTACCCATCTCTGTTTTCATGCAGGCTTTATTCTCTTGGCCAGAACTGGCTGTCAGAAGGGACAAAATTCTATGATTTGTGACTCTCCTCAATTAATAGCCTTCTCAATAAAATAGTAAAAGTCTTAATTCTTTTCATATTTTTATTTACAAATATGACATGAAGCTGTGCCAAAATATGACATGGACCTGAACCTAAATATTTGACTCAAGTAGCCGTTGAAATCTCCTTTGCCTTTTCTTGCTTGATGCTCCTCAAATTTAATTCTGTTGGAAGATGTTGTAATATAATGACAATATATCATTTTGAATAACTCCTCCTTCTTCATTGTGTTTCTTCTTCACTAACATTATAATCCCATGTTTTATATGAATTGTCTTCTATACTTCTAACTAATGTGTTATATATTTGATTACTCAACCATGACTAAGAATTCCTTGCTATTGTTTTATTGTCTCATATTCAAAGTCTAAAATGTTCAACATTACACAGTATAACCTATCTTTTGTTCAAGAGGAAATACTTGGATATCTTCTCAAAATTAAATCATAGTTTAACCTTAATATTGAGATATTTGTACAACAGAATGTTAAAATGACTTGTTGTACATCAATATATCTATATGTTTATACACATAAATGCATAAATAATCATAAACAATATATGTAAAAGAACACAAATACAGTCATAATGAATTTCTTAAGCATGGAGGAAGCCTATAAGCCATACTCTACAGTAACAATGGAAATACCACATTGTTTTCTAAATACCAATTTCCAGCAAATAAAAATGAAGTGATTGAACCAGTAATAATTTGTAGCAAAAAAAAAATACAGTAAGAGCTGGAACAACTTCTAAGGTTAGAAAATAAAAATACTTAAAATTTTAGCATTTCCTTTGGAGAAGACAAGAATAATCAATCTGAAGTATGTCTATGAGGCCACAGATACAGAATAAATTTGAATACAAAATACATGATTGCAATGTTGGGCTGTAATTCAAAAAAGTATGTAGATATTCATGTCTGTGTTAAATGATCTGTCAAATATTTATATTGGCAAGACAATTTATTCTTTCTTACATACAGCACCAATTGTTAAAAGATAGAAGATGGGTATAAAATAGAAAATTATCAGCTAGTCAAACAGCATGATAACAATTTAAAAATAATATTCAATATTACATTATTAGGCAAAATTTGACAAGAGCATGAATTTAGAAATGTAAAAGTATTCTTTCCAAGTTTTTTCAGACTATTAAAAGAAAGTACACTGATGTAACCTATAAAAGTTATTTTTGGGTAAATTAACAATGTTAACAACACCTGAAAGTAGGTATGTCAACTAATGAATGAATTAATATTCACTGAGTAGTTTACAATGCATATTTCATGGTATCCTTTCAAAAATATGCTGAATTGTGCTATGACAAAATGCGATCAGACAAAATGAAATTGAGAGACAGACACTAGACACAAACATTTCTTAGTGCTCTCCATGCATTATGGAAACAAAAACTGAGTAAAGGTTGAAGAAATCCTAGAGAAGAGGTGACTCTTGAGAGAAATATGAACAATAAATATTGAGGAGACCAGACACAATCCTAAAAGCTAGACACTATCACCCACAAAAGTCAACCAAACAAAGGGTAAAGAGCTGGTGTATAGAATGTTCCTTCTTGTCTACATCTGCTGTGTGAAGGTAGGTCTGGCTGATTGCAACGGAAGATCTGGCATACATACCTTGCCTGTAAACAACAGCTCTCTAATTGTAGCTTAGACTTGCTCAACCAAGGGAAAAACATGACAGATACTGGAAATTAAATCAATATTTTCATATAATATCTATTTTATACTTTAGTAGCTCAACTCTAATATGTCTATGCTTTTTGAAATAATAAATTAGCACTGTTCTTAGAAAATTTTACATTTTGTAATGTTTCTGCTTCCCAAATGTTTTTTTATCTTCCCTGAATTTTTCTTCCTTTCTCTACATTTCTTTATAAAACCATTTTTTGTAGATCATTCTTTTTTAATTAATTTTTTTTTCATTTTATATACCAATCCCAGTTCCCTCCTCCTCTTCTCTCACACTCCGTACCTCCCCTAATCCCACCACCCATCTACTCTTCAGAGAGGGTAAGGCCTCACTTGGGGAGTAAACAATGTCTGGCATACTAAGTTGACACAGGACTAGACCTCTCACGCCTGTGTCAAGGCTGAGCAAGGTATACCACCCTAGGGAATGTGTTCTAGTCACTCTGAATGTGAATGAAATTTATGTGGCTAGATCTGTTTGGGGAGGCCCTAGCAGTGGGACCAGGACTTATCCAGAGTTCATGAAATGGCTTTTTAGAATATAAAACCACTTTTAAAAAAATCTATACTGTTTCCTCAGTCTTTTTAATATTTTGAATAATTTGACCTGGCTGAGACCATAATGTATCTCAACTGTAAACTGTATCTCATAGTACACTAGGTAGCAGAGAAAACATTAATTTTTATTTAAATGTTAATATAAATCTTCTAATGGAAATCTTAATGTTCCAGTAAAATCTTTATTCTTACAGCACATCCCCTTCAATACCCCATAATCATGATATGTTTAGGCAACGACAAACAGTACACTTTCTTAAACCCAGCATCCCTTACTCCTCCATTTCTTCTCCTTGTCAGATATTCTAGAATAAAAGTGACAAAACCCCCTGCATAGACCCTTATTGTACTTTCAAATTCAAAATGATATTACTAATAGATAGAAAAATCCTTGTTTTTTTTTTCACTATTTCAATTATTCTATGTCTTTCATATAGTTCATCTGTCATGCTAAGCAATGGGAATGGTGTTATCATGCCTAGATAGTGAGTTGTCTAGTATGGTAGCAGAAATCAAGAAGCTACATATCATCACAGTCTATAAAATTTGCCTTGCTTAACTTGCATTTGCTGTTGCAGCAAATGAGGCTTCCATAGACAGTGAGCAATTCCAATTTGTCTCTGTGTTTGAATAAATCAATGTAAAATAGAAAGCCATATTTTATTTATTTTTATATTTTAGCAAATGGCAGGGGAAAGATTCAATGTTGCCATATCGTAAGTGGAACAGAAAGAGAATTGGAGAGCAAGTTTGTCTTCTGAGTCTTGACAAGATATTTATGTTTATTTCAGTTTTTTTTTGTATATTGTATTTCTTCTTTGCTGTATCAAAACATTTCCTGACTTCCAGGTTAAAAGAGGTCTTATTTTGGCACCTGTCTTTTATGCGGTTTCACCAGTTGAGCAAATCCACACACAAGTGCTAAAGGTTTATGTTTAAGTAAGAGTGAAGAGATTTAAGTAATTAAGAAATACTTGTCAAGGTGTGCTTCTATATACTAATGACTCATCACTGTTTTGGTTCAAGTCTCTCTGACCATGTTATTTGACAAGTTCTCACAATTTTAAAGGCCTCACCATTTGCTTGTTTTACTTCTTCAAACTTATGGATATTCTAGTGTTTATCTCTATTTTTTTTTTAATCTTCAGCTTCTAAACAATAACAGTTATGTATATAGAAAGAGTCGCTTGAAGAACTATTTGCATCTTTGGATTATTCCATCTCTACTATGCCTGAGTCTCTGTACAATATAATACATGTTTTATTTTAAAAATTCCACTTTGTAATTTTTTGATATGTCAGTGTGTGCACATGCACATGTGTACACTTATACGTTAGTATGTCACAATGTACTTATGGAGGTCATAGGATATCCACAAAGACTGAGGTCTCATCTTCTACCATTTTTTAAAGGCAGGGCCTCTCTTCTTTTTCCGGACACTGCTGAATATGCCATGCATCCTAGTATGCAGGAATCTAATAATTTTCCAGCTGGGCATCCTACCTTGCTATGTGAGTGCTAGTGATGTACATCTGTGTTACTACACCATTTTTGTATGTTTGTTCCCAGTATCGAAACACAGACTGCCAAGCATGTTCAGCA
This sequence comes from Peromyscus leucopus, assembly GCF_004664715.2. NCBI lineage: Eukaryota > Metazoa > Chordata > Mammalia > Rodentia > Cricetidae > Peromyscus > Peromyscus leucopus. The sequence goes on from NC_051073.1 coordinate 29,404,908, forward strand.
AACAATTTTATCTACTTTGGCCTCTACCTGGACCAATGAAATACATGATTTTCTTTTATTTTTTTTTATTTTGGAAAATAGATCCATTTTTATCACCTAATACATCATCATTACTGTTTTCTTTCTCTCTGGTTCCCTTAGATCCTCCCCACCTACTATCACAACTGAATTATCCCATTTTTGTCTCTCATTAGAAGACAAACAGGAAGCTTCTAAAGGATAATAATCTTATAAATGTTGTATAACATAATGTAATAATATAAAATAAAACTAAGAAATTTGAATAGGACCAAACAAACAATAAAATAAAATAAAATTTAAAAATTAAAATTAAGATAAAAAAAAAAGCCTTGACACAACTTTATGGGACAAGGAACCACTAAAGGTGCCATTCAGTTCATCTGCTGTTGGCTATCAATTTTCTGGCTGTGTATCACTGTATCTGAGTCATCTGCCACAGGAAGAAGCAGGATAAATATTCATTAGGGTTATGAAAGACTTTCATATCTAATTTATAAAAATTGGAGAGAAAAACTTTCATAACTTGGAAAATAAATTTAAAAATCTCTAAAATTAATTTACAGAGATAGTAAAGAAATATCATCATCACCATCAAAGAATAATGCAGTACCATAACTCTAAGCTTACAGACTATGGAAAATCAAAATATTACTACTAAATATTTTGTAATTATTTATATATATATCAAAATACAAGATGTTTGTGTATATATTTATTTATATCAATATAATTAAATATATAACATGTGATATATTTAAATATTATTAAAATATATGTTGTCTTAAACATAAATGGGAATTCATAAATGTTGGCTGTGTGCTTATTATTAAGCATTCTTGAGCTAAAATCATTACAGGGAACACAGAGAATGTTGTACAAACCACAAAAGTATTGAAATATATAAAAGGAAATAACCATATTTACAAAATCTTCATTACATGCATAAATTAATATTTAAAAGTATATTATATGAATGTGTCATTTATTGTATTCAGTTTGTAATTTAAAAAAATATGTGCATATATTTTTATATTACATTTGCTAAAGTAGAAAAATTTCAATCTTATGAAATAACTTTGCTTCTTATGATAATATTATCTACAATCTTTCCATTCAGCAAAATTTTGAATATGGTTCACCATTATTAGTGATATGTTTTAAGAATCTAAAGCATATCTTTCCAAAGAAGACTAACACAAAGCTCTGATAGAGTAAAGCTTCTTTGAAAAAAGAAATGCAGATTCAATATTTAGGAAATGCTGATAGATTCAAATACAATGTGGAGAAAACACAGAGATTTAATTTATTAATACATTGATTGATTGATTTTACATCCCAGCCTAAGCTTTCCCCTCCTCTTCTTCAAGTCCCTCTCCAGCACAATCCCTCTGTTTCCACCCCCAATCCATTCCTCCTCTGGTTAACTTCAGGAAAGGGCAATTCTCCCATGGATATAAAAAAAAAATATATTGCATATCAACTTGCCTTAAGACTAAGCACCAACCCACAGAATCAACTAAAGTGGGCACCTAGGGGCTCAGAGAGATTGAGCTGACAACCAGGGAGACTGCATGGGACTGACCTAAGCACCCTGCACATATGTTACAGTTGTGTGGCTTGGTCCCAATGTGAGACTCCTAACAGTGAGAGCAGGTGCTGTCTTTGATCTTTTATTAGTTTTTGAAACATAAGGATTTTAAAATAAAGAAAAGGCATACCCAGATAAAATGAGACTTAGAAGCACAAAAGGAGCTTTTTGTACAGATGCAACCACAATTACTTAGCTGGAAAAAATAATACCACAGATAGGGATCCATGAGCTCAGAAAGCATCTGCAGGAAGTGAGAGTGAAGAATGAGAAAACCATCTTCCATTGAATAAATGGGTCCAAGTCTAAACCTGGTCTTGGTCCTTAGAAAGTGAAAGGTTTCAACATTTTCCTGGATGAATTTACTAATATGAAATAGTTACTACTTGTAGCTGGATGTTATCCTGTGTCCCGCCCAGTCCTGCAGACGCTCAGACACAAGTAAACACAAACAGAGGCTTATATTAATTACAAATTGTATGGCCATGGCCTATGCCTCAATTTTCTTGCTAGCTAGCTCTTATAACTAAACTCAGCCCATTTCTGTTAATCTATATGTTGCCACATGTGCTGCGACTTTACCTGTGTGCCATTACGTGCGGCTCCCTTGACAGCAAGATGGCATCTCCTATGCCTCTGCCTTTCTTCTTTCTGTCTCTCTCCTGGATTTCTTGCCTGTCTCTAATAGGCCAAACAGCTTTATTGATCAAACAATTAAAGCAACACTTATTCACAACATACAGAAAGACATGCCACAGAAACTACCATTTAATTTTTTCCCTAATTTTCACGATAGTCTTTATTGTTGTTCTCCAGAGGAGATTTTAACTTTCTGTGCTGAGTGAGCCTTGAATAAAGATACCAAGTGTAGATAAATCCCGCAATGAATGTGTATCGTTTTATATGGACACAGCTATGTCAAGTACCAATGCCTCAGACCCATGGAAATGTCAAATCCTTCACTCAGAAAGATGGCAAAACTTCCTTCTATTTACTGAATTTTAACAGTTTGTATAGTTCATGTGTTTATGGAAGATTGGGCTGTATACGCAAAAACCTAGCAACTCCTCCTTCCTCCTCCCAGTTTGACACTGTACCTACAGAAACTACCTACATAGAATAGGCAACTCTTCACCCATCCTCACAAGTGTCTCTAGGTTCATGACTGCTGCATAGTTGGTACAGCACCATCAGAGTATGTGGGGCCTCCCTGACCCCAGTTTTTCTGTATGTGTGTTTCTGTGTGTATATTCTTTCTTTATCATTGCTGTTTTCCATGGACAGGCCATACTGGATGTGGCAGGGTATGGGGGAAATTTTGTTTTCCCTTTTATTCACATGTGTCTTAAGACAAGCTATATCACTGGAACATTACCAACATCCAAACCTAACTCAGTTAAATAAAGAATATAGATTTAAGCCTATTATTGCAATGGAAGCATACTTTTGAGAAACTTGAAATATTGGTAAGAACATAATATGTAGACGGTAAGTGCAAGTGTGCCCTTGTCCCATTTGTATGTGGAGGCTAAAGATGCTTTCACTGCATATTAAATTGAAAGCTTCTACCAAATGCATGTTATTTTATGGAGAACGGTCAGGAAGTGAAAATCACAGTACTCAAAAAGTGTAAGAGAATAAACATTTAAGATGAGAAGGATAATAACACACTTGGCAAAGGAAGAAGAATAATTTCTTAATATACAATCCCCATTACATCACTTTGTAACAGAAATTATTTCCCCACCATTACATAAAAGAGATAAGCTATACTATGTGACTCATATACATACTTTATTGTTTAAAATAACTACTTTTGTTTTATTTCATTTATTTGTATTTATTTTATAACTACTTGGTCAGGGAGATTCACTGACTGAGTGCTAAGCTCACTCACAGGGTCTCTTCTTCAGTTCCACCAGACACATTTGATTAACTTTTTATTTTCACTCACACTGGAATTGCACCAAAATCCATGGACAATAATTCAAATTATCTAAAGATCCTATGATAGCCACATTTAAAATATATTATAATGTTACCATGTTTCTACTTATATTAAATTATTTTAAGAAGAATTGGAGACTACAATAAAATATTCTTGTATAATTCCCTGTCAACTGTATTATTCTTTAAAGATAGTTCCAACGTATCTTTAGTTTCCTAGACTCCTGGGCTGAATATTACTATCCATCTAACTTTGTTTCAGAGGTCAGATTTTAATCTTTTGATCATTTATGGGACTCCTTTTTCAATTCTCTGTACTCCTCTCTTAGGTTGCAAGGCCAACACTAAATGAGGTTTACATGAAAGGTTTCAGCTGTGCCAAAATGGTAAGTATAATAAGAGATTTATCTCATGGTATCAGTGCATTCTTCTTCTCACTATGAATCTTAGTATTGGGATATTTTAATAAGTAAAGAATTACATTGTGCACTCATGCTCATCTTGTTAGTTCATCTTGTTACCCACTGCTAATGAATAGCTCCCACTGTGATTAGGAAGTGAAGAACTAAAGTTGTCACTTCCTAGGATCAAAAATGAATCATATGTTCACAATAGAAGAGTCATGCAAATCCAGTGACCTGCCTCAATAATGAAATGACTATCAATTATAGTTTTTTTTCTGGCCATATTATCTACTCTGTGCATAGTTTTGAGATTCATTTTATCTTCTATTAGTGCAAATGAAAGGTCTGGGAAGCCCTGTGCAGGGCAGAAAGTGATGGGTGGGATTAATTTAAAACTAAGCAGTATGATTCTATCATATGTTACAGATGAATTTTTAATACTCAAAACATGTTAAAGCTGAAAGCAATATTTTAGTGTAATGATACTATGATATTCTTTTCACACAATATGAACTGTTTAAGAACATATGCATTGTTTCCAAAGTATACTTTTAAGATTTTCTCAGACACTAGTGAATTATGATCAGGAAGATGTTCAAAAGTCACATGGCAAGATTTCTATTAGTTTTCTTTTGCAACTTTACATTTTGAAATCAGTTCAGAACCATGAAAATTTGCAGGGGTATTCTGGGCCATCTCATGAAATTTTCACCCACCTCCACTTTCTTAAAATTAGTCTCATTCACTACAACAATACAAAATTCAAAACAGAAAAATTGATCTTGGTACAACATATTTCTAATTCTGAATTCAGCAGTTACATAGTCTTGTGCACTTCTGTGTACGCTTTTGTTTTTGAAAACTTACCAAGTGTAGCTTGATTGAACATTGCATGTAATACGTACCACAATTAAGAAACTTAATTGTAGTTTGTCAAGATCAATTAATCCAGTTCCTTTATAAACTTTTCTCCACCTCTTCCTCTAAACCATGACTGATATTAGTCTATTATTCATGCCATTAATTATGCTCTTTTATAAATATTATGAAAATTGAATCATATTTTGTAATAACTATAGGTCTTTTGAAATAAAAACGATAGAAATTTAATCCTCTGGCCAAATAATGTTCAAAACATCTGAAATATAAGTACACATTCACAGTCTAGACATTATAAATAAAATAACAGGTAAGCTGAAAACATGATAAAACTGTAAGTAAAAATAACTTATAATAACTATGCTCTTTAATTAATAGAAAGTAGTTAATATTTTTTATTTTTATAATTTTTATTTTAGCACTAATTTTGTTTATAATAAAAAAGTCCTTTTATCGGGGTTTCACTTAAAGCACAATAACAAAGAAAAATATCATTAATAAATAAATCTACAGTAGTTATGCTGTAGTATTTTAAATAATAAAATTAGAAAATGTAAGAAAACCACCCAGTTCATAAAGTTATCTTCTTACATATTATCATAACAGTTAGAGGAGGTAAATGATTGAACTTCCAAATCCTAATGTAACATTCATATATGTAAATATTATAGAAAATTTATGCATCAAGTATTGAAGGACTGCTTCAGTGGAAAATCCTAAAGAAACTATTTCATATGTTTAGGAAGTAAGTGCATCCAGATTTTAGACTAAATTATTAAAATGCAAAATCAGTTTTATATATGGTACAATGAAAACAGAAACAAAAATTAAAGTTAAAAATGTACCTATTTAATTTTGAATGAAATGTGTAATATGGATGTATGTAAATAAGTGGAGCTCTCTTCTCTCACAAACTGGAAGGTGGCTTTTATTATCTGAAAATAAAACTTTAAAATTTTAATCTTGTTCAATGAATAAAGCAAATCTGAATAAAAGTGACACAGTAAATATTAGTTGAAATAATATATTAATAAGATACCATTAATTCTTTTTGAATTTAAGAGAATACTTTTTACATTTGCTTCATTTATGTAGTTTCTCATTTCCATTATTTCAAAGTCTGTTTGTAGGGAAGAAAATATTTCTGTGAAAGAAAACAGAATTTAGAATGAAAGTATATTCCAAAGACCTAAGGAAAGCTGCTGAGACCAGGCATGTGTCAGGGATGTCCCTGAATGGAGGCCTAGACAGTCCATTGCATGAAAATGTGAAGGTAAAACCTGCATTTCCTTGGAGAGCAGAAGATGTTGGAGATGCCAGAGCTTATGGGGTACCTGCCAAGTGGAACTGCTACCAAGGAGTGAAAATAGCCCTAAAGAAAGAAGTGTGCTGCAGTCAAAAAAGCTGAAAGGAATTAGATATATGAAGAAAGCTTTGGCACCTCATATGGAAATTCAGATTTCAGAGTTAGCCCTGCTGGGTTTTGGTCTTGCTTTGGCACAATATTTCCTCACTGCCTTCTCTCTCATCAAAATTGGAAAGATAATATATAGCCTGTGTCATTAAATGTTGGAAGTATGTGGTCTGCTTTCTTATTTTGATTTTACAGAAGACTACTTGACAAGATTGATTGAAGATCAGAAGAAATTTGGAACTTTAGACTTTTTTTTTATTAAGAATTTTTTTTCATTCATTTTACACACCAATCAAAAATCTCCCTTTACCCATATAACCGAGGGACTTCAGCCTTTTGTAGACATGAGACTGTTATAAACTATGGGGCCTTCTGAAGTTGGTCTGAATGCATTTTGGCATTATGGTATGTCTGCAAGCCTGCGGAGGCCAGCGAGTGGAATGTGGTGGTTTGAAAGAAAACAGTCCCTAATTGGAGTGGCACTATAAGGAGGCATGGCTTTGTTGGAGTAGGTGTGGTCCTGTTATAGGGCATGTGTCACAGGGGGAGAGGGCAGGTTTTGAGGTCTTATATGCTCAAGCTATGCTCAGTGTGGCACATGGTTACTTCTGCTACCTTCCAGCCAAGATGACAAACTCTCAGCTCCTTCATCAGGCCCATATCTTCTTCCATCCCACCTGCTATGCTGATAATGGAATAAAGGACTGTAAACTAGCTCCAATGAAATGTTTTCCTTTTTAAGAGTTGCATGGTCATGGTGTCTCTTCATAGCAATAGAAACCTTAACTAAGACAGAACCCACCTATGAGTATAGGCTATCATTAGTTATCATTTTATTGACATTTTATTTTTGAATCGTCTTTGGTTCTATCCTAGGTCTAATGAGCTAACCAGCCTCAGGTTCCTGGTCATCTGTAAGTGTCAGGTGTGGGCTCCATCTCATGGTGTGGGCCTTAAGTTGGACAATACATTGGTTGGCCCCTCCCACGGATCTGAGCCAGCATTACCCCGGCACATCTTACAGGGAGGACAAATTATAGGTTGAAGATTTTTGTGGCTGGTTTGATGTGTTTACAGAAGATGGTGAGTTCAGGATCCATATCCCCTGTTTCTAGAAGTCTTTATGCAGTCCACCCTCAGATTCAACTGCTCTAGGTTTCTACATTGCCTCCCCAAATGCCGCTAGAATTCTAGACATATATCCTAGTTCTCCCTCCCTCCATCTCACCTCAACTCCCAACCTATGCTTCCTGTTCCCATCTTCACCATTCCACCAGGCCACTTGCAAAATCTGTTCTATTTCCCATTCCCAGAGAGATCTGTATGTCCCCTCCTGAGTCTTCCTTGTTACTAAACCTCTCTGGCTCTGTGGAATGTATCATGATTATCCTTTATTTAACAATTAGTATTCACTTATGATTGAGTGCACACTATGGTTGTCTTTCTGAATCAAGCTTAAGTCACTCAGAATGATTTTTTTTCTAGTTCTGCCCATGTGCTTGCAAATTGCATGATATCATTGTTGTTTTTTTAACATTGTGTAAATGTACCATATTTTCTTTAACCATTTTTTGGTTTAGTGACATCTTGGTTGTTTTCAGTTTCTGGATATTATGAATAAAGTTTTCCCCATCATGAACTTGATGCCTTTGCTTATAGAATCCCTCTTCTCTCTCTTCGACTGGACTCCTGGAGCTCAGCCTGGTGTTGGGCTGTGGATCTCTGCATCTGCTTCCATTAGTTACTGGAGAAAGGCTCCATGAAGACAGTAGGGTATTCACCAATCTGATTACTGGGGTAAGCAGTTCAGGCACCCTCTCTACTATTGCTAGTAGTCTAAGCTGGGGTCCAAACCAAACTAGTGGGAACTCATGAAATTTAGATCAACAGCTGTGGATTCTGCACTGGGACTAGACTAGGCCCTCTGCCTAGTGAGACAGTTGAGTAGTTTGATCTGCTTAAAGGGCCCCCTGGCAGAAGTTCAGAATCCACCCTGGTACATGAGCAGGCTTTTTGGAGCCCACTACCTATGATGGGACACCTCACACAGCCTTGAGGCATGGGGAGGGACTTGGACCTGCCTCTACTAAATGTACCTCCCCAATGGGAGGCCATACCTTCTTGTATGAGAGAATGGAGGGGTGAGTTGGGAGGGGGAGGCTGAAGAGGTGAGAGGAGGAAAGAGTGGGATCTTTGATTGGTATGTAAAATGAATAAAAAAAATTCTTAATAAAATAAATAAGTAAATAAATAAAATAAATAAAGCTACATGAATATTACTGTGCAAAAGTCCTTGTGGTAGGTTGGAACATCCTTAGGTTATATGCTCAGGAGTGGTATAGCTAGGTCTTGAGATAGACTGAGTCCCAATTTCCTGAGGAAACTCCCTATTATATTCCATAATGCCTGTAAAAGTTTGCACTCACAAAAGCAATGGAGGAGTGTTCCCTTTGCTCCACACTCTTGCCAACGTGAGTTGTCACTGGTGTTTTTGATCTTAGCAATTGTGACAGGTATAAGATTGAATCTCAAGGTAGTTTTGATTTGCATTTCTTTGATGAAAAAGGATATTCAACATTTCTTGAAGTGTTTCTCATCCATTTTGAGAGTTCTCGACAGAGAACTGTACTATATTTTATTTTAATCTGGATTATTTTGTTTGTTGAAGTCTGTTTTGAGTTCTTTATATATTTTGGATATTAGCCCCTCTATGATATGTAGAGTTGGTGAAAATCTATTTCAATTATGTAGGCTGCCATTTTGTCCTATTAATGGTGCCTTTGCCTTAAAGAAGCTTTCCAGTTTCATGGGGTGTCACTTATTAATTGTTGATCTTAGTGCTTTGCCTATCAGTGTCCTGCTCAAGAATTTGTCTCCTATGTCAATGTGTTCTTTCCATTTTCTTTTCTATTAAGTTCATTATATCTGGTTTTATGCTGAGGTCTTGATGCCCTTGGATTTGACTTTTATATAGGGTGATAGAGAAGGATCTGTTTGTATTCTTCTGCATGCAGTCATCAATCAATGAGCATACAACAAACAGAGCAGCATCATTTGTTGTAGATGCTTTCTCTTTTTTCCATTGTGCATTTCAGGCTGCTTTGTTAAAAATCAGGTGTCCGTATGTGTGTGGATTCACATCTGGGTCTTCAATTTGATTCCATTGTTAACAATTGCATTGTTTCAATGCCAATGTCACTTAGTTTTTATTATTATAGCCGTGTAGTAGAGCTTCAAATCAGGGATGGTGATACATCTAGAAGTCCTTTTCTTTTTTTTCAGAACTGTTTTAGATACCTTGGGTGTTTTTGTTTTTCCATATTCTATTCAGGCATGAAAACCTGAGATTAGATTCCCCAGAACCCACATAAAATCTGGGTGCAGCATCATGAATGTGTAATATGGTCACTTGCTGCACAGAGAAAAGGAAGCCTTAGCAGCTAAATTGCCAATGATTGTAACCAATGACACAAATTATCAGTTAAGTGAGAAACTATGTTTCAAAAGATAAAGTGAAGCAGTATTTTATGGACATAACAGGTCCTCTGTCTTTCTTGGCTCCTATATTCACAAGCTCATGACAGCCTCTTGTGTTTACCTGCACAAGATCAAGCCATGTAATATTTTAGCATAAAGGGGAAGGGATGCAGGAGCTCGTTCTCTTTATGAGGTGTTTTTTAAGGTTTGGTCCCTAGTATATCAACTATGCTCTGCTGGATGGCCCCACACCCAGGAGTGTGTGTGAAGCACAAATTGGACAAAGAAATTCTAAAAGCAATACAAATTACAGTAATTGAAAATTAAGGAGGTAAGAGTGGAACTTGGAGGAGTTAGCTAGAAAGAATATGGGTGAATATAATCAAACAGCATTTTATGATATTCTCATATAAGTAATAAAATATTCTAAGCAAAATGGAGATCAGTAAAAGATAACATCTGATTCTATTTACTCAGACATACTTAGGTAAGCACACTTGAACACACATAATCAAACACACACATGAACATACATAAACACATTTACAAATAATAAACAAAAAGAAACATCTACAATAAGAATATTATATTCTTGTAATAAAGTATGAAACTCTTTTTATATCAGCTTATTGAAAGGGCATTTCAGTTCTGGATGAGTTACAAATTCAACCATCATAAACTCCTGGAAACGCATTTATATGTCATACCATTTTTCGTAATCATCATAGGAAAATTGTATCCAGTGTCTTCATTATTTATTTTTAAATGTAGAGAAACAGTTATAAAAGTTGCAATGTTAGCAAATTATGAGAGATCTTTTCTTTCCCTGACCACTTCCTCTTTTGACCTTCTATAGTGGATTGACTTGACAAAAGTTCAGTCTATGCAGTCCTTCAATCTTATGTTTTCTAGCCTACATAACTATAAACTAAATAAATCATTGTCCTTTATAGATTGTAAAATCTAGGACCAGAAAGATGGCTTCAAATCGCAAATTTGAAGGCCCAAGTAGAAGGAGAGCACTGTCACACAAATTGTCCTCAGCTTTCAAGGTATGCCAGGTTACACACAGTGAGTAAACATACAAAAGCAATAGCAAATAAGTATGTCGATAACCTGTTTGTAGTAGTCTCTCTTAGAAACACAAACTGGACCTATGTTTTTCAAATAGATAGGCCATGTAAGATTTGGGTGAGTTATAGAGTCTACCTGAGCGAACTCCTGGAGATGCATTTATGTATTATATCATTTCTGGTTATGATCTTGGTTAAATGGTATTCAGTGTCTGCAGCTTCTTCTCAAATGTAGAGAAAGACAGAAAAGTTGTGATGTTGTCTTGACTGGCATTCTTTCTCTTCTTTGATAATCCTCCCAGATTCATTTCACTTTTGGGGAAAAGTACAAGTATCATATGAAAGATATATACTAAAAGTAAAGAGACAAAAAGAACAAGCAAGTAAGTCTAGGTACTCAGATGGCAAATTTTCCCTTCTTTCATAGATTTCTATACATTTATTTGCATACACATGTGTCATCTGAAGGATAAATTCCTGTTATTAAACACAGGCATTTTGTAGAGTGAAAATTTGAAGTCAGTATCAAAGCCTTCAAAAAGGTGGCTGTCATGTGGAGGCCTAGCTATCTAAATTTCTTTTGATATTTTTGTTAAAAAAGTAGAAACTGAGGATGAGCTTCTATAATCTGTGTAAACTTCTATTTGTTCATTTCAATCATAAGAGAAATAATATTTATTTGATATCATGTATAAACTATACTTGATATGTATATTATCTACAATAAATTTTGCTTAAAACCAAATAATTTATTTATTTTATCTAACATAACAGTAGTGATTTCCTAAATTTTATATATTCAGTAACACTTTCTGAGTCTTAATATTAATGCTGTATAGTTTTCATATAGCATGATAAAATATAGTCCATTTCTTAAAAGAATTTTTATGAACAAGACATTAGTGCTTATTTGGCACACTAGAGTGGTTGGTCTATATAGGCATAATTACTTCTATACAGGTAAGATTTCTCTATATCAATTTAAGATGACTTTAATTGTAACAATTTCATTTTCATTAAATTTAGTTATATATTTATTAAATTTATTTTAAAACATTCTATTATTGTCAATATAATCATATATTTTACTTGAATTCAGTCATTTCAATTTCTTTTATCCATTTTAGATTTTATTGTGTCTTCATGTCATATAGTTTTACAAATAAATTATATAAGCTAGAATCTACCTTATGCTATATTAATTAAAATTAGAGTAATTCTATAATGCACTTACAGTTTCTTTTAATTTTATTGAGAAATATTCATTTTTTTAACTGTTTAGGCTACATTTACTAAAATTATCAAACGTATTTAATTCAGAGACTTAGAGAATTCATTTTGGGATTGAAATCATAGTATCAGATCCACTTCACATTGTCAACTCTCTAAGAGGCAGGACTTTGGAATCCATCCTGAAGCCTTACGACCTTTGGGAGAGCTTCCTTCCTCCCTTGGACTCGAAAAGATCTCAGGAGGAACTCAGATCTCCTGAGCCACTTGATTGTTCACCCTGCTCCCTTTTGTAAATTCCAATCTGTGTTTTCAGTATCAATTTCTCTTAACCTCAGCTGAGATAATTGGCACTACTCTTCAGTGTTCTTTCCAATTCCAAGGGAAGACAACATCCAGTGCCTCCTGTCTCAGCGGTATTTTTTTTTTTTTTTTTTTTTTTTTTGGTTAGAACTATCCTAATAGAAGGAAAGATTTAAAAAAAAAAAAAAAAAAAAAAAAAAAAAAAAAAAAACCAGCAAGGAAGTCGACCACAATCACTGTGAAGACGAACCTGTCTTCTCATGGGCATGCATGAGATCATGCCCGTATGGGATTCACGGCCTTAGCTTGGGTGCAGTGTCCAAACTAAATAATAACTAATCTGTCAACAAGGGTTAAAAACCCTTTCCGCTTATGACCTTTGGGAGAGGGTCCTTCCTCCCTATAGACTCGTAAAGATCTCAGGAAGAACTCGGAGCTCTTGAGCCACGTTATTGGTCACCCTGCTCCCTTTTGTGAATTCCAATCTGTGTTTTCAGTATCAATTTCTCTTAACCTCAACTGAGATAATTGGAACTACTGTTCAGTGTGCTTTCCAATTCATTGTTGAAGACACAAAAAACCTGGACATTCTGTCACAAGGCACTCTGAGACACCCTACAATAACAGAAGTATAACAATTAGGGAACAAAGAATTTTTAAGGAACCTAAATTGAATAACATTGATAGAACAAAGTGCTGAATGAAATGTTGATAATAGGTTTCAAAAATTAAAAGATAATTATCATAATGAAGAGCTGAGAATACAGCTCAATGTTAGAGTTCTCATTTATCATGCAGTTTTAAGTTCATTTTCCAGTACTACAGGAGAAAAATAAATTAGGAGGAAAATAATTTAAAAATTTAGAACAAGATGTATACCATATTTAGCAGACTGATTACAATGCTTCCAATAATAATACTTAATGATAAATATTCAATAAAATTAAATAAAATATCCAAAACTGATACATAGTTAGCAAGTCACTGAGTTACATATTCAAAATATAAGTGAAAAAAAGGGGATGGAATCTTATGGAAATTTCAGTAAATTATCAAAAAGTTCAACATATATTCTGCCAATTATCACTAAAATATGCTTTACTAGGGCGATAAGTAAGGGGAATATAAGGAAATTTAACCAAAAAGTAAAATAAAGCTCAAAAAATTGTGTACCTCATTGAACTTTCAAATTATTAATATTAATCAGTGTTATTTTATAAAATAAAGATTATATAATATGCTTCCAGTTAAATTAGCCTTTTCTGTTTAAAACAAAGAAAATCTTTGATAAAAAAATCAATGGCAACAATGTACGATTCTATACCTAGAAAAGAAAGAAAAAAAGTTTGTGTCATTGAAACCAGTTTAGGCAGAGTTTCAAAATTAAAGATAGGATTGATTCCTCATGTCCAAGGTTAGCTTGTCAGTGGTGATGGAAGACTAATCTGGGTCAAGATGAAGGTTTCTGGTGGATAAAAAGGAAGAAAAACCTCAAGAGAATTAAAATGACAGGGGAATTGAGAAAGAGAAGCTGTAAATCATCAAAAAAATATGTAGCTTAATGTTTAAATATTCAGTATAGCCCACAAGTTACATGTTTTATACAGAAGCCAGGAACACACACAGGAAAGTGAAACACTGGGGTTCGTGATTAATCCAGTACTATAGCTTCTGTGTGTGCCTGTACTTGTAGAGGGTTTTCTGTTAGCTGACATGCATTCTATGACTTGACATGCCATATGCTTTGTTCAAAGGTGGCTCAGAGGTGATTATTCTTAAGCACATTTAAAAAACAAAATATTCTTCAAAATTAAGAAAGATGATATTAAATAAGCTCACTAATTTAAAGCCGATTTTTAAGTATTCATATGGGGATCACTGAAGAGTAAATAAAAAATAGAGCTGAATAGTGACCCTGAAATAGAAAGGGCAGTGTGCATCATTGTGATTAAAACAGCATTCTCTAAGAATTACTCGAACTAAGGAAAACTACATGCTCAGATAAATAAGCAAAAAACATACAAATGAATATTGGTTTAGCATTAAATAACCTTGGATAATTTTATCATATGCAGAAACTGCTTCTTTTTAGTTTAAATACTTTTAAAGTTACAGCTTTATAAAATATTTATTCCAACACAACTATATTTAATATTTTGTTTCTCCACAATTATGTCACGTTAATTAATATATTATCTTTTATAAAGACTTTTATTTGTGAGTATATATGTACAGGTACCTATGAAGGTCAGGAGAGGGTGTAAGATGTATTGGGCTAGAGTTACAGGCAGTTATGAGCTGCCAGGCATGGACAGGGATGGAACTCAGGTCTTCTGGAACTACAGCAAGTGCTCTCAACCACTGATCTCTACCTCACCTCTTACATAATGATCTGCAAAATGTATAGTATGTAGCTCATTCAAACTGCTGAAACGAAATTCCTTAAACTGGGTATCTTAAATTCAACAGACATTTTTGCCTGTTACAAACCTTGTCAGTAAGTATGATTGCTGAGTAACTTCATCAAATCATCAAGCCTATACATGCTTGTGGAGGTGCCTTGAGTCAAATTACTTAACCTGAAGTATGTGTCCTGGCTTGGAAGCTGAGCAGGGCACAATTTAGTCTCATTGAAAAGGAGATGGAATTAAAAATGTTTTAAAATACACGATGGCTATGACCATTTTCTGCATGTATCCTTCAAATGTAATTCTCATTCAAAATAGAGTATCAGATTAATACATTTCAGTCATTATCAGACACAATTCACACATTTTGTCCCCAGTTATAATAGCACCATCTGTCTAAATATAGAATTACAGAAACCTTAACAAATGAGACAAATCAAGTATTTTCTTATATCAAATTTTGCATGAACTTGGGATTTATTTAAAATAAATACTGGTCTTCATTTTCAACTCCTGGCCTTCATATTCTATTTGAAGAAAAAAAAATCACTCACTGTATATGCACTGTGCACTGCTGGAGTGCTGGAGTATGTGCGGGATACTACAACCAACAGGATAATACAATCAATAGTTTCATCCAGAAGAGAAAACAACAGACTTAAACTTCACAGTGCAGAAAAACTTCCAGTGGAGTAATGAGTTAATAATATTTATTAGACTTAATTTTATTTAAGGGAAGTCTCCTCTCCAGTTTTGTCCAGCCTCTGCCACCTCCATTGTCACATCTAAAGTGAGCAATGATGTCTACTGCTGTCATTGAAAAATCACATGAATAAATTCAGAGGCTAATATATTGTTTAGATTTTTTAAAAATCATCCTATTATATTTATTTATTATAAACTGTTCAGTTTAGCTAGGAAACAGTATTTTAGGTTTCCCATTCTTAATAAATCTTTTTATTTATTTATTTATTTATTAAATTTAATTTTACATATCAGCCACAGATTCCCTTGTCCTCCCCCCTCCTGTCCCCCCTGCCTTCCCCCCAGCTCACCCCCCATTCCCTTCTCCTCCAGGGCAAAGACTCCCCTGAGGATTGAGTTAAACCTTGTAGATTCAGTCCAGGCAGGTCCAGTCCCCCTTCTCCCAGGCTGAGCCAAGTGTCTCTGTATAAGCCTCAGGTTCCAAACAGCCAGTTCATGCACTGAGGACAGGACCCGGTCCCACTGTCTGAATGCCTCCCAAGCAGATAAAAAGTGCTATGAATTAGAAAAAGCAATTAGGAACTTTATAATAATAATAGCTGATGGTAAAGCTGAATATTAGAAAAATAAAAATGGTGATGAGATCAGCAAAAGTAACCATAAGAGAACAAGAAATGTGGAGCTAAAAATGGGATATAGTCTTCAAATGCTTTAAAATAAAAATGTGTTAACAGAAAAAAAGAAAAGAAAAGCTTTTTTTGACATAAGCTGCCTATTTAGAATATAATTCAAGACATTACCATCAATCATGTGTCTATAATATGGGGGCACAGCCATTTTATTATTTATACAACTGCATTCCACATGCATTTGTCTTAGACATTATATTACTTCACTCCATTTATGATATAAAGCCACTTCAGTATCTATGCACTTTATAAAATTAAGGAAGCACATCTCAAAAATCCAGCAATTGATCTGCATTATTTGACAAAGTTAAGTACAATTCAGACAAACCCTGAGAACAAAACAGTAATATAAGCAAACTGATAAATTTGTGCATTATTGATTGAACAAAATGAATAAAGTTGTGAACAACCTCGAATAATACTTCATGGGAATTTTGAGAGTGTCTTCATCCAGTACTTGAAAAGACCCAAAGGAGTGTCAAGAAATCTACATGTGGAAAAGTCGTGTGGATGGTGACTTCAGGAGCTGTCATTCAAGAGAAATGCAGCTATTCAAAACATTGAACAGACACAGTATCACGTAAATCTCTCTCATCCCATTCTAGTAATTTCTACTGATGGTTAACTTTATTTAGAAATTTGATGACAAGTCTCTTAGATTTTACTTGAGGACAGGAATAAAGATTTCAAAAGTTAAACTATTACAAATAACAGTCTTTCTATAGTAAATAACCAATGAAAAATGCATAGATTTATAAAACAACATTGTCTATCTTTTAAAAAATAGTGTTCATCTTTGTTATAATTGATTTAAAAACTTATGAATAATACAAGACCATTGTTTTCAGGAACCCAGGATCTCTCCCAGAGTTACATGCTGAAGATCTAATTACTACTACTTCAGCAATGATTGTATTTGGAGACCAACCATTTGAGAAGTTTTCAGACAATCTGGATAGGCTTACTCAATCTAATAGTGTTCATATACACAAGGGACCTAATTTCTGAGGAAGATAACATGAGAAACATTCTGTGTAAGCTCGAAATGGTCTTATCAGTAAAAGCCAAGTCAGTTTAATTGACCTCCAGCCTCCATTGTTGTGAAAAAACACATGTCACAGGCAACCACTCTGACATTTCCTTCTGTTGTCATAAAAATTAAGACAGCCCACAACAATAAAATGTAAGAACTAAATCATATTTCCCTTATACAAAATGAAAAAGGGCAAGAGAGATTGCTCAGTGTGTAAAGCCACTTGACATCAAGGTTGATGACCTAAGTTGGATCCTTGGGACCCACAGTGGAAGGAGAGCATTGACCTCCTGTGAGTTGTCCTATGACATGTATGTTTGAATAATGGAATGCCCATGCATATGCATATGCACACACACACACACACACACACACAGAAAGAGAGAGAGAGACAGAGAGAAAAAGACAGAGAGACAAAGAGACAGATAGAGAGACAGAGATATAGAACATAAAAAACAAACAAATAAATAAATGATCAAACAGGAGAATAAAAAGTAAGAAAGAGTATTTGGAAAACAAATTTCTAGACTGGAAAGAAAAAGTATGAGATAGACTAATTTAACTAATTTAAAAATAATTATGAAAATCAACAAGTGGTATAACAAAGATTTAGTAGTCAACACGGTAATGTTCCCACCATCAATTTCTTTAAGTAATGTACCACAGTTGAATACTGAATATTTGGGTTTCAGTGATTAGTCTCAGTTAAAAGTTGCCCTTGGTCAAACTAAATATGTCACACTCACACAACACACACACACACACACACACACACACACACACACACACACACACACATAATTCTTCCAAGAGAGACTTGTATGGAAGACAAAGTTCATAGAGTGAGAGGGACAGAAGAGATTAATAAAACATACATTAGATGATACATACATGTGATTGTCACATTAAATAAAAGTAATGCATAATAAGAAAAGCAAAGAAAAATATGTTATTGGATATGTCTAAATCTATGGATTACCAAAAAAATATGTAGTTTCTCTGTAACAAGTTTCAGTTCATTTTCTCTGAATTAGTATATTTTAAAAAAAAAATATTAATTCAAATTTGAATAATATATGTGGTAAAATGTGATGTTTCTTCTTAAAGGAATTTTTAAAATGAGTGTGTGTATGTGTGTGTGTGTGTGTGTGTACCAAAATGTATAGATGTATAGGTGCCCACAGGGGCAGAAATAGGGCATCAGATGTAAACTACCTAACTTTGGTACCAGGAACTTAATAACTTCAATCATCTTCAAGAACAGCAAAATCTTTTAACCTCTGAGGCATCTGTCCATCCCCAAATACAATTTTCAGATGTCTATATTACTTAATAATCAAAGCAGAGTAAATAATATATTAATATCTGAAGCTATTATGAGTTATTTATTGGAAGTACCTTCAAAACTCTATCCCCTACTATTCTTAGGCATGTAATGTAAGATTGTTATTACAATCATTGGAGTATTCCACAAAAATAAAAAAAAAAATTCTTTTCTTTCTATTAATTACAGATCCCTTTGTCCCAAGCTCTCTTATCAGCTTTCTATTGATCAATACACGACCATCTAAGTATGGTATGTGAATCAGCAGTTATTTAGTGATACTTCCTTTCTCTTGTTCTCTTATCTTTCTGATTTGAGCTAACTTACCAGTTTGATCTATTTTTTATATAATCCAGGCAAAAGATAATTAAATACTGAAAATAGATTTTCCTCTATAACTATATTAAATGAATACAATTTAACCAATAGATGAAGAAGAAGAATATAAATTTATATTTTTATTATTTTGCTACCATTGGAAAAACTAAAAACCAAAGCTATTGAGAAAATACTTAGTCCATGATTTGGTAATTTCCAGTATAAAAAACTCAGTAAAATCTACCTGTTTTCTTTGAAAATTTAAATATATATACTGATTTATAAATTTATATATATAATATAATATATGTTAATTTAAATATATATAATTATATATATATATATATATATACACATACACACACTGTGGTTTGTGTGTCTGTGTGTCTCTGTGTGTGTAGTTACCTATTTGTCTGTGTGTATTTATGTGTTTCTTTGTATGTTTATGTGTCTGTGTGTTTCTGTGTCTGTGGGTCTACCAATGCCTGCTGCAGTATGCCTGTGAAGATCAGACGACAATCTCAGGGAGCTATTTTTCACTTCTGCAATGTGATTCTGTGGACCTTACTAGGTTCTGCAGAGTATGTTTCAGGTGCCTTTAATCTTGTAGCCATCTAACTGGCCCTCATATGCCTTAAAGTGATATAAAGTATTGGCAGTTAATATTAAATGATATCAATACTGCTTTTGACAAGAGTTTAATATGACAATGATTTTATAAAATCTTTCAACATTAAGTATAAAAAGTAACCTATTTTTGTAAACAACAAAATAACACACAAGATATAAATATATTGAGGGGTTACATATATATTAAGATACACACAAAGCAATTTTACAACATAAATTGTGTAGATGTCGAGTGAACACAACCAATATCGAAGAAGTTAGAGAGTTTCAAACACTGACTAGACATTTGCTTATGTGCAGGTTCCTACACTGCTAGGTCTTCTTCACTCTATTCACCAACACTTGTGAATAAGTGGTTGAATGTCATCACTGATTTCTCATATGAAACTGTTATCGGAGAAGCTAAAAGTAAGGTGATTATTTTGGTGAACCCAAATTAACACCATGAACTCTTAAAAGTAGGGACCATTGCAGAATTGGATGAAAAAGAAGATGGCAGAACTATCACAGGTAGACCAATTTCTCTTTTGTAATTTCTCTAATACTGAGATCCAGGTGTGTAGGGGCCAGGCAGAGAAGTTGTCTAGTTGCTTAGGGCAGTACCAAACCGTATGAGGACCTAAATCCAACAAATGTTTAAAATTCAGTTTTACAGTTAGATGAGTTATCTTAAAGACATATCTTTTTCAGAGCACTTGAATAATGCTCCAATTGATCAAGGGCTTCATTTTGGTCATATCAGACTTGGACATGAGAAGCTGCTGAAGTCATCCTCATTGTCCAATTTCTATAACTATAAAATAGAAACTTTGTTATTTAAGCTGAGAGTTTATGATTATCCCTCCACCCCTCTCTCTCGTCTCTCTTTCTTTCTTTCTCTCTCTCTCTCTCTCTCTCTCTCTCTCTCTCTCTCTCTCTCTCTCTCTCTCTCACACACACACACACACACACACACACACACACACACACACACACACTAGGACACTGTAAAAACGTATTCAGGACATTTGTGTCACAAGTATCTGTGGAAGGTTTCTTAAATAGACAGCCATATCTTCAGTCGAGACATATTTCTATTTATTTTTAAGCATAATGGGTAAGGCTGATGTGACTAATGGGAAAAATATCTTCATATAGGTCAAAGATTTCTCAGAAGTTATTTGAAATGGTAAATAAACAAAACTTTTTTCTATATTCAATTGAAAGTGACATTCAATACATCAGTGTTTAAATGCCCTCTTGTATCACTGTGGAATGTGGACCCAGGAGAAACTCGTGAGAACAAGAAGCTCTTGTGTGAAGAAAAAAAAATTCTCTGACACTTTTTCTACTTTATGACAACACACATGAAATTGTATAAGATTTTCAAGGAGGGAAAATATTATCCCCATACAATTTTAATTCTGAGTTCTTAAATGAGACATACTAACTTTCCTCTAAATGCATATTTATCTTTACATATCCTGCTCTCTCTTGAATGATGATATCAGGCATTCTGGTTTTATCATCCCTTAAATGTTTGCTTCCCAAAATCTAGATGTTCAAACTATTCACCTCTCCTTATATTTAGATAAAAGCCACCAAATATTATTGCATGTGTCTTTGTAGTTTGATTCTCATAAAGTTTAGATTCACAGTTGTTCTACATACACATGACTATTTATTCTTGGACCCTTTTTTTCAAGGGGAGATAATATTATTTTTCAGCTTTAATAGAAAAAAATGGTCCTAGTGGTTTTCTAGAACTGTCCAATGTACAAAATGAAATACACTGAGGTTTTTCTTTTCCTTTAAAACTTCCAATTCTGAGAAAAATCATTCAGTTGGAAACACCCCACCAAACTTTGAAACTAAGAAAGAAAAAAAGAAATACAAACTACCCTCATATGCAGAGCTAGCCATTCAGGCATCTTATCACAGGCTCTAAAATTGAAGAAGAAAAAATAATTTTTTCAAAGATCTTCCCAGTCAAACTTTTAACCACCATTTGAAATGGTAATTCAGAAAGTAATAAAATTGTCCAACAGTGCCCAAACATCACAGAAGAGGGTCAGAAATTATAATAAATTATAACTTATTTTTTAGAGATTGAAAGATTCTTTAGTATGATATACATCAATAAATAACTGAAGCCATCCATTATTGAGTGACCTACTTTAAAATCAATTAGGTACAAACTAAAATACCTTCCTTAACTGCATTATTCATTACTCCACCCCCATATCTGGGTTAATCACTATTTCACGCTAATTTGCATATTGCATAAATATTCAACTTATATTCCATTTCTTTTTACATTTTGAGCTACATATATGTTAATCCTTCCCATCATATTTTATGGTATTTTTGAAATTTTTCTATTCCATTTATAATAAAAATAATCTTTTAATATGATCTTGTTTGCTTAAAGGGTTCCTTCAATAGTCATCCTTCAGTCTCTATGTTGACTCCTTTCTCACGGTACTTTTACATTGCTTATCAGCCCTAGATGAGTTAATGACAAATTATGAAGATGTTCACAGCCCTCTTGCCAGGGTAACTCACAATTCCATGCTAGCCCCATTCATTGGCATCGTCTTCTGTTACGAGCTTTCAAATCATAGTAGCAATGCATTATTTCATTGGTATTAGGATAGTTCCATTAGGTTATAAGATAATTAACTAATAATCATTTATACATGTTATTTATTAGATGGAAAGTAAAGAAAAGCAATGGGAAAATAAGTAATATTAATAAAGGAAGCAAAAAATAGTTTAAAATTACACTCCAAGTTCCCCCACCTCTCCAAGTAGATACATATTTCCTCAAACATTTGAATTTATCCGATTTATTTCACCATTTCCCACACATATTAGCATATCTGAGAATGTCATTCTACTACAAAAAGCATGTTCAACTGAGATTCAAAGAACTCTTGGCATGTGTAGAAGTGATGAGAGAGTCGGGCATCTGGCAGAGAAGTGGGATGCTGATACTTGAGCATCTTAGTATTGTAAGATTTTTGACAGACTTCAAAAATGTTGTCAAATTATTATCTAGGACGTTGAACTACAAGGTTTTTAGCTTTGAGAAGGCTTTAATGGGAGGAATCAACCATCATTCACTGAAATAGATAAAACTGTGGAGCTAAAGGAAAATTGATTTTTAAAGAGCATGAAGAAAAGTGCTCAATCTATGTAAGAGTTGTCAGACGGAGAAATGCTTCAGAAATCAGCAAATGCATGAAAAGACTCAAGCATCCCAGGGCAAAGACAAGGAAATAGTTGGAAGCTTTAGAGCCAAATGCCCCAAAAGGGACATTAAACATGACAATTCAATGCAAATACATCTCATTTTGCTCTCCTTCCCTTAGTACAACTGAATAGATAAAATTTTTAAAGCATAATATGAAGAGTGATCTTGTCTTTATTTCAAAGCAATTAAAAATACATAACTGCTAAGAGTAAATGAATAATGAATATTAATTATGAATTACATTATTTATATGTGTCTTCACACTATCAAAAACTCAGCTCAGCATGATATTAAAGGCACATTCCTTAAAATAAAAAATGTCTATAAAGCATATAAAACTTTTTCCTTAGTTATGGGCATACATAAGCAAAAAAAAGTGCAGAACATTACCCATCATGGACATGAACATTATTGGACAAATAGGAAACAAGACAAAGATTATATATGTGTCACTTGAGTTGTGATCAGAGCATGAAGTACAGGAAAATAAGATAAAGAACTGCCTGACAAGCGTTTAGGTTTATTCTAGCAAGTTTTAGAAATACGTTTCAATGTTGACAAATTATTGTAGATTCTTATTCTCTGAACTCTGTTCTCCTAAGCACCAGGAATTAAATAGGTGGATGTAGATGAATTAATAAATAATGAGAATGTCTTGAATGAAAGACAAAGGAAAGTTTGTCACTAATTATGAGGTTATGAGGGATATTGAGCAAGTTTTCCTCCAACGGGGTGAATTTTGGGGCTCCTCTATGTGTTTTGTGGTAGAAAATATTGAGTCAATTATGCATATTAACTAATCCTCTCATAAGGACATAGAGAGTCCTTATGAGAGCAGCAGAGTCTGACCATGATCCTGGCAGGCCACTTACATGTCAGGGTCTGAAATATCAATTCTATACCAGAAGGGGGACTTTTCATAGACCAGTCTTAGCATAACATTTACATTGGTCCACTGGCAGTTTGGGATAATGTAATCCTTCAGACTGTTTTGTGCCATCCAGCATCTGACCCATCTGGACTTCTCTTTCAATCTTCTGACTTGGAGAATTTGTTGGTATCCTGTCTCAAAGTGACCAGCAATATATTTTAGCAGTCCAAAGGAAAATTCCCTACACAGGACTTGTTCTCATTAATCAGTTACCCTGTATCTTCATGTTGCTAATTACCATGAGCTAATAAATGAATGTGTTAATTAGACAACTTAGTTTATATAAATACTTTTGCTATTAAAGATAAATAGCAATGAGCACTTGTGTAAAATGACAAGAAGGGTTGTTCCAGACTGTTGTAATGAATGAGAAAGATTTACCTCGACTCTTCTGAAGCAAACAACAATGTAATGTGCTCATAGAAACGGTCTGAAAAACATTGGCAAAGAGGCTGAACTACAAAATTAGGTTACATGTATTCTCTTAGTTATTCTTATACTCCTACCCGCCAACAGAAAATGAGGCATGGAGATGCTTCCTTAACTATGAAATTTCCTTAAAGTGATTTCTTGTGTAGTTTTGTACATCTAAAAAACAGAGGAATAAAGTATAAATTGAAATGTCCAAAAATAAGTTGACTCTAAACAAAAGTGGATGTGTTATCTATAGTGAGAAAGAAAGCTTAATAATATTTGGTAAATTCAAGAGAATGTTAAGATCCTTTTTGTCATTGAACAGACATAAGTTACTAATGAAGTGTTTCTAAGATTTCATTAGTAAAACAAGTCCAACTACTTTCCATAGGATGGCCTGATTTCTTCTCACTGATAGTCAAACAGGAAAGAGGAAACTTCCTTGGGTATATATTCCCTAGACTGTTATTGATGATGAACTCATTAATCAGGTAGAATTTTCCATACCGTAATGCACCATTGTTCATGCAAATAAGATTCTCATAAATAAGTAAATAAAGCTGTAGAATCCAAAGGAAGGTCAGGATTAGGTGCAGGCAGAAGAATGGATAGTAAATCTAGTCAGATAAATAATAAAACAGCTGTGAAGATGGGCATGGAGTTACAGTGCAGTAGCAAAACTGAAAAAAATGAATTTTTCATGGAAAATTCTATAATTTCATCCATCCATAATTTAGTGTTCCTACTTTAAAATGTGTTTTCCAAAACTGTTGCTGGCATAAGATAAGCAAATCATACAGTAGAATATTAGAAATTTCCAGTGAACAATGACTGACAGTGACCTGTGGCTAGAAGCAAATCCCCCAAAATCTACTATTGATTCAGTTGAGTGCCTGTCTATGGATTCTTGTTTCTCAATGCTGTTTTCTTTTCTTTTTAAAAAAAGTAATTATTTTAATTAAATATTTTCATAAACTATATATTTATTATATTCTTTACCCTCCCACAACTCCTCCCAGATATTCAGTACCTCCTTACATATGCAATGTTCTGTTCTTTTCACATCAAAAGAAGAAAAAAATGAAATAAAGCAAAGACAAATGTATATATGCACACTAAACAAACAAAAAGAACACAGGAATTCAAAAAGTTCCCAAACAAAACAAAATGCAAAATGGCATGGACAACATTTCATACTGGCTGACTCTTCCTGGGCATGAGGAAACAGTTCTGTCTGTATCAGACAGAACAGGATTGATACATATAGGAACTCAGAAAGAGTGGGGAAAGCAGCCACAAGACCTGAAAAACTTCAAAACAGACAAATTGCAAGGACTGAGAAGGGAAAGAGGGCACAAACTTCCATGTCTAACCGGGATGCTGCTTATCATTGATATCTTCTGGGAAAGTGAAAACAATTTTTGCCTATTGAGTGCCACTTGGATTTTCAATGAGTTCTATCCTGCTGGAAGTGGGCATAGTTTCTTTATCAAGGCACACATTAATTTTTTTTCAAAAAGTGTTCTTTTTTAATTGAAAACTGATTCCCCTCTCATATAGTACATCCCAACCATAGTTTCCCCTCCCTCCATTCCTCTCAGCTCCTCCTCACTTCCCCTTTACCCCAGATCCTCCTCCTACCCTCTGCTTTCCTCTTCAGAAAAGAGCAAGCTTCCAAGAGATGATATCAAAACAGAGTAATACAAAACAAGGAAAAGGTTCTCATATTGAGGCTGGATAAGACAATCCAATATGAAGAAAGGAGTCTCAAGAACAGGCAAAGAGTCCATTCAAAGGGTTCCAAGAAAATGAATAGAACTCATATTTTCTTTGCTAACACATGTTGCAAAGACCTAAAATTGTGTATTTTTCACATTCATAGGGAAAAAGCCTTTGCAGTTTGCCGAAGGTATGTTAGTCTTGAAAACCCATTCTTTTTAGTTTTAATTTTTATTTATTTATGTTATGTGTGTGGGTATGTTTCCTGCATGTAGTTACAGATGTTTGTGAACCATTATGGGCATGCTTGGAATCAAATCTTGGACTTCTGGAGGAGCAGCTAGTGCCCTTAACCGCTGAACAATCTTTCCATCCTTGAAAGCCCTTTCAGATCAGGTTTATCTATCTGATTAATCCAGGAGGTTATGTTGTGTACCCATGCACCATTGTCTGCACTACTTTTTTATTTTTCCCTATAGATTCCTATAAGATTTATAATTACTAAGTTATATTATGTTAGTATATTATGGTTAATGGTGTGTGTGTGTGTGTGTGTGGAGAGGTGACAGTGTGACTCTGAGAGAGTTTGGCTCTGAAGGTATGCATTTCTTGTACCTCTTTTTGTTTGTCCTTTTTGGTTTGGTCTGTTACTTTGTTCTTTGTTTAATTCTTACTTGTTTGTCTTTTCTATTCTGTCTATTTTTTAAGAAATAGAGAGAGCATAAGAAGGTGTAGAGTGGTGGCGCACGCCTTTAATCCCAGCACTAGATCTCTGTGAGTTCGAGAGTGAGCTAGGCGCAAGCTTGCTCGAAAAAAAAAAAAAAAAAAAACAGTTGTAGAGAAAGCAGGATAGAGAGTTGCTGGATGACCCCGGAGAACTTGTAGGAGGGGAACTGTGACAAAAATGTGTCATGTGAAAATCACTTAAACTTCAGTAAAAAAAATATGGATATTCAGGTCTAGAGCAGAAGTTCCATTCTATTCAGTGACTGTGTGACTTCTTCTGAAAACATTTCTAGTTTTGAAAACTAGTAATAACAATATTTCCCTGGCTTGTATGGAGATCAAATGGTATATACAGTTTTCACAGGGAAATTTATTTTTATTAGAATAATTAATAAAGCAATAGACCATGTCTGGAATGAAAAATAAAAAAAATCCACAGCATGATATATGTATGATTTTTGTCTGTACATATTTCAACTACACTAGTCCAGATTAATAGTCAATACCTATTTAATGATCTACAAACCTAGAACTTATACCTTATTGGTCACCAGTAAATAAAGACTATCATCGTCAAGAACAAAATCATTTCTTACTGTAACATGTTTTATCATATTACCATCTGTAGGGAATATCACAGATTATTTTTTTTTTTTTTTTTTTTTTTTTTTTTTTTTTTTGTTTTTTGAGACAGGGCTTCTCTGTGTAGCTTTGCGCCTTTCCTGGGACTCACTTGGTAGCCCAGGCTGGCCTTGAACTCACAGAGATCCGCCTAGCTCTGCCTTCTGAGTGCTGGGATTAAAGGTGTGTGCCACCACCGCCTGGCTTATAGTTTTTTTGTTTGTTTTTGTGGGTGCTGTGAATTGAACCTGGGTCCTCTGGAAGAGCAGTCAGTGCTCTTAACCACTAAGCTATGTCTCCAGCCCCACAGATGATTTTTAACCAACAATAAAACATCATTTGGAAGTAAGTTTGCCATAATTAGGTCCAGTCATATTTTTCATTTTATGTAGCAATGGACAGGAAGTATATGTAACAGTCATAAAGAACCCAATGGTCAGTTCATAATTCTGCTAAATGAACAAGCAGGATTATATTGAAGTTTCTCTGCTTAACATAATCAGAAATAAGTCCCTTACATGTATCCCTATTCTTTAGAGTATCTTCTCAATATTATTCATCAATATATTTCACATTAACGCAAATAATTCAGTAGTTCTGTCCTCCAAATTGGTTTTTTTTCTTTTTGTCAGCAAATATTTTGATTAATCCTGTACTCTCAACACCTCCATATGTTTAGCATACTGTTCATATAGGGCTAATAAAGAGGACTTTGAGGGGATTAAAGGCAGACTGTGAAGGACAGCACAGTGTCTTGGTGGGTGAAAATGCATGCTGCCAAGCAAGAGGATGCAGCTCTGATCCCTGATACCCACATTATGAAAGAAAAGAATGTCCTTTTTCCAATTGTACCCTAACCTGTGCTCTGTACATCACACACACACACACACACACACACACACACAAAATTAAAATAAATAAATATAATACAAATTTTAACCCCAGAACAAATTATTTACCTATAAAATTATTTCCCATTGCTATTTTAGAAAACTATTATTAAGCAATGGATTAAGAAATTTTATTCTATCGAAAATTGTATGGTGTTATTTTCATGCTACTTCAAACTCAAATATTCATTTGGTGTGTCTACTGAGCTATCTGCTCAGTTTACTTTTTATTTTGTTACCCAAACAGCTTTAATTTTCTCCTTACATGTCCATATGCTTCATAAGCTTGGACTTCTGGCATATCATGGAAGACTGTACCACCAGAAAGGTTATGCTGTATTGATGTTCTCTCTCTATAAACCGATGGTGTTAAGTATCAATCTTGGATATGCCACTCAATTCTTTGTATATTTCATAGGATACCCATTCAGAGGATAAAGTGTTGAAGAAAAAGAATTAGGCCTTTTTTCCACCTTTCATTTTCAAAATTTTAAAACTGAGTTTGTAGGGCTGAATGGATGTCTGAGTTTACGAATACTTACTGCTCTTTTAGAAGACTTAGGGTCAGTTCTCAGCATCCATACTCTGACTCAAAACTGTTGTAACTCCAGTTCTACAGGATCTACTTGCACTGCACACCCACAGCACACATACATATACACAGGCACATACACACAAATACCCATAAATAAAATAAATAAATAATTGGATATTTTAAATTCATTTAATAGAGAATGTAAAGGGATATTTGGTAAGATAATTCAGGAAGTTGGTGGAACAAATATTTTTTTTTTTGCATCTCACATTTACTAACTGAAAACAAAGGAGAACAGGTACTCTGCCAATTGACTTTCTTTTCCTCAGTTACTTGAAAACCACCTATCTATTTATGTTTGATTTCCCTTGAATATTATACTTTTGTTCCGATTATCATGCTTTTTCCATAACAAGTGCATGGCACTTTAATGCATAGCACAAAGGTTTCTTTGTATGAAAATAAATCAGTTATTCATCCCTAAATGGACACCAATGATGAAATTACTTAAGGTTTAAATGACTTTAGAGTCCATTGTCATTACTACAGCATATCTAATATTCCTGTGTAGTGACAAGAAAGTAAACTCAGAGCCTCATATCTTTCTAGAGTATTTGAGAATGTTTTAGGTCTAACAAAAGTCCTCATTCACCAAAAGCCAGTTCTCAATCAATACTCTAAAATGTCTCCTTAGACAGGTTGACATCTAGATTTGTTAATTTGACCAATTTCTTCCAGTCAGCGTTTTTAGGGAAAGTATCTCTATTGCACCACAGGGGTAATTCTCAGAATCTATTCCCACACACTGATAATGGTTTACTAGGCTGCTTTGTTAAAGATTCCCGTTTTCTCATACATAATCCATATATATTGTGATCCTAGACTATTACGTATTATCTTGTGTCTTTTCTAAATTAATTGTATGTTCCATTTAGTTCATTTTCCTCACTATGGGCCATTTGTCCAGGTAACTATGGAGCAACTGAAAACTTTCCAGTGATAGGAGTTTCTGACTTTCACCATTTAATTCAGTTTAATTCAGATAGAATATTCTGACCATTCAAATTTTACCCTAATGGATAATAATGTAATAACACTGAAATATTTTGGATTGCCCTATGGCTAGTATAATAGTGCATGACGACTAATAGGGACTTCTTATAAAATTTGATTTTCTAATTTCATGGAGCAGTTCCTCTAATTGACCTGTTGACAAACAGCCTGTATCAAGAGTGTGAATACACCATTTAGACATTGTAATCCTAACATGCTATTTTCCATCATTTGTTGTCTTTTTAATTATGATGACTTGGGAAATTTTGAAATGAATCAAAACGTCCTTGTATAGGAATGGTCTGTCAAGAATAACATAGAACAATCTGAAACTTTTCCAAGCTTTCAATTGGAATTCTGTTTCAAGTATGTGAGATAAAGGACAGCCACTGTCTTTGGACTTCCATGTTATTTTCTTTCTGTATTTGGACATATGCTGCCATTTTAAGCTTTCACTAAAGGGATGTGAGTGTTCACTTAACAAAGAGAATTTTCAGCCATAAGAGGTTTCCAGTTTTACTCTCAAAATAGTAAAGTGTGACACTTTCTAGCACATTGTGTCTCCTAAAAAAAAAAAATCCTTCTTGGAAAACTTAGACAAATAGTAAAAACATATAAATAAGTATTATCCAATAACTTGTAATGGAGAACTGATATAACCATTTAACTCCATTAAAATATAATCAGATCTGAGTGAATGTGTAAAGGTGAAATTCGCCTACTCATTTAAAAACATTTTCTTGTATTATGTGATAGCAAATATCTTGGATACAGCCCACATCCAGTTTTTTTTTTTCTCTAATAGTTCTTGAAAGAATCCTAAAACATAGAACTAAATCTTTAAACTTTCAAATACATAGAAGATATGAACTTCTCACCATACATCACTCTTTCAAAATGAATTGTTTATTGTTGTATGTTTAGAGGCATATATACCATGGTGCTCATATGAAGGTAAAAGGGCAAGTTTCAGATGTGAGTTCTTTTCATCCACATTTACATGAGCTCTGGAGGCTGAACTAAGACAGTAAGGTTCCCATGACAAGTGCCTTTACCCATTAAACCATCTCACTGTGTCCTTATATGCTTACATGTTCTTTTTTTCTATTTTTTAAAACAATTCTGGGAATGAAACCCAAGGACTTATAACTGATAGTCATTTACCAAATGAAACATCTCAGTGGCCTGGTGTCAAATATTCTTGTGAAGAAATTACTTCTAATATTACATTTAAATCAATGCTAGTAAAGAACTCTATGAAGTGATTACTTCATCATCATCATCATTAACTTCTGCTGATTAATGTTTAGCAGGCAAAGACCTGAAGAGGTTAATAATTCCACATGGAAATCCAGACGAGAAAGAAGGAAATATAGACAACTGGAATGAGGCATGACTCTTCACCACTATGATCTGCTATCTTTGAAGTAAACACAGGGATCAATGTTTTAACATAAGTATACCTTTCCTGACATCATTTGAGAAAAAATTTCAAATAACGTTATACATAATACCAATCTATAAACTTAGGGGTTTGATGAATAAAGATATGTTTCTTATTTTCACTATGTATCACACAAAAAACAGCATATATATATATATATTAAGTAAAACAAATGTGTAAAATATATTAAGTACTATTTCATATTAATAAAATGCTTTTAATCATATACACATCTATTATTGAATAAGATCAATTTCAAAGCCCCAAAGTTGATTACAGTGATAAATATATGTTAGAGAGGGAAGTTTTTACAAATTTTAGAAAATATTCTCTTACATTTCATATTTTTATTTTTATTTGTTTTTATTTTATTTATTTACCTTTTATTCTTTTTTCATACATTACATCACAACCTTAGTTCTGTCCCATCGCTCCTCCCAGTCTCTCCCCCTCATATCCTTTCTCCCTCAGATCAACTCCTCCTCTTTTTACCTTCAAAAAAGAAAAAAGAAAAAAGTCAAGAGCAGGTCTTATAAGAATATTCACTGAACATGGCCTAACAAGATACAATAAAACTAGGCACAAACACTCATACCAATCCTGAATAAGGCAACCTAGCAGGAATTAAAGGGTCCCAAGGGCAAGTAAAAGAATCAGAGCCACCCCCGCTACTCGTGTTGTTGGGAGTCAAGAACAGTGAGCTACACAACCATAGAGTATGCAGAGGACCTAGCTCAGACCCTTGTTTGAGGGTCTTGTTTGCCACTTCAGTTTCTGAGAGCCCCTAGGAAACCTGCTTGGTTGATTAAGTGGCCAATGTTCTCTTGGTGTCCTTGACCCCTCTGGCTCTTATAATCACACCCCCCACACACTTCTACAGGGTTCCTCTCACTCTGCCTAGTGTTTCTCTCTTTGTGCCTTTGCATCTTGTCCCATCAGTAACTAGATGGCATCTTTCTGATAATAATTGGGCTAGGCCCCAATATATGAGTATAGCAGAATATCATTAAGGATCGTTTCATTGACTTTTTTTTTTCTTTTTGGCCAGTCATGTTTGGTTCCTGATCATCCAGGCAGTGACAGCAGTGAGTTCCCTCTCCTGGTGGATTAAATACAATTAAAAATAGAAATACAGGGGGGAATTCAAGGTGGTGCCATACCTACTAGAAATTTTAGCCTTAATGATTATAGTTCATGATACAGAAATGTACTCTCCAAAGTACTGGAGAAGAAAGGTAATTATCAATATCATACATCTACAAATTTGTGACTTATAAAAGAAATCTGCTGCAAGATATACTGGTACAATAATGGTACAAACATAATTGGTGCAACCAACCACCTTTTGCTTGGATTTATTATTCCTTCCATGAACTTTAATACAAAACACTATTCAAGTGTCCAGGAACCTGAAACTAGATAGTTCACTGACCTGGGGAAAAATCTAGAGCTATTATTTTGCTTAATGAACGTATTGGCTAATGACATATTGATATTCCCACACATTAGTATATGGCTCAACCCTCAGCATAGTAACTTCTTCTTGCAGTAGAAAGGAATTAAGACAGAGACCTGCAAATGGATGATGTACAGAAAATGGAGACTTTGGAGCACTCCCCCCTAAAGGGGAATATCATTATCAAATTCTTCCTCTCAGGGTTCAGGGATTTATGCCATATAAGTTACAGACAAATGGTAAGAGCCAGAGGCAAAGGGTGACTCCAAAGCAATAGTGTCTTCTAGACACAGTAGGGATGATGCATATATGAACTCACAGAAACTGTGGAAGCATGGACAACACCAGCACAGATTCCAGCCAGATGGGACCACAGCACTGAGTGAGGGAAGTGGACATGGCATCCCAACTCTATAAAAGAAACTATTTGCAATTGACATCCACTGGCAGATGGAAAGTAAGTTCTATCTCATGAAGTGTCATTGGGTATTTCTAACCAAACTTCAGGTTAAAAGTCCCATGCCCAGGAATAGTTGGCCAACACAAAACAAACTCCATAACTTTTTGTGTAGCATTGTCCTTGTCTTACTAGTCTTTTACTTCCTTATTTTGATTTTCATTTTAGTGTAATTTTTTTTAAGCAAGAGAGAGAAAGGGGACATGGGAAAACATGATCAAAATGAATTGTCCAAAAAAATTAAACAAAAATATTTAATTCTTCATATAAAATATTCAAGTACATCAATTACATTTGAATGAAAATTTGCTTTTGTCATTAACAAATAATAACATTGTATATACATATATACAGAGGGAGAGGTTATTGGAGAATATTATTTCAAGGAGTGTTATTTGGTTTATGTTGCATTTGTTTAATTCTTGAAGCTGTGTTACTGTGCCTGTCTAAAATGCCTGATGGTCTAATAAATAACTGAACATCCAATAGCAAGGCAGGAGAAATGATAGGTGGGGCTGGCGGGCAGAGAGAATATATAGACAAAGAAGTCTGGGAGGCAAAGAGATGCAGCTAGAGAAAGAAAAGGACTTCACGGGCCAGTTACTCAGTCACCCAGTTACACAACCAGCCACAGAATAAAAGTGAAAGATTTACAGAAGCAAGAGAAATATAAAAGCCCTGAGGCCAAAGGTAGATAAGATAATTTTTTAAGGAAAAACTGGCAAGCAACAAGACCATCTAAGGCCAGGGATTTATATTTAAGTATAAGCCTCCATGTGTGATTTATTTGGGAGCTGGGTGGGTTCCCCAAAAGAGTTTAAAAAAACAACCAGCAACAGAAAAAGAGAGCAATAATTGTTTCAAAATAAATGTATGATTAAAATCAATACAAAAAAGGGAGGAGGATACAGAAGGCAAAGATCACCTAAAACTCAAATGTGTATGTCTTAGTCACTGTTCTATCGGTATATAGAGACACTATAACTATGGTAAATTGTAGCTAGAGTTTTCCTGCCTTGCCCACAGTCAGGACAAATCTTTGTCGCCCGCCAGTCCCACAGCCACTCAGACCCAACCAAGTAAACACAGAGACTTATATTGCTTACAAACTGTATGGCCATGGCAGGCTTCTTACTAACTGTTCTTATATCTTAAATTAACCCATTTTTTATAAATCTATACCTTGCCACATGGCTGGTGGCTTACCGGTGTCTTCACATGTTGCTGGTCATGGCTGTGGCTGGCAGTGTCTCTCCGCCTCAGCCTTCTGCTTCCCAGAATTCTCTTCTCTCCTTGTCCCACCTACTTCCTGCCTGGCCACTGGCCATTCAGTGTTTTATTTATTGACCAATCAGAGCAACAGATTTGATATACAGACCATCCCACAGCAGTAACTCTTATAAGGGAAAGCATTTTATTAGAGGCTTGCTTATATTGTCAGAGGTTAGTCAACTCTCATCATGGCAAGGAGCATGACAGACAGACATGGTGTTAGAGAGTTCTTTATACAGATCCACTGGCAGCAAGAAGGCTGGATCTGGCAAGGGCTACTGAAACCCCAAAGCCCACCCTCAGTGACACACTTGCTCCACCAAGTCACACCTACTCCAACAAGGCTACACCACCTAATTCTTGTAATCCTTCTAAACAATTCCACTTTCTGGTGACTCAGCTTTCAAATATATAAGCCTATAGGGTCTATTCTTATTCAAACTACCACCCTGCATATTTTAATTCTAAAATATGATGGATGGAGAAGCATATTACATTATATTCTAAACTTTTTCATCCTTAGTTTCAAAACTTCTATATTAATTTTTAAATGATTTTTCATTTTGTCTCATTTCAATTATTAAAATAATTATAGGTAGTGATTTTAATGTTTTCCCCACAATGAATTCTGCCTCCTCTTAATCTACAAGATTGCTTAGCTTTTGAAGAGTAGACCTTATACTTTTTCTATTTTAAACCTTAAAGCTTTCTGCACCCTGTACTTATTTATTTGAATTCAACAATAATGGTTTTCATTGTATGAAATAATTGGATATTTGTTATGTATCACTCAGTGATTCATCAGGACAATGAATACATTTTAATAAATAAGAGGATTTTATTAAATACTGGCCAGGACCATACCTCAGACTCATGCTTAGAATGTGGGGCTGTATTACTTTAGTCATGGACTCATAAGGGCAAAACTCCCAATGCTATGCATTTCATGCCTTTGTGAAATCAGGAGCAAGTACTCATCCTGGTGTACTTCCTACCTACATGTAATCAAGCACACATCCTGTGCAAGTGGGGATAGTGTTATCTTTAGCACCCAGGATTTTGGGAAGTTATTTGTGCTTGAGCAAGTGGGGCTTACAGGTTAGAGGCATTTTTGTCCTACGATTGCTTTAAACACAGTAACTTGAAACTTTTAGACTAATATTCACCATTACAATAGAAAGTATTGTACTGTATATATTTACTCTTTTTCCTTTTACATTCATTCCTATATATTAAATTTGTTGATCGTAAATATAGTTCTAAACATCCACTATATATGAATGTATGTGTTTATATTTATATATCATGTTTTCATTGTTTGCTTTACTGAATTGCTTTTAGCAAGTATGTACTCAGATTTTCATTGATTCTGTTTCATGTTTCATTTTTTTAAATCTGAAATTGGAGATCTGACATTTCTTCATGGATCTGTTAATATGTTGTGCTGCTATACTGAATTACCTGTTGTGCCATGATACTATCTTTCTTACCCCAGATGTACCTTCTACTTCTGCACTATATCTTGATACACTACACCTTTTTCTTTTGTTTTAATAGAAAGGCATATCTATAATCATTGAAATTACTAAAAAGATTATCATTTTCTTTATCTTCAAGTTATATGACTAACTTTGACTCAATCAATACAGGTTTTGGCTTCATTGTTGTAGAATCCTTGTCGTCATCTGCTAATTATGATGTGATTATTTTCTAATGTGAACCTAGAGTTTGAAGCCTAAGTTGGTTTTTCCATTCACGTCTCTGAAACATAAATCTTGAGATAGTGAAAAGAATTATAATTGAGAATCACATTGGCAGTAGGTTCCAGATATCTAAGCTTCCCAGTCATATTAAGTCTCTACTTTCATATGTCACACTATCCAAAAGCATATGCCTATTGAAGCATTTGGTTATCTTCACAACATCTGTTTATCTCATCTTCCATGTATCTCTCCACAATAATAGCTGCCATTGAACATTTATAATATGGAACAACCTCAATTTCTTTGCATCTTGCAAAAAAACATTTTACTAAGAAATTAATTGAATTCATTTCAAACAACTATAGTTTCCTCATTTAATATACAATGAAGATTTTACCCATGCTTTATTTTAATGTTATTCATAAGAGTTTATCTTTTTTCTTTCATCTTTTTTTGTATTTTGATAATCTATGAAATGTATTCTCTCTGTTATTTCTGTACTAATGACTCAATTAGCTTAATTTATTATGAAATTAATTTCAAGAAATAATAGTTATACTATTTCCTTGTTTATACTTAATAAAAACAATTACTGTTTGCACTTTGCAATTAGTCTTAGATAAATTATGAAAAAGATATATACATGTACTCTGATATATAATACATTTCATTCATTAATTATGTATTCATATTGACATACATATAAATATGATTTGATTCCACAGAGAGATCACATTGTTTTAAATTGAGGGTGACAAAACTTTCTTTCAAAAATCTGTGTATTTTTTTGAAAATAAGAAGTTAATGTATTTTAAAGGCATAGATAAGTCTCAAATATGTTGGAATTGGTATTTGTTAAAGAATTGTTTTCTATCATGAAAGTTCTATTAGGTTTTTGTTCTTCATTTGGGAAATTGTACTCTAATGAAACAGATGGAAAAGCTGTAGGTAAACTTCAACTGTCATTAATTATGTATATCTCTTGGAGTTCAACAGCTGGTATCATTATAAATGCTATTAGTCTTAATGGGCATGTGTGTAGTATTTTATCAAAAGATGCTTCCACTCTTTAATCAGTACATAATCGTCTTAAGAAATTGATGTAGGTGGTTATGTCAATTTCAAATGATGACAACTAAACATGCAATTGCTGTCTTTACAACCAATGTTGTTACATACATAAGTTCAATACGAGCTCAATTCCTTGAGAAAATACTTATATTGGCTATCATGCTTGAATTAAGTTCAATACAAGCTCAATTCCTTGAGAAAATACTTATATTGGCTATCATGCTTGAATTTTTGTTTTATTTAAATATTATTGTGGAATATAATCATCATTTGATTTTTCATATTTTTGATGAAACAGCAGTCTTCTATTTCATGCTTTTTAAGTTATTACTCCATTTTAATATTTTATGTTAAAATATTCATACTATTATCTACTGGAGTGTAGTTTAAGTTTTGTAGTCTAGAAATGGGATAAAACCAGAGTTTGATGCATTGATGTATAACTTGGAAAATATATTTTTGACAAAATTTAAAATTCCTATCTACAATCAATCATGTTTATTGCTCCACTATTCATAATAATCAAACTATGTAACCAGTCTAGGTGTCCATCCAGTTATGAATGGAAAAAAATGTGGTGTCATGCACAAAGGAAAATATTTTCATGAAAATGAGTGAAATTGGAAATCAATAGAGTAAGTGAAGTAGGGCAAATTCACAAAGATATTACTTGACATTTTTCTCCCAGTTGCAAACTAGGATTTACATGAACACACTGAAATAGATAGAAGTAGGAACAGGCATGGAACAAGAAGAGGTTTCATGAGAAAAGGAGGGGAATAAGAAAGAGACTCTGCATTCTCTCAGAGGAGAAAAGAAAATACCAACCCAACTACAAAGTATTTGATCTACAATGATTGTCTCCATGTAAGATGTGCCAGTGCAATGTAGGCCCAAAGACTGTTGGAGGAGTCAATCAATATTTGATTTAGTTAAGGCTCACTCCATTAAACTGGTCCCATCCATCCTGTCCCCTGCTTATGTGGCCAAGATCAAAAGATCAGATAGACCAAGGACCTAGGAGAAAAGCAAATAGTACTGTTCTTTCAAAGAAACAGTCATAAATTGACTCCTCACATCATTCTGCTGTACCCATAGATCAGTTATTGGTCAGCCATTATCACAGAAGAATCCTTCTGCAGGAGATAAGAATAAATACAGAGACTCACAGCTGAATATTTTGGAGAGGGAGAGGGAGAGGGAGAGATAGAGATAGATAGATAGATAGATAAATAGACAGACAGATAGATAGAGATCTTGGAAGACTTAGTACTAAATGAGATACCTGAATCAAATCCTTCCCCTCAATACTCAGGGAATTGGGTAGAAGGCTGAAAGATTGTAGAAGCCAGAGGGTTTTAACACTCTGAGGAAACAAAGCCCTTCTAAGCACATATATGCACTCAAAGAGGTTGTGGTAATATGCACAAGTCCTGCATTGATCAGTTCCAGACAGAGTCCAATGCTGAGAAAATAACTGGACATATGCCCCCATCCCTAACCCAGAAGTTATGTCCAATTGATAACCACACACAAGTGAAAAATCAATTCTCTCCACCATAGTCTCACTGAGGATACTAACCACTCTTTTTTTTTTTTAAATTTTTATTTTACAATAGTATTCAGTTCTACATAACAGCCACAGATTCCCTTGTTTTCACCCTTCCTGCCCTCCTCCCCTTCCCACCAGCCCACCCCCCAATCCCACCTCCTCCAGATCAAGATCTCCCCTGAGGACTGGGATCGACCTGATAGACTCAGTCCAGGCAGGTCCAGTCCCCTCCTCCCAGATTGAGCCAAACGTCCCTGCATAAGTCCCAGGTTTCAAACAACTAACTCATGCAATGAGCACAGGACCCAGTACCACTGCCTAGATGCCTCCCAAACAGATCAAGCCAATCGACTGTCTCACCTATTCAGAGGGCCTGATCCAGTTGGGGGCCCCTCAGCCTTTGGTTCATAGTTCATGTGTTTCCATTCGTTTGGTTATTTGTCCCTGTGCTTTATCCAACCTTGGTTTCAACAATTCTCACTCATATAAACCCTCCTCTTTCTCACTAATTAGACTCCCAGCGCTCCACCCGGGGCCTAGCCGTGGATGTCTGCATTCAGATTCCTCAGTCCTTGGATGGGGTTTATGGCACAACTATTAGGGTGTTTGGCCATCCCATCACCAGAGTAGGTCAGTCCTGGCTGTCTCTCGACCATTGCCAGCAGTCTTTTGTGGGGGTATCTTTGTGGATTTCTGTGGGCATCTTTAGCTCTTTGTTTCTTCCTTTTCTCATGTGGTCTTCATTTACCATGGACTCCTATTCCTTGTTCTCCCTCTCTTTTTGATCCAGCTAGGATCTCCTGCTCTCTTTCCCTCGACCCTCGCCATTCATTGCTCCCACTCATGTCCAGGCTGTTCATGTAGATCTCATCCATTTCTCCTTGTCTTTCTTGGGGTCCTATTTTCCAGGTAGCCTCACTGGTGATGTGAGTAGCAGTCCAGTCATCCTTGTTCCACATCTAGCATCTTCCTATGAGTGAGTACATACCATATTTGTCTTTCTGAGTCTGGGTTACCTCATTCAGGATGATTTTTTTCTAGATCCATCCATTTGCTTGCAAACCTCATGATGTCATTGTTTTTCTCTGCTGAGTAGTATTCCATTGTGTATATGTGCCACAATTTATTTATCCATTATTTAGTTGAAGGGCATCTAGGTTGTTTCCAGGTTTTGGCTATTACAAACAATGCTTATATGAACATAGCTGAGCAAGTGCTCTTGTGGTACGATTGAGCATTTCTTGGGTATATGCCCAAGAGTTGTATAGCTAGATCTTGGGGGAGATTGATTCAGGGTTTCTCTGTGTAGCTTTGCACCTTTCCTGGAGCTCACTTGGTAGCCCAGGCTGGCCTTGAACTCACAGAAATCTGCCTGGCTCTGCCTCCCGAGTGCTGGGGTTAAAGGCATATGCCACCACTGCCGGTCTACTAACCACTCTTAAGAGCAGGCCCCGTTCCCAGCAGTATATAGTCTACACAAAACACACTCTTAGGTTTCTTTGAAGGATTATTGTCTCTTCTTTACTTATTTGTTTGTATATGTGTTTGTTTATTTACCTTACAGGTCCATTACATATATATTATGGCTTCTGATTTGTTTGTTTTGCCCTTTACTGGTTTGTTTTGTTTTGCTTAATTTTATTACTACACTTTTCTAAAGAAAGACATGAAGTGTATGGATTTCTATAGGAGGGAAGGTGGGAGTAATGTCAGAGAAGCTGGGGCATTAGAAACCATAACTAGTGTATTGTAAGAAAAAAATCTAATTTCAATAAAAGAGAGAAAGAAGATTTAGGGCATGGACATTGTTAAGATTGTAAATTTTAAAAAGGTAAAAATAGTCTGGGTGGTGGTGGCACATGGCTTAAATCCCAGTACTTGAGAGGCCGAGCCAGGCAGATCTCTATGAGTTTGAAACCAGCCTGCTCTGCAGAGTGAGATTCAGGACAGGCACCAAAGCTACACAGAGAAGCTCTGACTCAAACAAACAAACAAACAAACAAACAAAAAATTTATTGACATCCAAATAGTGTATTTATTGTTTTAATAATACATTAATTTAATTTGATCTCAATAAAACATCAGGTCAAATTATATTCTTTTATATAAATTTTGATTGTATATCATAAATTTAATTCATCAAAATAATTTAAAGGTAATATTTATTCTGTGAAAATCATCTGAAAATTATTTTATACTATGCTTAAAATCGATTATCATTGTGTTTTAGAATTTTAAGTTTTACTTTATGAGTATGTTTTGCATTGCGGGTGTTTGCAGAAGCCTGATGATGTTAAAGTTTTTGGAACTGTGTTTACTGGATCTGAGATGCTAGGTTGTCTCTGGGAATTGAACCCCGTTGCTTTGGAAGACAATTGCTCCTAACCCATGCCAGCCACTGGCATTTGACTTAAGGGATAATTCAGAAAAAAAAATACATATATGTAAACATTATTTTTGCCATGTTTCTTATTTTGCAAATTATAATCTTTTAACTGTATTAAAGGAGAATTATGTGTGTTTGTTGTTGATGGTGGTGGTTTTTTTTTTTTTTTTTTGGTTTTTTTGTTTGTTTTTTAAGACATGGTTTCTCTGTATAGTCTTGGCTGTCCTGGAACTCACTCTATAGACCAGTATGGCCTTGAACTCCCAGAGATCTGCCTGTGTATGCCTATTGAGTGTGGGCATTAAAGGTATGTGCCACCCACCACCCAAATGAGGAAGTTCTTACAGCCTTAACTGCTACTTATATATTTTTTTTAAACTCTGATTTTTTTCAACTAAATTTTATTTTACTTCAACAATATAGTTACAGATTTTTTCTTTCCCTTTCTTCCTCCTAAACCCCTCCTTGAACTAAGCTGCTATTTCAAACAGCAGACCTCTTTTTCTTTAATTTTGTGTGTGTGTGTGTGTGTGTTTCTTCATTTTTATTGATTCTTTGGGAATTTCACATCATGTGCCCTGATTGAAATCATCTCCCAGTCCCTCTGTATCCTCCCCACACTCTGGTAGTGCCCCCCCCCCAATTTAAAAAAATTAAATTAAGATAAAAATAAACACTAATAATAAAAAAGGAAAATATAAGTATATTTCTGAATACATAAAGCCCACCTCCAGTCTATATAATATTAATAGGTATACGTGTTTTGCATGCGTGTATGTTTGTGTAGCACACATCTGCTTTGTGCATATAGAGTGCAGAAGAGGGTACCAAATACACTGAAACATTATTTATACACATTGTGAGCTTACATTTGGGATCTAAGAAACAAGCACTGGAGATTTGAAAGAGCAATCCATTCTCCTAACTTCTGAGCCATCTCTCTAGGACTTGCTCTGGGGATGTCTATTCACTGAAAAAAATAGTCTTAATTATTTTCAATTTATTAATCAAATTAATATAGCTATACTTTATACTAGGTTTCTTCATGACAGATTAGTATAAATGACGATTTTTCAACTAATCCATTTTAAAGATTGGGTGAGATTGTAATACCACCTATTTTGAATTTGAATTTTGATATCCTCTGTAGGAAACATAATGTAACTTCTCAAATGTATTTTATAACCATGCCACCTTGCAAAGTTACCATAGTGTGCTGCATCCATTTAATTAGTCTATCATTTTTCAGTTTCTGGAGATACGACTAGGGCCACAATCACAGAACTGTAAGGAAAGTCTAAGCCATCCTTGTTTGGTAGAGAAGGGAGTGTTTAATTAAGGAAGAACAAGTTTTATTGAATTTTAATCAGGATGGAGCAGCCATAGAGTCTTTTTTAAAATTTATGAGCCAAGGGGAAGTGGGAAATATATCAAATTAATGTGTATTAAAATCGCCTATTGAAAACATACCTCAGGTAGCATTCCCTAGGATTGTAAAACGCTGGTACTCGTCAATGCGTTAAACTAACTCACACTTGTGTGCAGTGGTGGAGGTGATTTAATTATTGTCAGACTGAAAAGACACATGCTATTCTGGGTACATAATGACTTCTAGGGAAGCAAAGCCAATTAGACAGTCACTTCTATTACTGCCTCTGCCTGCACGTGCATTGCTAACAAGGTCCACAGGTCATGTCACTGCGACACCACAGAAGCATCTTCTTTCTCTTACTTAAAAAGAATTGGGAAAAATTATGTATCATAACACATACATGTCCTTTCTGATTTTAACATACATTTCTGAAAATCGTTGTGTGAACTTCATTTTAGTTTCTAATGAAATTTAAGGACATGGAGAACTCTTTAAGGAAACCTGTATGTCAAACACAATACACACATCTTAAATCATAGGTTAAACATTTTAAATACTGCATGTAAATTTAACAATTAAAAACCAGACAAATATAATTTATCTTTATATTCTTTTATATTAGAAATAAGTTAAACTGCATTTATTCTTTCACATTTCATACAAATTATGTACTTTGTTATATCTTTACCCTTTAACCTCTTATATCCCACTTAAAAACTTTCTTCCCAATAAGTCTCATTTCCTGTTATGCATTGTCAACTGGGAACAATTTGGATCTTCATGTTGGCTATTGAATCAACATTGAGTTTGTTCTAATAGTGTTGTCTGCCACAAATAAGTAAATTTAGCAGTTTCTTCTTGGTCATTATGCTGTTTATCTGCATTCTTGAAAGCATTGTGTTTTCCAAAAATCACGTTAGACATCAGGGCTCAATTTGAAAGGAAAATTCACCTCCAGAAATAGACCATTCCAAACACATATGTGGATGTTGTGAGAAAATATGAACATTCACACATACACACACAGAGACACGAAACCTTGTGTTCGGAGCATTGATAAAAACAATAAAATCTTGGTAAAATGCCCCTTCAATAGCATTCAGCTCTTTCAGTAGCTTGTACTGCTCAGCTCTGCCCACTGACTTGGTTTTCCCCTAAGAGATGATTGTATTTTAACAAGTTTACTTTACTGTATTGAATTAGTGATTTAGAGACTAAAAGCCTCTTCTTTGGTGTAAACATGTCACTTTTCATATTGTCTCTGTAGATTATTGTGGTCTTATATGTAAAGTATCCTATCTTTTATCATTCTGCAATGTATCTTTCAATGCCTTTTGGGTTGACATTTTAAAATCACCATGTAAATCTACCTGACAGTCTGCCCTCAACTTCTCTTTCCTAAATTGAAGTATGCCTAACTATTATATTATATTTTTATTATTTTTTTTTCTCATATAATATATTCTGATTGTGGTTTTTCCTCCTCCTAATCTTCTCATTTCCTTGTCACCTCCTGTCCCATTTGGATCCACACCATTTCTGTCTCAATTTAGAAAACAAACAGGCTATGTTACTTAGTAAGCCTGGAGGGCACCATCTGAATGCTGTGTTATGATGAAGCCTATGTTATGCCCACCAGGCTTCATAACAAGCACACAGAGATGCTATGGTAGTTTGAAAGAAAATACCCCCATAGACATAGCACTATTCAGAAATGTGGCTTTGTTAGAGTGGATGTGGCCTTGTTGGTTGAGGTGTATCACTGTGGAGGTAGGCTTTGAGGTCTCATATATGCTCAAGATACCACCCAGGGTCTCAGACCATTTCCTGCAAGTCAAGATGTACAACACTTGACTACTTTTCCAGCACCAAGTCTGCTTGCATGCCACCATGTTGCACCATGATGATAATGGACTAAATCCCTAAAAATGTAAACCACCCTAATTAACGTTTTCCCTTAAAAACAAAACAAAAAACAAAGAACAAAAAAAATGAGGAACAGGCATCTACACAATAATATAAAGAAAAATAAAGTTTAAAGAAATAGGAATGGGACAACAAGCACACAAACATGAAAAGGATCTAAATATATATATATATATATATATATATATATATATATATATATATATATTACACACACACACACACACACACAAATTTGCAAATCAGGAATCTCATTAAATATTCCAAACTAGAGCCAAGGATTCTCTGCATTCTAAAGAATTGCCACACTGATTCTTTAGGTGGCTGT
Source organism: Peromyscus leucopus (assembly GCF_004664715.2). Taxonomy (NCBI): domain Eukaryota; kingdom Metazoa; phylum Chordata; class Mammalia; order Rodentia; family Cricetidae; genus Peromyscus; species Peromyscus leucopus. The sequence continues at coordinate 29,449,442 of NC_051073.1, forward strand.
ACAGGTTTTCAGTCCCACCAGCAAAAGAGGAATGTCCCCCTGACTGTGCATACTTGCAATCATGAGGTGTCACTTGTTTCATTGATTTTGACCATTCTGACAGGTATAAGATGAAACCTTAGAGTAGTTTTAATTTTCATTTCCCTGATGACTAAACTTAAAATGATTTTCAGTTATTTGAGTTTTCTCTTTTGAGAATTCTCTGTTTAGATCTGTTTCCCATTTTTAATTTTGTTATTTGTTTCCTTGTTGTCTATTTTTTTTTAGTTCTTTATATACTTTGAATATTAGCCCTCTATTAGAAGTGTGGTTGGTAAAAAGAAAAAAAAAAAATCCATTTAGCAGCCTGTTGCATTGTCCAAGTAATGGTGTCTGTTGCCATGCAGAATATCTCAGTTCCATGGGGTCCCATTTGTTGTCATTTTTAGTATGTGTGCTTTACTGATATTTTTCTGTGCCAATGAGTTCAAGATTCTGCCCCCCCAGCCTACTCTTCTATAAGATTCAGTGTATCTGGTTTTATGTTGTGGTGTTTGTTCTGTTAGGAACTGAGTTTTCTATAGGGTGGTAAGTACGAATCTATTTGAATTCTTCTGCAATTCAGCCATCCATTTTGACCAACATCATTTATTGAAGATTTTATCTTTTTTTTCCTACTGTGTATTTCTGGCTTCTTCAATAAAAATCAGGTGTCCATAACTGTTTAGACTTATTTCGGGGCCCTTGAGTCTATTCCTTTGATCAATCTGTCTGTTATTGTGCCAATACCATGCTATTTTTATTACTATAGCACTGTAGTAAAATTTGAGATTGAGGATACCTCCAGCAGTTCTTTAAGATGAATGCTAAAAGCTCTTATTAATAAAAAAAACCCAGAGCCAGATATTGGGGTAAAAACAGAGAGATCACAGAAATAGGACAAGCCACAGCCAACCTCACCTCACCAACTCCTCAGCTTCCAAAGAGACCTACTTCCTGTATACCCATACCTATATGCCTTTCTGTGTCCCGCCATCTCACTTCCTGTTTTTGCCCAGCTACATCACTTCCTTTTTTTCTTACTCCAGCCTATCTGTCACTTTCATCTTTGTTAGTTCCTGCCTATCTGCTGTAACCGACCTCCACCACTGTACCGACCTCCAGACCTCCATGGTTAGTGCTGGGATTAAAGGCATGTGCCACCACTCCTGGTTCTGTTCCCAGTGTGGCCTTGAACTCAAAGAGGTCCCAATAGGTCTCTGTCTACTGAATACTAGGATTAAAGGCGTGTGCTAGCATTTGCATGACTCCCATGCTCCTCTGTTCTTCAGATAAGCTTTATTGGAGTGCACAACGAAAATATCACCACACAGTTCTTTTACTATCAGAGTGGCTTATTCTTAGCTATCCTGGGTATTTTGTGTTTCCATATATATTAGGAGCCAAGTGTCCTAGTTTCGGATCAGCATATGAAAGCTTGTCTAATGGATCTTTTTGAGGCAAGGCCCATGGAGATGCTTTCTCACATAGCAATAATCACATAATACTGCTGGAACCTTGTGGCCTACATGCTCCCTTCTCTCTCATATTGGTCATGATTCTCTTGGCAGTCTATAGTTTCACTTTAACAATCATACATGTGACAGGTGTAATCATTCCTAGGAATTCCTTTTTTTTTTTTTAATCTACAATGTTTTCCCCTAAAATTCTCTGGGAAGTGATGCTTCTCATGTTTCTTAGAGAGGCTTAGGCATGCAGGACACTTTTGGAGGACAAAGGAACAGTTGGAGAAATACAAGCTAACTCTTTGCAAACAGTTTGTCTGCAAGTCACCCCCATTTCTGTAAATATGCTTTGTTAAGTTTTGAACGATATTGTCATTCCTGAGAATTTGTGCCTATGTTTATCACCTTTTAGATTTGTAAGGACAGAATGTGCCTGGCTTGATATTAAGACAACATAGCAAATTCTGAGTATTGGTTTTGGTTTTAAAGTCGTTTCAACTGAATGTACCAGGCTGACTCCCCATGGGAGGCCTTGCTTGGAGGAGGTGGGAATGAGAGGTGGGTTGGGCAGGGGAAGGCTGTGGATGTGGGAGGAGGGAGAAGAGGGGGATCGGTGGTTGGTATGTAAAACGAATATAAAACTTAATAATAATAAAAAGTTGTTTTGATATAAAAGTTTGGAAGAAAAGATACTTTTTTTTTTTTTTTGGAGGTCAATCACGGAGGGTGGGAAAAACATACTTGTTTTTGAAGTATAAATAAAAATGGCTTGAGCTTTTAGGGGCTTCCCACTTGTGTGAAACTCATCTCGTGGTTAGACACTTCATTTCTTTGAAATGTTGCCCCTTCTCCATCTCAGGATCTGAACCTGGGCTGCAGCGGGATCACAGCATGTTGAAGCTGAAAATTGTCCTGTTATATGCTGTGAAGAATTGTTGCAATTTTATTGAAATTGTACTGAATTAGCAAATTGTTCTTGTTAGGATGATCATTTTTACTGTATCAATCCATGAGCATGGAAGATCTTTCCATCTTCTCATATTTTTTTCAAAGTCTTAAAGCTTTTTCTTTTTTGCTTGATTGCTTAGAGTTTCCACACAATGTTTTATATTTTTTGAGTCTACTGTGAAAGGTGGTCATTTCTCTATTTTTCAGTTCTTTTGTCATTTGTGTATATTCATAGGAATCCTACTCATGTTTGTGTGTTAGTTTTGCAGCCTCTTATTTGCTAATTTTGTTAATTTGACTCTTCTCTGGTGCTTTTTATTTCATTTGACTAAGCATTGTTCAATCTTATTGATTTTCTTAAAGAATAAACTCTTTGTTTCATTGATGACTTGTACTATTATTCTTTGTTTTTCAGGTCTGTTTTTATTTTATTGATTTCAGCCTTCATTTTGACTATTTCTTGACATTGATTCCTTTTAGGTGTTATTTCTTCTTTTTGTTTGTTAAGTAACAAAACTGATCCTGGGGAGATGCACCACACAATCCTACTAACCCGAGATATCGAGTCCATAACAGATCAAATACGAATACCACCAAAGTTCAGTTTGGTAAACCAGTGATTTATTGGGGTTGCACACAGGAGGATAGGCAATGGGTTGCATATAGGAGGAGAAATGACTGAAAACCAGCTACATTCCCAAGGCCTATCTCAGCATGGGGGACAGCTCATGAAATTTGGAAAACCTGAAGTACCCTGTACAGCCTGCAGGTAGCTTAAGAGGTTGGAGAGTTTCCTGTCAAAATGTTTCTAGTTTGAATCTCTTGTAGACATCTAAAGTGGTCTCAGACTCTTCTTTGCAACTTCTATTGTTTAGTCTGGAAGGGCCTATGGATATAGTCAGTTTTAAGGGCTCATTGAAGCTATTTTGAGTTGTTTAGCTTTCTATTTAAGTATCAACCTATAGAATATGATGTTTCAATCTCTTAGTGACCTTTTTAAATAACAATTTTCTAGAGTTTAAAGGTGTGTTGTTAAGTTACTAATATGAGATCTTACCAGTTTTTTATGGAGGCACTTTAGAGGTATGAAGTTGCCTTTAGATTCTTCACCGTGTTCCATGTTTGGAGTATGTTGCAATTTCATTATCATTCTGTTCTAGAAAGTTTTTAATTTCTTTCCTGTATTGGGGCATTTTCTGGTTTCTCTGTTTCTATTCTTTGAAATTGTTTTTAAATTTAAGCATATTTTGATCATATTCTTCCTCTCCCCCAAGTTCTTGCTGACCCTTTTTCTGTACCTGTTTAACCAACTTTAAGTTCTTTATGAAAACAAAATAAACAAAAGCAATAAAACAATATCCCCCAAAAAAGAAACCTAAGAAAACAAACTACAACCACATTCTTCCAACAACAACAACAAAAGCCCTTTTGAGGACATTATATGGTGGTCAACTACTCCTGAACATGAGGCCTGTCTTGGAGCTGTTAACATAGTAGTTAACATAGTAACTGTTACTCTATTGGAGAAAGTTGATTTTCTCTTTCCCCTCAGGGATAAATGAGAGTTCAGCTCTTACGCTTTACCCTAATGGTTAGATTTTCATTCATTCATTCATTAAAAAATACCAAAATATAATAATATGAAGCAAAAACCATTTCTTTAGAGTTGGACAAGAAAAACCAAGAAGAGAAAGAGTCCAAGAGAAGGCCAAAGAATCAGATACAAATTATTTTTCTCACACAGGAATCCTATAAAAACACGAAACTGGACCCATTTTTCAGTTGTTGTAATGAGTTGTTCAATTTCCATGAGTGTGTAAACTTTTTGTTTTTTCTATGGTTGTTGATATCCAGCTTTAATCTGTGGTATCCACATAGCATGTAGGATGTCATCTCTCTCTCTCTCTCTCTCTCTCTCTCTTCTCTCTCTCTTCTCTCTCTCTCTCTCTCTCTCACTTTATTTGTGAATAAGAAGGTGGTCAATTTTGGAGGAAGCTACACGAGCTGCTGAGGAGAAGGTATATACTTTTGTGTTTTAGTGAAATGTTCTGTAAATATCTATTACAGCTATTTGGTTTATTATATCAGTTATCTCCAGGATTTATGTTTTGGTGTATCTTGATGACCTGTGTATTGGCAAAAGTGAGGTTTTGATGTGATTCCGATCAGTGTTTGAAGATCAATATGTAATTTAAGCAGTAGTGATCTGTTATGATCTTGGATACCCTTATTTTTGGTGCATGGATGTTAAGAATTGTAATGCTTTGTTGAAGGAATTTTCTTCTGATGATGTTGTGTCCCTCCCTATCTCCTCTGAGTAGTTTTTGTTTGAAGTCTGTTTTGTCTATTAAAATGGATACATACTTCCTGGGTGTGTTGCTTGTTATTTTTTGTTTGTGTTTTTTTGCATCATTTCACACTGAGATGATAGCTAACCTTGAAGTTGTGTTTCTAGGATGCAGCAGAAGAATGAATCAGGATTTAAATCTTTTTAAAATCTTATTTGTTAGCTGCATTTTTGTTTGTTTGTTTGTTTGTTTGTTAATTGGGGAATTGGGACCATTGATGTTGAGAGTTCATATGTTTTCCATTTCCTGGTATTGTATTGGGTGTGGTAAGCATCTTAGGTTGAACTTTCCTTCTAGCATCTTTTGTCTGATGAATCTGTAGATAGACACTGCATAAATTTGTTTTTATCATTGATTGACTTTATCTATTGTGACTGAAAGCTTTATTGGGTATAGTAGTTTGGGTTTGTATCTGTGGTCTCCTAGAGTTTGAAAAACATGTCTCCAGGCACTTCTGGCTTTTAGCATCTCCATTGAAACATGGGATGTTGTTCTAATAGGTCTACCCCTACATATAATTTGTTCTTTTTTCCTTGTAGCTTTTAATGTTCTTTAATGTGTACACACAGTTTTATTTATTATATGCATGGGGAATTTGTCTTTTGGTCAAGTCTATTTAGTGTTCTGCTTTTTGTAACTTATATTGGGGAAATTTTCTTTTAAAATTTTGCTGAAAATGTTTTCTCTCCCTTTGAACTGGGTTCCTTTTCCTTTCTTTAGTCTTATTATGCACACATTTTGTTTTTTTATAGTGTATTAGATCTACTGGATGTTTTCAGCCTATATATATATATTTTTTAATTTAAAATTTTTCTACCAGAAACTCTTCCTTTGAAGAAAATTCGCAACTTTAAAATAATATCTCCATGTACATTAGCAGAATTTTATCTAGTTTCCTGTAATAAACTACATGTGATTTTCCACAAACATGTGATTTCTGTGAAGGAAACCATGTTGTTATGACCCTGTATGTGGAGACAGTTTAAGAGAAGAGGGCTATTATTTTTTATTTGTGTTCACAATTGTATATGTATTATATTTTATATAGTATATGTATAACTATATATATAATGACTTTTTCATATTCTTCTTTATGAAGTAGAATCTAGAATAACAGAGTGAATAAGAGTATAAAATTGGAGATACCACTAAAGGTACAGTGTTTTAATGCATGCTGTGTGGGAGCTAGGATGATTTTATTTTAGCTCCAGTTTTTTTTTCTGAAAATAACTTACCAAGAGACCATATTCTCAGGTCACTGGTGGTACCTCTTATTCTACATATTAATTTGCATTGGCAAGAAGTGTTGGAACACAGCCATTTTTTACTGTTCCAAGGAGAAAATGTATTACCATAGACGTTGTAGAAAGACACTGATACTGGGAATTTGATACAGTATGAAAAATGACTATTAATTTCGTAGAGGTGGTATGCACATAATTGAATTATAATATGAGCAAATCTTATTTCTGCCTATTAGGCAATATATTAACAAATAAAATTTTGTGCTATAGCATTACAGATAATTATGTTTGTAATTTGGATCAATACAAATTTTTTTTCTCAGTTCCAAACATTGAGATTGTTAAGGATGACTCTTATGCTTCTCTCCATTTATCTGTACACATATGTACAAAATTATTAATGTACATTCATTATTACCAGAATGAAACCAAAAAAAAATGCATTTTCTTTATAGAGAAACTATATACTGTAATGGTTCATCATCTGAATGATAATACAAAGACAAGTAATAAAATTTATCATGTGTCATATTGAAAAATTCATTTTAAAGTTTATAGAAGTATTTAGTTGAATCACAATACTCCTAATATAAAAGATAATTAATTTCAATTATTCATACCTCTTAGAAACCAGTTTAATCATGTTTCTATAAAAATAACAACTGCCATTGTTATTGAATATTGTACAGTCTTAAATTAACCCATTGATTTGCCTGTGAAATGTGTGCTAGGTAGGCAAATCTTCTTGAGTCTACCTGCATTATTTTAAGGCAGAGTGGAGGTCTCAGGTTCATTTTGATGTCCAGTTCTTTAATTAATTGTAATGAAGTTTATGTTTAATTGTAAGTGCCATTGTGACAAAATTACTTATTTATTATTAAGGAATAACAATAAGATTTTTTAAAAAATACTTTTAAATGTGTATACAAATGAACATTGTTCATTAGAGAAGATCTTCAAGGTAAACTATAAATTTGATGTTATTACAATATATGGACTATTGCCTTTCAATATTCTTTATTGGTTTCAGGTTCTGATTGCTGATATTATTCTTTCCTTGAAAGCCATTCTGATTTTTTTTCATTAAAAAACAGCTATACTTAAGTGTATGGTAAAATTTCATAATTCAAAGCATGCAATTGTAACCATTGGACATTTCTTATATTACATAAAATGATATTCTAGGATGGGATTGAATTTTATGACTGTCAGTAACAATTGCCTAAACAAATTCAATAAATTTTAAGGTTAAGAGCTTTCTACATAATAGCAATTTATGTATACTTAGTTTTTCATCCTAAAGGAAAGTTTAAATTTTAAAATAAGCAAAATAGACTGGATATATCAATATATCATCACATTCTAAAATCACTACAGTTCATGATCAAAGAAGAAAAGTTAAAATTGGTTATATTTTTGTGGTGATATTTTATTTGTATGTTAATAAATAAAGTTTGCCTGGAGATCAGAAGAAATAGTAAACCATTAACACAAAAGTCAGGCAGTGAGTTATAGTACACACCCTTAATCTGATCACTTGGCAGGCAGGGGCTCTGTGTATTGAAGGCCATACTAGGGAACAGAGCCAAGCGTGGTGACACAGGCCTTTGATTCCAGTACCAACCATAGATACCTGGAGGTCTGTACAGACAGGTAGTAATAAGGAAGTGAGGTAGCTGGGCTAAGAGTCAATGAGAGGGCAGAGAAGCAAGGTAATAAAGGTTCAGGTTAGACAGGAAGTACCCTGCATTTGGAAGCTACAGAGTTGGAGAGGTAAGGTTGGTGGCTATTCTTATTTCTCTGATCTCTAAGGCTTTCACCCCTATATTTCTCTCCATGTTTTTTATTTAATAAGATCCCTTAGAAATTTGTCTACATATTTTTCTCCTGAGAATTTTGTTAATGAGTTATATCAAAAAACTATTTAACAAAAAGTAAATATTTAGTTTTGATGAAGAAGGTTATCTGTGGAGCCAAATATAAAATGATGACTTAGACAAATAAAAAAAAAATGAGTGCATTTGAAAATTTGTTTATGAGACAACCAACAAGCATCACAACGGTGAGTCTCTAAGGAAACATGACCTGTAATATATATGACACTTAACTTCTGAAATGACATTATAAAGTAACAATTAAGAAATAGAAAAACCAAACAGAACTACAATTAATAGAAAATAATAATAAATCAAAAATTCATAGAAACCTCAAATTGTATGCATTGACATTTTTACTATAATCACTATAATTTTTTTTTTTTTTGAATTTTCCAAATGTCCATGGAATTTATGCACAGGTTAGTCACAGTATATGTCACAAATAAGGCTGAATATTATTATAAACTATGAAAATATATAATACAAAAAAGTGAACATATTTAAAAATGTCCTACTCTATATGTTATCTAAATAGAATAGAAGATGAAATATTTAACAGAAATATAGGTAGAAAACTTATACATATTGAAAATTAATCAATTAATTTCAGGTTATTCACTCATCATTTAATGAGTTCAAATTATTTTAAACTAATATTTTACAAATAATAATACCTTCAAGGGATATATCTGTGCCAATATTAGGAAACACAAACACTTCTTTGATGTTGATAAGTTTTAATGAGAAAGGTACAGTCAGTGGCCCAATCTTTCCTATAGATTTAGAAACTTGAGAAAGGTCATATGAACCACAAATGAAATAGAAAATGAAACCAATAAAAATTGGAACAGAAGTCTGTAGATGAATTTCTAAACAATCATATTAAATAAGAAATACACACTCCACATACCACCCACAGAAGCCCCCACCTCCCTCCTTCTACCCCCAGCCCTCTTTCCCAAGCCACCCGGCATCCCCAAATCCCCCAAATCGAAGTCTCCCATGGGGAGTCAGCAGAGTCCAGATCACTGAACCCAGGTCCAAGCTCCTTCCCACTGTACCAAGGCTGTGCCACTCCACAGGCACAGGATTCCCAAAAGCCTGCTCATGCACCAGGAATGGATCCAGATCCCCCTGCCTGGGAGTTTCCCAAACAGTTTGAGCCAAACAACCGTCTTCCATTTCCAGAGGGCCTAGTTCAGTCCTGTGGGGCTTCACAGCCACCAGTCCACAGTTCAAGGGCCTCCAATGATGTGGCCGGTCATCTCTGCACTTCTTCCAGTCATGATCTCGACATTCCCTGCCTGCAGAATCCCTCCTCTCTCTCATCGATTGCATTCCCAGAGCTCAGTCTGGCACCTGGCTGTGAATCTGTGGGTATGTAGAGTGAATAGAAAATTTCTTAATAAAGAAAACTGAAAAAAAATAAATAAAAACATTTAAAGAAAATAAATAATTGACATGATTTACTACAACAGAAACTTTTTAACTTGAGTTTACATTCTGAGTGAAGCAGAAATAAAGGTATAATTATTCTTTCAAAAAAAAGAAAGAAAGAAAAGAAATACAGAGCCAAATACAGGGGTGAAAGCCATAGAGATCAGAGTGATAATGATAGCCACCAAATAAGACTTAGCTCACCATATCACCAAAGCTTCCCAAGAGACCCAGCTTCTTCATGCCTAACCTGTGCCTCTATTGCCTTGCTGTTCTGCCTTCACATTGGCTCTTAACCCAGCCACCTCACTTCCTCGTCACTGCCTGTCTATACAAACCTCCAGGTCTCTACAGTTGGTAGTGGGAATAAAGGCATGTGTCACTATGCTTGGCTGTGTCCTTGAACACACAAAGACTCTGCCTGCCATGTGATCAAATTAAGGACATGTGCTACAATGTCTGACTTCTGTTTATGGCAGACTATGACCTCTGATCTCCAGGCAAACTTTATTTAATAACATACAAATAAAATGTCACCACAGAAGTCAGTGAAACTGCATACACAATCAGGAGAAACAGCAAATTAAATGCTTTGGGGGCTTCAAAATACCATAAAGATTATTAAAGTATAGCCAGAACAATCAAGAAAAGAGATCACCATTTGTTGAAGATGCTTTCTTTTTTCCATTGTACACTTTTTGCTTCTTTGTAAAAAATTATATGTTCATAGGTGTGCAGATTAATGTCAGGGTCTTCATTCGATTCCATTGGTCCACATGTCAGTTTTTATGCCAATGCCAAGCTGTTTTTATTACTGTAGCTCTATAGTAGAGCTTGAAGTCAGGAATCATGATGTCTCCAGAGGTTGTTTTATTGTGCAGGATTCTTTTGGCTATCCTGTTTTGTTTTTTTTTTTGTTTTGTTTTTGTTTTTGTTTTTCCATATGAAGTTGAGTATTATTCTTTCCAGGTGTGTGAAAAATTGTGTTGGAATATTGATGGGGATTGCATTGAATCTGTAGATTGCTTTTGGTAAAATTGCCATTTTTACTATGTTAGTCCTGACAGAGGACTGATATCCAGAATATATAAGGAACTCAAGAAATTAGACATCAAAATGCCCAACAGTCCAATTAAGAAATGGGATATAGAACTAAACAGAGAATTCTCAACAGAGGAATCTCAAATGGCTGAAAGACATTTAAAGAATTGTTCAACATCCCTAATCATTAGGGAAATGCAAATCAAAACAACCCTGAGATACCACCTTATGCCTGTCAGAATGGCTAAGATCAAAAATACTGAAGACACCTTATGCTAGAGAGGATGTGGAGCTAGGGGAACTCTCCTTAACTGCTGGTGGGAATGCAAGTTTGTATAACCACTTTGGAAATCAATATGGTGCTTACTTAGAAAATTGGGAATCAATCTCCCCCAAGACCCAGCTATACCACTCTTGGGCATATACCCAAGGAATACTCAATCATACCACAAGAGCACTTGCTCAGCTCTGTTCATAGCATCATTGTTTGTAATAGCCAGGACCTGGAAACAACCTAGATGCCCTTCAACTGAAGAATGGATAAATAAATGTGGTACATATGCACAATGGAATATTGCTGGAGGGCTTCTCTCCAGGTTCCACCAAACCCCGCAGTCCCACAATCCATGTATAAAATAATCATTCAGACACTTATATCACTTATAAACTGTATGGCCATGGCAGGCTTCTTGCTAACTGTTCTTATATCTTAAATTAACCCATTCCTATAAATCTATACCTTGCCACGTGGCTGGTGGCTTCCCGGAATCTTTACATGCTGCTTGTCCTGGCGGTGGCTGCAGTGTCTCTCCCCCCTTCTTCCTGTTTCCCCAATTCTCCTCTCTCTTTGTCCCACCTATTCTTCCTGCCTGGTCATTGGCGATCAGTGTTTTATTTATATAGAGTGATATCTACAGCACTTCCCCTTTTCTTCTTTTTTTAAAAAGGAAGGTTTTAACTTTAACATGGTAAAATTACATATAACAAAACAATTATCAAGCAAGAATTACAGTTACAATATTAAAGAAGATGTCCTATCTTATATTTGTGAGTTTAAGGTTTTATATCTAACTTATCTTTTATCATAACTGAGGAAATTACAACTATCTAGTCTTTAACCACATCAAAGACCTGAGAAGGAACATAATGGTACCTGAGAAATGGTATGTGAATGCAAGCAACTTTCGGGAGTCTTGCAAGAGTAGACAGAAACAGCTGGCAGCCTGGACAGTCACCTAATGTTTCTCAGCAATGTTGGTGCATTTAAATTGGCTACAGGCCTAGAGTATCTGACAGACCATCTTCAGAAGCAGGAATTCTGAAAGACCATCTTACCCTGTCTTGGCAGAGTACAGTGGTCGCTTTCCTTGTGTCCCACTTGTCCAGGAAGGAAAGCATTGCATTCGTACTGTCAGCCATCAAGGCAAGGGCAGTTCTTTGCCCAGTAGGCCATTTTGTGCCAAGAAGACAAACTTCCAAATGGAAATGTCTTAGAAGCCCAACATTCTCTCCGGATCAAATTGACGTAGCCAGGAGCAATTGTGTCTCACGTCAACAGAATTCTAAGTTATTTAAATGCCATATTCTCTAGGCCTATGAAGTGTTTAAAGATTACCTATCTGAAATATATCTATGTATACCTAGAAGACTTAACTAACATGGCTACAAATATGATTATCATAAATGACTAATTATTAATCTATTTTTAATTATCCATTACAATTCTAAATGAGTTACATAAACATAATACCTCAAACAAGAATATATATATATATATATACATATATATATATATAGTATAACAAAATTAACTTCAAGTTTGTATCAATAAACTAAAATTTATACCAATGTAAAACATTTTAAACATAAACTAAAATCTATACCAATGTAAAACATTTTAAACAAGTTGTTCTTTAAAAGTAGGTTGATTAATCTATCCTTTTATTTTATCATCTCTGTATCCTCCTATATATCTATATCATATCCCCTTTTCTTTTTTAGAAAGAGATCACATTTATAATCAACCTGTTTTAAATAAAAATAATGGTTTTTCTCTGTCCCACACCAGAGGGCTCTTCTGATTTGGGACACAAGAATCTCTTAACCATTTTTTTTTAAAGCAATATGTCTGGGTTTAGAGGGGGAGTGAGCCAATTCCACCTCTAAAGCCAGCTTGGTATATTTGGGAATTTGGGCGAAGCATCTCTTACTACTTCCTGGAGGGGGCGCTGTATCTTATAGGGATGCAAAGAAAATTTTAGGCCTATGGGGTAGTCCTTGAGGCTGTATTGTGGGAGCCAGTTGCCTTGAAACCATTCTGGATGTTGGATCATCTGGGCCATGTGTCATCAGAGATCTTTCAGGGGGTCTTGGCTGGTCAAACCTAATGTATCTTAATCTGGAACAAATCCATAGCCTCTGGCTTTCTGTGGAAACAAAAGCAGAACCTCTTTTCCAAAGTAACATATCCTTATATCCAAATTTTGTAGTCAAGATACCTTTAAAATATACATTTTGGCATAACTCAACAGCTTTTGCAATCAAATGTTTTTCTTCAGTTATGAATATCAAAGACAACATAATCTAGATTTTGTGTATGATAACCATCTTTACATGGCTTATTACCTTTAGTGTTTTTTTTTAAACAATTTATTTTTAGATACTATTTGTTTATATAATGGTATATTTTTTTTTTGTCTTTAAAGCCTACGTACATTTTTTACATGTATTATAAACTATTTTATCTGAATCAGTCTTATTGACTGTAGCCTTCTAAGCCTGAAAGGGCGCTGTGGCTGCTGGCTCCGCCCCTTCAGCTTTTCAACATGGCAGTGGTATGTTTTTTCCAGCTCTGGGAGTCATCAAGTCTCAGAAATAGTGGGTCTACGCTTTTATCAAAGCAGCATGTAGCCCAGAAACCTCTTTTTTTTTTTTTTAATACTAGTAAAGACTAAATCTACCACACAGCATAATGTGCCGCTGGCAGACGCCTCATTTCCACCATACTGTCGGTCAAACGCAAAGGCCAGGAACCCGCCAGTGTTCAAACCCGCCTTTTGCAGCGTCTAGCTGCCCGTATGAGACAAGAAGCAGGAACCTGGTTTTGGCTCTGTTTAGAATTGGTTATTAAACATTTTCAGGTTTAAGGTGGAAACTCGAGCCGTTGGGCGCCATTTGTTTTTCTTCAGTTACAAATAACAAAGAGAACATAATCTAGATTCTCTGTGTGGTAGCCATCTTTACGTTGAGCCTATTGCTTTAAACTGCATGCTACCCACTACAATGGAATACTACTCAACAGAGAAAAACAATGTCATCATGAGGTTTGCACGCAAATGGATGGATCTAGAAAAAAATCATTCTGAGTGAGGTAACGCAGACTCAGAAAGACAAGCATGGTATGTACTCACTCATAGGGGGATACTAGATGTGGAACAAGGATGACTGGACTGCTACTCACATCACCAGGGAGGCTACCTGTAAAACAGGACCCCAAAAAAGACACAGGGATCACCCAATGATGGAGAAATGGATGAGATCTACATGAACAGCCTGGACATGAGTGGGGGTAATGAAGGGAGAGTGTCGAACTGACATACTCTGGTGATAGGATGGCCAAGCAACCCTAATTTTCATGCTAGAAACCCCATCCAACGACTGAGGGACCTGGATGCAGAGATCCACGGCTAGGCCACGGTGGAGCTTCAGGAGTCCAATTGTCGATAAAGAGGAGGGTTTATATGAGTGAGAATTGTTGAAACCAAGGTTGGATAAAGCACAGGAAAAAATAGCCAAACGAATGGAAACACATGAACTATGAACCAATGGCTGAGGAGCCACCAATTGGATCAGGCCCACTGAATGGGTGAGAGAGCTGATTGGCTTGATCTGTTTGGGAGGCATCCAGGCAGTGGTACTGGGTCCTGTGCTCATTGCATGAGTTTGCTGTTTGAAACCTTGGGCTTATGCAGGGTTGCTTGGCTTGGCCTGGGAGGAGGGGACTGGACCTGCCTGGACTGAGTCTACCAGGTTGATCTCAGTACTCGGAGAGGCTTTGCCCTGGAGGAAATGGGAATTGGGGGTGGGCTGGGGAGAAAGGAGGGTGGCAGGAGGGTGGAGAACAAGGGAATCTGTGGCTGATATGTAGAACTGAATTGTATTGCAAAATAAAATAAAATAAAATAAAAAGAAAGAAAAGAGATCAATATTACTTAAAAGGCAACAGCCCTATCTATGGCATAGATTTAAATAAAAAGAATTCTATGTTAATTTCACTAAATTATACTTTATAGTATGATACAGTATAAAGGTAAGATAACTCAAAATGTGGGTTATAGATGGGCGGATACACAAAGGGTCAATGAAGAATAAATAAAACAGAAAAAGGTTTGTTGTATAAAATCAACGGAATTAGAGCAAAAAACGAAAACGGTGTCAAGTAGAAAATGTACCTTTTCTTCAATTTTTGTTCAAACAACTGAATACCGATTACAAAATAATAAGGGTTTGCAGAATCTGGGTGGTTATTTGGACTGACAGCCAATTTCTCTAGAAGAGATTCTGACCACTAAAATTTACTTTAATTTCTTGTCACTGTAGTATGTAACAATGCACAAATGAAATAATTTAATCAGCCTCTTGGAGTAAGCTATTTTCTGTTCAAAATGCTTAATCTATCTATCTACCTATCTATATTTATGTTTCTATGTATCCATCTATTTATCTATGTATCTATCACCTACCATCTTTCATCATCTATTAATTTGTCTACTATCTATTGTCTACCTATCTATCTAAATATCCATTTCATCTGTCTGTCTATCATCTATCTATCTATCTATCTCATATATATATATATATATATATATATATGAGAATATATATATATTCTCTCTCACACACATACAGACACACACACACACACACTCACTCACCCAAATGCTCTCTGTCATACTTTCTGTCATAATCTTTACTAAAACCATCCAATGTCTTCTTCAAATCAATTCTTTTTTAATACAGCAGAGTACCAAGGCATCATCATCCACCATCATCACTAGTAACTAGGCTCATTTTTCTTTGATCATTTGTCAGTATGTGCTATAATCATGACAAAACAGACATCAAAATAAAGCAAAGCACATATACCAGTATTTTCCAAATTACATCCTAAACAAAGACATTAAACAGTACAGTAAAATAAATTTTTGTTTTGTGGTAAAAGAGCATTTGGAAATCATAATGGTAATTTAATCAAAATATTATGCTCTTATTTAAATTATTTATATAAATGATCATAAATGTTTACATTATTAAAAATTGTCAAGTCAATAAAGCCAAACTATTAACATGGTAAATAGAATAATAAAACTATGTTTTATTGAAAAGTTTATACAATGTATTTATAAAACATTTATTTAATAGTTTTTATTAGTTTACTTTGAAAGAATAGTTGTCAATACAATCAGTGACAATCAAATAATTTTAAAGAATATAAATTGTTTTAAAGTACAGGAAGCCTAAGGTCTTTTACAAGTAACTGAAGACACAGTAATCATATTTTCTAGACTAATAATTTCTCAGAGCAAACAATGCTTATATACTCCATAAAAAGTCCAATATCTGCCAGGCGGTGGAGGCACATTCCTTTAATCCCAGCACTCGGGAGGCAGAATCAGGTGGATCTCTGTAAGTTCAAGGCCAGCCTGGTCTACAGATCTACAGAGCTAGATCCAGGACAGGCACCAAAACTACACAGAGAAACCCTGACTGGAAAAACAAAAAAAAAAAAAAAAAAAAAAAGGTCCAATATCCAATAAATTTCAAACTTAGAAATCACTTCAAACTTAGAGAACACTGAATTCTAGCTTTACTTTTTACAGATTAGACACTATAAATTAATATTCTCCATTTTAAAACTTTGTTCTACTTGAAGTACGTTTTTCTCTAAGACACCTTTTCCTATACCTATTCTACAAATATTTTCATATTTATAGGCATAGATTATGCATTTACTCTTTCTTATGCTTGAACATCCATCCATTGCTGTGGATATCACTCTGTATAAATAAAACACTGACTGGCCAGTAGCCAGGCAGGAAGTATAGGCGGGACAAGGAGAGAGAAGAATTCTGGGAAGTGGAAAGCTGAGGCAGAGAGATGCTGCCAGCTACATCCATGACAAGCAGCACATGAAGATGCCAGTAAGCCACAAGCCACGTGACAAGGTATAGATTTATAGAAATTGGTTAATTTAAGATATAAGAATAGTTAACAAGAAGCCTGGGTGTAGCTAGAGTTTTCCTGCCTTGCCCAGAGTCAGGACAAATCTTTGTCACCTGCCAGTCCCACAGCTGCTCAGACGCAACCAAGTAAACACCGAGACTTATATTGCTTACAAACTGTATGGACGTGGCAGGCTTCTTGCTAACTATTCTTATAGCTTAAATTAATCCATTTCCATAAATCTATACCTTGCCACATGGCTGGTGGCTTACCGGTGTCTTTACATGCTGCTTGTCCTGGCGGTGGCTGCAGTGTCTCTCCGCCTCAGCCTTCTGCTTCCCAGAATTCTCCTCTCTCCTTGTCCCACCTACTTCCTGTCTGGCCACTGGCCAATCAGTGTTTTATTTATTGACCAATAAGAGCAATTTGACATACAGACCATTCCACAGCACCTGGGCCATTAGGTCAAACAGTTTAAATAATATAAGCGTCTGTGTGTTTATTTTATATGTGGGCTGTCAGACTGCCAGGGCTTGGCAGGACCCAGAGAGAAAATTCTCCAGCTGCAATCCATTCTTCATCAGATCAAATGATTCTATGAATGTCACATAATATAAGCACATCCTGTGTATTTCATACTTTTTCTATGTCATATGCTGATAACTTTCATAGCAAGTTAGATTATTTAATACAAAATATATGATGTCATGTTAAAGATGTGTGCCCCTTGTACATTTTGGTGAAATATTGTGCAACCTAATAAACTTGCCTGAAGATCAGAAACAGAGCCAGTCACTAGATTAGACATAGAGATCAGGCAGTGTTGGCACACACCCTTAATCCTGCTACTAGGGAGACAGAGATCCATCTGGATCTCTGTGAGTTCAAGGTCACACCAGAGACAGAGACAGGCAGTAGTAGCGCACACCTTAATCCCGGTACTGGGAAGCATACAAGGCTTTAATCCCAGGAAGTGATGTCTGGGCAGAGAAAGATATATAAGGCATGAGGAAACAGGAGCTCACTCTCTTTAGGCTGAAGATTCCATAGAGGTAAGAGCTAGGGGTCACTCTTCTACTTTCCTGCTTTTTCAGCTTTCACCCTAATATATTGCTTTGGGTTTTTTATTAAAAGACCACCTAAGATTCAAACATCAGTATATTCTTCTCTCTAGTTTTGCTAAACTGATTTTGCTGTCAGGTCTCTCTGTAATTCAAATAAACTATAGATAATCTGATTTAAACAAACCTTATTAGAAAAGCAAACCAAAGCAAGTTGCATTTTAGAGAATAGAAGCAGGCTAGAATAGGACAGGTATAAACAATACAAATGGACAACTACCAAGCTGTAGATCTAGGCTCCTTGGTTGCCTAATGCCACCCTCCTCTCCTATTCAGTCTAGACTTCTTTAAAAAGAAGTGGATCCGTACAATACCCTCTTCCTTTTATTTCATATTTACTTAGATACCTTCTCTAATATTTTTTTTTTAGTAAAAATTTTAGGAGCCCTGTGATTTTTAAAACTCTGTAAGGTAATTTATTTTACTACTATTTGTTTTGAGAAATCACTGGATTAATTTGTAAATCTAGTGAATTTTATCAATATTATGCAGAGATCAAATATACAAGTTAATAATGTACCCCATATGTTACATATATTTTCATATAGATAAAATGTTCATCTATATATGTGAACCTATATTTAGTCATACCTGTGACATTTCTTATAATTGTAGCTTTTCAGCATTATTGTTTCTAGAAACTTCAGTAACATATATTTGCAACAATGCTTCAAACTTGGTGTTATTAAACTTCAGTAAAATTTTACTGGACTAATTCATTATCTTTAAAAGATGTTTCCTAATGATACATTTTGAGGTGTGAAATAGGACATTTTTACTACTAAACTCAAATATTTTAGCTCCTCTGAAATGAGAAGCCCCAAAATAGATAAATTTAAACTTATATTCACCAATTAATGCTTCAGTAGTTTATCTTATTTGGAAATGATTTGTTTTAATGAATATTTATTATTTCATTTAAATTTACTATACCCTAAGGTTTAAAGTTATCAACTATATTTTTTTTTCATTTTTAAGAAACAGTAAGCAAGCCTGGCTGCCATTCAAGTTATTTCTACTGCTGATGAATTTTGTAACAGATAATATGTGTTTATTTGAGTGTAAACGTAGGTCAAATAAAAGTTGTATGTCTGCTCCATTTGACCCAGATAGATTTGAACATTTATTAATGTTTAAATGGGAGCAAATATTTTTATTTTTAATCACTTGCTTATCATGTTACTATAAACATCTTTTTGGATGTTACCTAATTTTGAGATAACAAATTATATAAATATTAATTTGAATCGGAGTCAAATGAATTTTGGCCAATACTATTCATCACTCATAGTAGAATATTATATGTGTGTGTGTGTGTATGTATATATGTATGTGTGTGTGTGTGTATTTGTACATAGAATTCTCTACCTTTGTTATGAGATAAGGTGTACACCAAATATAATAATACAGTAGTAGAAACACACTAGATTCCAAATAAAAAATGAAATGAAATAATATAAGTTGAGAATAAGTGTTTAAAGAGTAAAAACTGCAACTAGAGCTGCTTTTTTTATTTTCCCAATAAGAATTAATTTAAAGAAAGGATTTTTATTGGTTTTACTGTTTTTCCCACCTACTTATATAACACAAATCTTAAAAGGTCTTATTAATAAAAACAAACCCAGAGCCAGGCATTGGAGTGAACATTGAATGGTCAAAGAAACAGAACAAGGCACAACCTACTTCACCTTGCCAATTCCTCAGCTGACCTTGTTTCCTCAGACTGAAAGCCTCTGAGTTCTCACCCAAATGGATCTCAGCTGAACTGCTGCTAAAAGCTAAAAGCTTAAAAAGGCTCTAGTTCCTGGTCCTCATGCTTTATATACCTTATTCCTTCCTGCCATCACTTCCTGGGATTAAAGGCATGTATCACCACACCTGGCTGTTTCCAGTGTGGCTTTGAACTCAGAGATCCAGATGGATCTCTGCCTCCAGAATGCTAGGGTTAAAGGTGTGTGCTACCACTGCCTAAACCTATGTTTAATATAGTGGCTGCTCTGTTCTCTGACCACCAGTTAAGTTTATTAGGGTGCACAATATATCGACCACATACATATCCATTTTTATTAATTTTTACTAATTGTAGAAACAGAAACAATTTAAATGTTTTATCTCATTTGTGGTTGCTGAATGTTTTTAAAATATAATTGAAAAAGAGTTACATCACTACCTCCCCGTTTTCTTCCTCCAACTGCCCTAGTTGCTCTCTCTCTCAAACACCTACCATGTATTTCCCTGCATATTAATAGCTCTTTTTCTTTGATGTGTGTGTATGTGTGTGTGTGTGTGTGTGTGTGTATCACAACTATAATAAAATCTGCTGAGTCTCTTTTTGTTGGTATTGTGTGTGTATATGTTTAAAGCCCGAAAAGTTTTAAACCGGTCTGCACGGGACAACCAGTGAGAGTGCTCATCTCTGAGAGAGGAACATTCTCCTTTTCCAGTAATCATTTCTTTTTAATAGTTCTTCATCAAGGGGTGGGACCTCATTTAATATTCTCTTTTCTACATTATCATGCCCTTTGATAAGGGCTACTGCCCTGGTTGTTCTTGTTTATACAGCTACTTCTAGGGAAGACCATTTCAGAGCATCCAAAGGTATTCTGGATCTTACTATCTTCCTGCTTCCTTTATGTTGATCCCTGAGCCATAAAAGCAGGAGTTGGGATACAGAATGATCCATGTTGATCTCTTCATTGTGTACCCTTGGAGTTTCTGGGATGCTCTCATGATTATAAGCATAAGATTTAGAGTGCAGAAAGGGATTTTGCTGGCCTAGCAATGTGACAGAGAGTCTTTCCCAAATTCATGATTTCACTAGCCTTAGAAAGATTTTAGTGTTTTTGAAAAAAGATCCATGTAGCCCAGGCTGATAGTGAAGATTCTATGTGGACAAAATGATCCTTTGACTTTTTTAACTTCATGTCTTTACCTCCTGAATGTTCATGTTACACATATTTACTACTATATTTAGCATAGAATATCTATTTCTAAATTCTTTTATTTTCTTATTAGCAAGCAAACATCATATAATACTGTTTGAGACATCTGTAACCCACCCTCATGAAAAAGTTTCCCTAAGATAGACTATTGTATTTGTGATTAAAATTTCTAAAAGTGTCCATTCTATTTTGTATAACCCCTGCAAAAATTAAATTACAGTAAAATCCCACACCATAAGATAATGTGCAACCTTATTTAGCTGACTTTCTAATCATCATGTAAACCATAGGGGATATAATCAACAACTTACTCTTTTTAAGACTTCATTGGACATGAATATTTCCATCGAGTATTCAAAAGGAAATGGTGGGTTTTCCCAGCATGAGCAAACAATAAAATAATGAATATCAAAGTCAAGAATAAAAATGGCAATAGTATTCAGATCCATAATGGACATGTCCTAAAATTCACCCACTGGTCAGTGGAATCATAATGAAATATAGGATACTTCCTGGGAGCTTAGAGCATCATAAATCTCTCTTCTGACAGCAAATAACTGACAAAAATGTATGTTAATTTTCTTTGTATGTGTACGTTCAATAACTTTCCTCTGGTGGTCAGAAGACAACTTTCAGGAGCCAGTTATGTCTTTCTGCTATGGGAATCAAGGATCAAACTCAGGACATTGGCCTTGTGTGCAATTGCTCTGAGCCCCTGAGGCCACTCACTAGTCCTAGATTTTATACTAAATATAAATTATTGAGATCTGCCTATAATGTGCATGATTCTACTCTCTTATTGCCTTTATTTGGGCATTTAAAATTTTCTTTTCATAAACTTTATTAATTGGCAGATTAGAGTGTTTAAATATGTCAAGAAGTAGAAAAGAGACATATACTCATTTGATTATGTAGGTAACATGAACAGGAAGAGAGAAGGTACACATCCATTATATGAGATGAAACTAAATGATCTTAAGGTCAAATGCTAGAAATATAGAGAAACAATTATACCCAGACGGCAAGGTATATCACAACTCATAGGCAAAATGCTAGAGTAGTGTGGTAAGAAAGTTATTATAGATGTTTATGTAAATAGTAAAGCAAACATAGTTATTCCTTAGATTTCATAGACACTTAAACATTCAGTAAAGTATGATAAAATAGTCTAATAGAACAGATAACAAGTTGCACCTATGTCCTAAGTATAGAAACCTATGAGAGTCAGAAAGCTGCACTTGGTGTTAGGAATACTTCACTGAGGCTAAAGCGTCCAAAGAGAGAGTAAATTTTTTATCCATGGCAAAGAATGTAAAAACAAAAATTTAGAAACAATGAAACATATTAGAATTAGAAACATATTGTTTAAACTTTGTGGTAGAGTTTCACAGGTATGAGATAGTAGTGAAAGTAGAAATGAACAGGGAGATTAATCACTAACAGATCAGCATGAGATTTTTATGCCATGTTATATACAGGAATGTACCCTGCTGTAAAGTGAGAACAGTGAGTTTCTTCCACGTGTTTTAAATTTAATTATGAGTTATCTTGCTACACACACACACACACACACACACACACACACACACACACACACACCAAATGTAGAACTGAGAAGGTCTATAGATCCATAGTAATTTTTTTTCACTTTACATTGATTGAGGTTCGTGTTCTTTTTTGTTTTTTTTAGACTATAATTTATTTGCAAATTTTCACTTTCCTTTTCTCCTTCCAAACCACCCCAGACACCATCTCACTTTCCTTCAATTCCATGGGCTCCTTTTCATCAATTAATTCAATAATTGGCCTCTAATTTCAATAATAATTTTTTTCAATAATTTTAATGATGGCCTCTAATTTCAATAGTAATAATTTTATATGACAATTTAAGATATGTGTACACACACACACACACACACACACACACACACATATATATATATATATATATATATATTCCTAAATATAACCTATTATGGCCATGTAACTTGTATATTTTCAGAGCTGACTGACACTGGGCAGCTATTTAATGTGTTCTTCCCTGGGGAAGACCAGCTCTCTGGCTCCCAACTTTCCTCAGTTACCTGTACTTCTGTGCATAGGGCTGTGGCTTTGTTGATCTTTCCCCCACTCATTTTGTTGTATCAAAAGGCTGGCATCAGTCTTTTTTTTTTTTTTTTTTAGCTCATATTTGGTTAGCTGTGTGGGTGAGACTACAGTTATAGCTTCAGATGTTACTAGGAGACACAATCTTCCAGCAAATTTCCTGATCCTTGCACCCTTTCTAACTCTTCCACAACATTCTCTGAGCTTTAGGTGTGGGATTGTTTTGTGCATGTGTCCATTTCCACATCTCTGTATTTTGATTGGTTACGGTTTTCTGCAGTAGTTTCTGTATGTTACAAAGAGATGTTTCCTTAATGAGTGGTGAGTGAGGACTACAGTTATATGTATACAAGTGATCTGACAGGAGAGACTGAAAAAGGGTGGGAGTTGACTCCTTGGGGAAGAAATAGAGTAGTAAATACAGGAGAAAGAAAGGTAGGTAAAAATGACAGTGTGGATTTCTTAAAAACCACAAGGAATCATACTATTTAAAAAATAATGCATGCACTTATTTCAGTGTATAATTTTAATTCACTTTTCTCATCTGGGCTGATGATGTTCTCGTCCAGAAGAAAAGACTGCCTAACACAAAACCCAATACCAGGCATGAGAAGTGCCCTCTGAAGTTTTGAACAGGGATACTTAAGAGACTTTAAAAATAAAGAAGATATTATTATTATTGCCCTAGATTAGTTGCCCAGAAGTAGAAGATAAGTCCTCATTGTTGAAGACACCATGTTCTTCAGAAACAAGAACCGGAGGCCCCTGAAATGTAAGTGACTTGAATGGTCTTTCTCTGAGGACCAGCTTTCATGGTAGCATAAGGCTTCATGCAAACATCTAAAGGAAGGAGGCCATCAACAAATCAACAGTTCTAGCCCACTATGAGGCTTATAAATCACATCATTTAACAGTTTGGAACAATAAACCTAGTATTGAGGTAGTGACACACATACCTTGGTAGTAAACAAGCACTCTCTATTTGTACTTCAGACTCACTCAAGAAGATAAAGACCACGCCTGGCACTAGAAACCTAGTAAATTACTCAATGCTAGATAAATCATGTTTATTGGAGGAGAATCTACATCTATTACTTCATAAAACCAGGAAAATATCCAACAACAATTTATAAATATTTATCCTTACACGTGGTTTATTTGTATTTCCAAGTTCTTTTCTTAACACCTGATCTCATTGTTTACATTTTTATATAATTTCTTTAAAAACCATTCATTTCTGATTCTTAAACTTAAGCTAATTATTTTGGATCTGTTAGATGCAGATATATGTTTTTATTGGAATAATTGGTATGAATATAAACATATATATTCTCTGGCTGAAATCCAGAAAAGTTAAGGAAGATATAGTTAATTCTCAAAACATACATTAATATTTTTAACGCCAGTTGTTTCTATTTGCTTTTATTTCCAAATACACAGGAGTTATGGGTGTGTAGGTGTGTTTGAATATCTCTTGTGTTGATCTATGTATTACAATTGTATATCTTGAACTCCTAATTACAATCATTTCACAAACCAATGCATCATCATGAAAACTTGCAGGTTTTAACTTTACTATTTTTTTTGTAATTTTTAATACTTGAAACCTACAGGATTTCATTCCTGGCATCTATATTCAACATATCTGAAACACTGAAGGTCTTCTCTAGGCCTTAAGTAACTGAATTAAATGAGTAACTTCTTAAATAAATAAATTAAATGAACTTAAGTGAATGGTCAATTTGAAATAAGGAACAAGATAATTAAACATACCCTGTGTTTACTTGTCTTTATAAGATTTTAGTTTCTAAAAATGTGATGATGTGATAAAGTGTGTCTGAGTGAATAACTACATCACATCTGAGACAGAATTGTATCATCTGGATGTTAATATCATTGGAAAGAACTACCATAACAAAATGGAGCTACTTTTATTTTAAATTAAGCAAAAAAAAAGGAAAAAACCTTAGTATTAAACTACAAGCAAGTATCTTGTCCCCAAATCAGTGAAAAGAAAATTTGCCAAAATCCACTGAGCATATTGTTATTATTAAAACAATATCATGATATAAGATCAATGTTACCACTTCAGAATGCCAAAGTACTGTTTTTGTTCTACAACACAACAGTCACACATTTGCCTAAAAAGCTATTGATAAATATATGCTTTCAACTGAAAAATCTGAAGGAAATTATTTTAGTATTTCAGTGTAATTTGTATTGAGCACTAACAAGAATTACAGTATCAAATGACACTGAAAAGTGGAACTTCCTTTTGACCACCCATTCTATATTTTAGACAAGAATACTGATACTCAAGCCTTAACCTTCCATGAAGTATATCCTTCATTCATTTCAGCTTTTTTATGATGGATGTATAGAGAACATATTTATTAGTAACAAAACTGTATGCATTGTGACTATGTCTACATGGAATATTTGTTCTAAAAATATAATGCAAAACTCCCCTTTTCCTGTGCACTGAAAAGTGCACAATGTTAAAGAATTGAGAAAATATAAGTCATATGCTTTATATATAATTTATCACATAAGTATAATATCATCAAATTCATTTTTAAAATAAAGTATATTTCGTATATTACAGACAACTCTATTGCTTCTGCTAGCCCATTACCTATGAGATTGTACTTCATTCTTTATACTATCACAGATCCAGTGAAAGCATTTGGCACACAGTAGAGCTGATCATCCATTTATAGAATACAACAATATAATGTGACTGTACCAGTTCATTGTTTTCTTTTGTAGCTTTCACACTGAATAAGAACACAAGTATTTGGATCATCTAATTGTGTGAATTCATGGAATGCAACCTTGCATCCTCATGTGTGTGTTGCTGGGAGACCTAGGTTACAGTCTACAATTTGTTTTTATTCTGAATAAAACTGCAGAAATCAAATCCAACACTTTTTGGCAAGAATGCCCCCTTTTATAATGCACCTCTTTCCTTTGGGACATAAAGATTTCTATTCTTTGAAGACCCAGCATTTTCAATGCCTTACACCTATACTGGCAAAGTGAGATATACCCCCACACACAATTTCAACATAAAGGTTGAATTGATATTTTCACACATTATTCTTCACACTTCCAATGCCCAGGAAATAAGAGCCACTTGGGGTCTGCTTCTGTTAGTAACTCTACTGTAATTAACATAATTTGAATTAGTTTATGTAATTTATTTTTTCTTAGCTTTCTATATCAATATTCATCTTGTATTCAACAGTCTTTCTGTGACAAAAAAAAATCTATATGGTGCATGGCTTAATGATTATAGATATGTCAACATTAAAGCTATCTTTTAGAACTTTACCTTAAAAGTCTATGGTTTATAGCTTACATATGAAGATAGGCTTTGTACTATTATCAGTAATGGCCATTTTAATTACATAAAGATATTACAATCATTTGATTATTACTCAGAAACTTTATTTAGACACATATCTTCAACACTAAAGGAAAAGAAAGAGTACAGATACATATTTTATATCTAATATTTAAGCATTTTAAATGTCCTTTCAAAATTATACTTATAAAATAGCCTTTATAATGTACATATTTCCCAGAGCCTGCCCCAGAATTTGCCAAGAACTTCCTGTAAAAAGCCAGAAAGTTAAATATTTCAGGCATCTATGCCAAATGATTCCCATCACAACTACAGCTTAGGTTCAGACTGTGAAAGCAGATAAAGACAATAACACATCATTGTGGCAATCTGCTTTGTTCTATTTCTGGATGTTTGCATAAGTTTTCAATGACTGCAATAGCAAAATACAATATAGCAGGTGTTTGAAACAATAGAACTCTATTTTTCTCACAGTTCAGAAGCCTAGAAATCTACCATAAAATTGTCGGGAATATTGATTTGCTCTGACACCTGTTTCTTTGGCTTCAGATGACTGATTTTTCCTGTATCCTCACATGCTCTTTCCACATGAACATGTGTCTCTTTGTCCAGATCTCCTCTCATAAAATCACACAGATTGAATGTGGGCTTCCTTGATACTTCTTCTTCACTACTTTTAAGAGGATATTTACCAAAATATAGAAACACTTTTATAGGGTTTGTAGCCCCAACCATTTATTTTGAAGAAAAAAAAAGTTCACAGACTTTTGAAATTTAGTTTTTTAAATTTTCATGTACTTAGATATATTGTTCATATTTTCAATTATTTAAAACTGTAATATTTGATAGTACTCACATCACTAGAAAAATAATGAGATTTTAGGTTTCCAACCACTTCCTTAGAAGTTTGTCCTCTCTGTTAAGTTCTATGCTTGAATCTAATTTTTTAAATCAAGCTGCATACACTTAGCCATGAATAAAAATTGTATATGACTATTTAATTCCATATACATACTTAGAATAAATTAATAGATATACCAAGACTTCTGTGGCTTTGACATATCTGATCATAGGAGTATACCTTATTTTTTCAAATTTTACTTTATTTTTGTAAAGACACACACACTTACATACATATAAAAAGCTTTATGTTTGCATATAATTAAAATTATAGGCAGATTTCATATATTTTATATCATTGCAGATGCATATTATCTTTTGTTCACATACATAGTCATATGACAGTCTAGAATTAAAGCTCTTCTTAAAGTTGACTGAAAAATCAACACTTGGGGAATAAAGGTGATAACAGGATGAGTTCATGCATTTAAGTTCTTTAATTGCAATTTACATTTGATTTCATGACCCTGGTTACCTCCCAGAAAATGATAAGAACCTATTCCTGTAGACACCACAGACGTTAGATGTATCTGACCTTGGACTCTCCTTCCTGAGTACTAGCTCTCATGGTACCTGAGGGTCTGATGCAAGCTGCCAGGGGGAAAAAAAAAAAACTCATCAAGAGCCTTATAGAAATGTACTGTCAACAAATCACAATAATTATCAAAATGTCAAAACATTTTAAAGGTGCAACAATGGCAGGTTTATCTTGGAGGAAACCAAGAGCTGTGTAAGTGGACTTATGACTTAATGTGATGGAAATCATGTCTGATACTATTAACTTTGACTACTGCTAGTACCAGTGAGACAATGGACCTTCAAGGAAAACCCTTGACTGCCACTTTCATAAACTAGCACAATTCCCAATTGAATTTCAAATATTTTTCCTCATATCCACAGCTAAGTATAGTGTTCAGTCTTCATTATGTAAGTTTATAAGCACATGGAGATCATTATGGATAATCATAACTGGTTGAAGTACAGAGAACAACATACCATGAATTTCTCAAGCCTAGTTGATATATCATCAAAACAAACCCTCCACTTAAGATTCAAGATCAGAGCCGATGGAAAAATTGAAAGAGCTTTCTCTTGAGTCACCTCGTTGTTGGTTACTTACATTCTGTGATCAGAAAGATACTGCAAGCAGAAGTTTTGGAAATCTCCAGAAATTCCTGTTTTTTTGTTGTGTGTGTGTGTGTGTGTGTGTGTGTGTGTGTGTGGTGTTGTCTCCTCTTCTTTTGGTTCCCCTCCCTTTAAATATGTATAGAGGTAAAGTGATTTTACTAATATAATTAAGATCCAAGTGAATAAATTTGGGATCAATCAAAAAAGGAAGTTGTCTTAGATAAGGTTACTATTGTTTTGATGACACATCATGAAGAAAGCAATTTGAAGAGGAGGGGTTTATTTAGCTTATACTTTCACATTATTGTTCATCATCAGAGGAAGTCAGGACAGGAAAAAAAAAAAAAACAGTAGGGACCTGGAGGCAGGAGCTGATACAGATGCCACAAAGGAATGAAGGTTACAGGCTTGCTTCTCATGGCTTACTCGGCATGCTTTTTTATAGAGCCCAGGAACAGCCCAGAGACAGCACCAATTAATAAAACACCTTACAGATGGGTGTTATGCAGCTATTTTCTCAACTAAAATTCCCTCCTTTCATATAACTCTAGTTTGTGTCGAGCTGACATGCAACTAGACAACACAATTGACCTTTGTCGACTTGATACACCAAACACACCATTGTTAACCTATAACCTTTCCTTTCTTGTTCATCTCAAAGATCACACATTTATATAAATATTAGACTATAGATATTCCAAATTTTAAAAGTCCCACAGTCCTTAAAAATTAAAACAATTAAAAAACTCTTGTTTCTTTAAAATAGCCTGTATCTTTAAAATCCAATCTTTTTAAACTTCAAAGTTGCTCAACTGTGGGCTCCTGTTAAATCAAAAGTATATTAAAAACTTTCGCATTTTAATAGGGAAGAAACAAAGCACAGTCACAAACTGAACAAAGTAAATCCAAACTCCAGAAGTGTGAATGACACAATGTTCAATTATTTGGGATTTACTCACCGATCTTCTGAATTCCTCCAAAGGGCTTGGGTCTGGTCTCTGGCTGTGCTCTCTACAGCACACACAGCTTGTCTTCTAAGCTCCATCTGGGTCCACTCCACCAATTCTGCTGTCATTGGTGAACATCTGATGGCACTAGCATCTCCAAAAATTGCTGTGGTCCCTTGCTACAACTAGACCGTACTTTCAATAGTAGCATTTCCTGAGCTCTCTTCAGGGACTCCAACTGTGACACACAGCGCCAAGCCCCAACTGCTCTCCATGACCCCTTCATGCCTTCATAACAAGTACCACCTGGCTTATTTTTAACATTACTAAGTTCAGTTGACAGCATGAGGTACATTCTTGGCTGCTTCTGGAACACAGCTTCAGTGTGCTGACCATGATGAAATACTTTCTAGAAGACCTCACCTCAGTGATTCTGGTCTCTTCTTAATCACAGCTGATTCTTCAGCCCCAGATGACCATCATCCATTGTTGTAGCAAAGCAAAGGTTTTACTTCAGTATTTCTGGTTTCTTATTAGTAACAACAAAACCTTCAGTTTCAGCAGAAGAGTCGCCATGGAGTCTTCACACAAAATGCCCAGTAGAGTTTTCGTTTCTGTCTGAAACTTCACAAACACTGCATAATCTGCACTTCTCTGAACAATCTTATCTTCCAAGCTCCTAAAGCAGAACCCCCTGAGCTCTCAGTACTCAATGGATTCTCTAGCCCAAAGTTCCAAAGTCCTTCCAGAATCCTTCCCCTCCCTCCCTAAAAAACCATGAATCACTAATTAAAAAAAAAAAAAAAAAACTCACAGCAGGAATTATGGAGGCTTTTTCTCAACTAGCAATCTCTCCTTTCAGATAAGTATTCCCTGTCAGGTTGACATAAAAAAAGCCAATGAAGACATTATATCATATAGGCCTGAAACATTCCTTGGATATCTTAAAATGGACTGCATTATAAGATGTTGAGGAAGTATATGAGGATTCTGAGAGATTCTATGTAGAGGATGCATTCCAAGGGAATTTGTGTGAGATGGATTCATCTTCATAGCTACTAGAAAATGGGAGTGCTTGATGAAATATCACAGGAGAGTGAGTTCTACCTACAACTTGAATGGAAGAAGACTGTTTCTCTAGGCAAAGTTCAAGCTATGAATACATTGATATTAGCCCTGTTGGATATAAGGAGCAGACTCAGAAAAAACCGTCCAAGGCTGTTTCCCCTAAAATCTTGTATCATAAATGCCATGTATACTGTTGTACCAGGTTAGGTTCAGATCATGAATAGTTGGGACCAAACAAGTTTTCTATTATTTTCCCCTTATATTTTGAAATTACAACATCTGTGCAAGAAAAGAGAGCAGTTGCTAATACATCCTCAGCAGAAATTGCAATAGTTCTCTCTGGAATATTTGCAGAAAAGATCATTTCACAGACACTTGAGAATCAATAGTTTCAGTAAATGGATTAAAACGCTGATAATCCCTATGATAATTTTTATTGGATATATTTTATAATTCAGGTTTTATTTCCTTAACTCTAAGGGAAAATACTGACTCCTGAATGAGGACAAGTAATAAAACAGTGTAAATTTTAATGTGTGAATGATAGCTCAAGCAATATTAAAAATTAGATATATCTAAGCATAATGCTTGAAATAATGACACATTCACATCTTAGTAGATAACTGCAATATTAATTATACACAATTATAAAGATGATACACAGGAACTGAAGTTATTAGCAAGCATTCTCATTAACAAACAAGTTATTTTATGTATCCTGTTATGGGACTTTGTAGGCAATTATATAAATCACAATATACCAATGAAATGTAGCTCCCGGTGAATGACTTGTTAAATCTGAAAAATATTGGGTAGTGTTATTGATGATAAGGAGTTCATGTTATGTTAAATCTATGTAAAAGGATGTCTCAGACATCTCAAGGACCACTATGCCCAAAATTAAATGTGACCAGTATGGCAGTAGGAGACACACATCATTTTACCTACAATGTTGTTATTATTATTCAGCAACAATCTATATGGCCTCCTTTATTCTATATCTTTTCTTGTAACTACAATTTAAAGATGTTATAAACAAAAATGCATAACTGTCAATCTCAAAGAAAATCTTATATAGTTGATTCTATAGCTACGAACAAATGAATGGGAAAGATAATACAGAGAGGTGGGGGTATGGCTCAGCAGATAAGAACAGTGGATCTGCAAACAAAACCTGGAATTCAAATACCCAGCATCCACATTAAAGGCAAAGTATACTTATGGGTACCTGTAACCTCAAGATTTCAGGCTCTGGTTAACATGTCCTGAAAGCTCACAGCCCATTGCTCTAGTTGAAATGACAAGGAGGAATCTAGAGTTCAGTGCAAAATACTGCTTCTAGGAGTTAAGGTAGAAATTAATATAGAAAGACACTAGACAATCCTTTGTAGTCTTTGTGTATGCCCCAGAATGCTGTTATCTTGTGAACAAAACCTCTGTACATGGTAAGTATAAATATACTCAGTATTTTAAAAGATAATGGAATCTCCTTCGTTAGAGCCTATATTTGTATCAGGGGTATGTGGGTGGGCTCTTTGGAAGTTCCGTTTCCTTTATAGAAAAAGCCCCACCCATCACTCAGAGATTCAAAGATAACATACTTTAGTTTGGTGATAAAGCACACAGGAAATATAGTAGAAAAGGCAACTCTCCTAAAAACCAAAAACAAACAAACAAAACCAAAAGCAATATATGAACTTGTCAGTGTGTATACACACAAAAGTAGAAGACTTTTTACTGAAAAGTACCTGGTTCTTTGTATAAGAAAAGAAATAGCACATTACCCAAAGCCAGCATTAATTTTAGTAAGATTCACATAGAAGATACAGGATATTAAGTCCTAGAAAGTTTGCCAAGGTATAAAAGAATGTTACAAGTTAACAGTAAGCTTGCCACAAATGTAATCCTAAATAATAGACAATTATTAATTTACCTAATAAGGCCTGAAGAGTAATAAAAGTAAATTGAAACATATAAAATGAAAATACAAGTCTAGTACCAATGCTTATAGCACTATTAGTCATTTAGTTCTATTTTAAAGTTGTCCTTTAATAATATGTGACAAAGTGAAATATTTAATAAGACTATTTGAAAGTATCTATCTTGAGGAGCATTTAGACAATAACTCACCACAAACAATTTCAGTTAGATTACTTCCTGAAACACTCTTAGTAACCTTACCAAGGAACTATCAAAGTATTGAATGTATGTGTGTATGTGTGTGTGTTTGTGTGTGTGTGTGTGTGTGTGTGTGTGTGTGTGAATTATAGTTTATATGTGTATGTGTAGTGTGCTTGTTTGTGTACTTATGTTTGCCTGGGTGTATATACAAATATGTGTGCATTCATTCATGTAGAATCGTAACGTTGAGTTTGGTATTTTTCTCAATCACTATCGATTTTCTTCAGGCAAAGTCTCTTGTGAACCCCAAACTTGCCAACTGTGGCTAGTTCAGAGAGCCTGTTTGCCCAAGAGATTATATCTGCTCAGTTTCATGTGTATTCTGTGAATCTAAATTTGTTCCTCATTTTGATACAACTAACACTTTGTTGGGCCACCTCTGAAAGTACCACTTAAAGTCAAATTTAAATATTGGCAATAAAAACACCAATACAAAAATAAATGCTAAGTGTAAAGCTTCACAAAGAAAATGGATCAAGTGGAAGACAGAATAGCTGGTCTTGAGGGCAAAACAGTTGAATCTAGACATTAAGACAACAATAAAGAAAACAAAAGGAAGTATGAAAAAAACACAAATAATAAATATGAATACCCCAGGTACATTTGTAAGATGCTTATACCTATTCTTGTGAACCTAGCCTCAGGAGTGGTAAAGCTGGGTGATATGGTAGTTTTATTCTTAGTACAAGAAAATATCTCCATATTAACTTATTGAGTGGCTGCACTGGTTTACTTACAGCTAGCTTTGGAACCGGGCTCATCTTCTCCTCATATCCTAGACAGGTTTTGTGCTTAACCACTCTTTTCTGATGATAGCTGGTCTTACTAAGGTGAGATAGAATCCAATGTTGTTGTTTTTTTATGTAGTGACAAAAGAATTTGAACATTTAACATCAATTTGCAATCTACATTTTAGAAGAAATACTTTGAATTTTAGTTTTCAAATGTTAGGATGAGATTTTAGTTTTAACAGAGTTATAAACCAACAAATCCACAGAAAAAATAAAATTATGTATTAGCCTGAATATTCTGGTTGTTACAATTCACTTCTAGAATTATTTTTGCAACATTCTAACACTCTGGCAAACATATATCCTTATCCATATATATTGTGTTTCCCTTGTAATTCAGAGGTATTCTTTGGAAGTAGCCAAAGCAGACAGCATAACACATTTATTGTTCTCCATGTAATTTTTAAGTGATCAAAGTCTTTTTAATAACAGTTCCCAATTGAAATCTCAAAATTCATTATCTTAATATATGGTAAATTAACAAAGGATTGACTTTAGCAGGTAGGAATTTATCGGGGAGTTTATCATTGTATTTACATTGCCATCTGTTATAATTATGTATACAAAGCTGTTGGACACTATCCAAAAATGTGTAGCTATTAATGGCCATTAACTTGTTAGCTATAATCTTTTACATGATGAACAATGACTAAAGATAAGGTACTCACTTAGAATAAAATGGGAAAAACTGATAATTAAATCTTAGCTTTTCAAGTATACAAACTTCTATTAAAGTGGATTTAGAAAAAGATTCTCACAATGTTTACAATGCTTAAAACAAGGGTGGAAAGATGAAACTCATAAGTATTTTGTTTTCAGCATGTTCTTAGGGCACTTCATACTGACTTTAATTATTCTGATGTATGAGTGTGGAAAGATCATCTCTTGAAAGAAGTCACTAGCTTTCAATCATGAATTTTGTGTGTTTTCTTCATACATTTATGTATTACTTGAGGATATAGGCATCTGTCCTCATTCCTCTCAATTTTTTAGAGATAGTCTCACTATGTATCCCTTGCTGGCCTGTAATTCACAATGTAGATAAGGCTGGCCTCAAACGTGTTGATATTAAAGCTACAAGTTACCAAATCTGATCTTCTCAATTTTTAATCCCACCATTTTCTGTAGGATTTTATTTTTTCCTGAGGAAAATCTTAGTACATATTAATTTTAACAACACACTCTATTTGAGAACAGTAAAATGGAAATATAATATAATTCACATTTATTACGGTATCAATTAAGACCTGACCATGAGAAAACAAAACATTTTAATTTGAAGTTTTATGATAAAATTACTAAATACAGCGTTGGATCATTGTAATGATGAATTAGATATTAAATTTAAAGCAAATGCCAAAGAACAAATGGTAACAAAGGTCAGCTACTAGCCAGAGGGTAAAGAACAACCATGGAAGGGAATGCCTTTGGATTCAAAGAATAGTACTAAATTTATTAAAGAACAGTCATAAAATTGTTCTCTAAAAAAAAAATTGTTCTCTATAGCTCTAGGGAGCATATATGTTTCATAAAATGAATTTAACAAGTGATTTACTTAAAAACTGCATTTGACACTTATGCCAAGTAAAAGGTAATACCTACCATCTACTTAGATGCTTTAGTGTTCTTTTCCTCATGTTTTCCTTTTATGGTGAAATTTCGTTTTTTCACACAACATAATTTTATCATTTCTTTCTTCTCTACCTCCCCTCACATCCTCTCCACCTACCTACTCTCCAAAAATTAAACTATATGTCTCTCTTTCAAAGCAAATCATACAAAAACACAAAACAAAACTCAACCAAATTAAAAAAAAAAAACAGTAAATCTAAAGATGCTAAAATGAAACAAAAATTGTACAAAACCAAAGAATTCATTTAATGTTGGCCAAATACTCCTAGGAATGTCTCTTCCTTGGAGCGTGGGTTGTGCATGATAATTCCAGAAACAATCCTTAAGGGAAAACTGATGGTCTCTTTAACAGAAGGTATTAATTGCAGGGAGCTTTGTGGTTAGTATTGGGACCCTGTGTCCACTTCCCTGTCCCATTGCAGGGATGAGATTTTGCTTGAACTTGGTCAGGACTTGTGTGTGCTGGCACAGGCTCTGTGAATTCACAAGTGCACCAGTCTGTATTGTCTGGAAGATGCTGATTCCTCAGTGTTTTCCATTACCCCTAGCTGTTACAATCTTTCTGCCTCATCTTCATAATAGATTTCTGAGCCTTAAAGTAGGGGGGTTACATAAAGACATCCCATTTAGGGTTGAATGGTCCAAATTCTCTCACTATTTGTACATTGCCCAGTGATGGGTCTCTGTGTTAATTCCCATCTGCTGATATAAAAGGTGGCTCGGATGAAGGCTGAGTGACATATTGATGTATGGATATAGCTATGTCATTCAGACAAATTTTATTGCAGTGTTCATTTAAAAGAATAATTATAATAGGTTTTCTTCTAGTCCATTGACCTGTCTAGTTTCAAGATCTTGGAACACTTAGCAATGTCAGGTATGGAACCTATATCATAGCACAGACCTAAAATACCATCATAAAATATTTTTAAATCCTACAATATTTATGCCACTATTTGTTTGAAGGTTTTTGAAGACTAAGATGTTTAAAGTATAAGAGGAAGAATGTATGGTTCAATGGGGTATAATAAGAAATGAAATGCTGAAATAACATTCTTAAAATAATTCATCCATTTTCTATATAAACACTTTCTTCTATTATAGGCAATTGATATATTTAAACATTATTCTTTTAATTTAAACAAAATAATTATATAATCACATCATCTGAAGACCAAAATCTTAAAAACAAGGAAATCACTCCTCCCAAAAGCATGTATTAGAAAACATCACTCATTCTAATGTTTAAAATGATACAAGCAGAAAATTTGAATTGTCATTGATTGATTTACAGCTCAACTTTTTTATTATTTTTTGTAAGTATGTGGAGTGTATTGTTTTATAACTTCAAGATATTCCACCCTGCTTTTAGTGTAGGAGTTAGCGAGATGCAGAAATTCAAACTGATTTTGAAATGCCCAGTTCAAATGCTCTGGGGTGATACTGTGAAAAGACTATTCCTTAAAATAAATGATTTCATCTTCAATCAAGAAAAGTGTTAACTTCCTGGAAAGTTTCCAGTTTGCTCTTCAGAAGAACTCAATTTAGCAGTTTCATCTGCTTTCACTTATCCATTCCATTGGAGGAGAAGCCGTGGCATGAATAATCTAAAAGTGCATTTAATTTGGAGAGAATTTATATGAGGTGATTTTCTGTAGTAGATTCACCTTTCTAGTTGTGTTGTACCTAAGCTAATAATGAAATTAGTTTTTCTATCCTCCAGGCATAATAATTGGTAGCTAGCTCAGGAAAATAATATGTGATAAGGGAGAGCTAGGCAC